>NC_089782.1:19915621-19968121 GCF_040412425.1 Macrobrachium rosenbergii
ACTGCCATTACAACACCTTCTAAATGACCCAATAGACAACATCTCATTCGAATTATCCTTCTGAGTGCTAAGATCGCCCTACCCGTGTGGGAACAGAAACAACTTCTCGCTCGAACCCAGGCTGGGAAGAAACTGGGCGTTGGGTCAAAAGAAGCTGGAACCATGAGAGCAACTGCAGCATGAATTACCTGGGCAAGCTAACCGCGATGTCAGGCAGTTTTCTCCCAACTACGAGACTCAGGGTGACCCAAAGACAACATTTCAAATTATCCCTTCTGGATGAATAAGATAGGCATCAGGAACAGTGACTCCCCCCAACACAAAATGGAAAGCAAACCCACTGGGCCATACAACGTTAAACCTGAGAGCAACTGAAGGAATTACCTGCAAGCTTAACTGCTTGCATACTCAGTGAGTTTTCTCAACTTCCCGACCAGCAATGACCCAATAGACAACATTTACTGTATCCTCTGAGTGTATAGAAATCATCAACACACAATCACGCAGGAACAGAAATAAATTTCTGACTCACGCCAACCAACCCAGGTCTGCGTGAAATCAGTCATTACAAGTCTAAAAGAAGTTGGAACCCGGAGAGCAACTTTCAGTCCAGATAACTGCTTGCATACCATGAGCTTCCCAACTTTAGCAATGACCCAATAGACATTTGATGAATTTATCCTCTGAGTGAATAAGTAGAAATCATCAACACACAATCACGGTGGAACAGAAATAAATTTTGACTTCAACCCAGGTCTCTAGTACTAAACATGGCCAAGTCTAAAAGAAGCTGGAACCTGAGAGCAACTGCACTGTTTCAAGCCAATGCTTGCATACCAGCTCTGCAGTTTTCCTTAACTTCCGACCAGCAATGACTCAAAGTGCATTTTGCTATCCCTTCTGAGTGAATAAGATTTCCAGGCAATCACGTGGAACAGAAACTAAATTTCTGACTCACGCCGATCGAACCCATTTCTCAGGTGGAAAGTATATATACTGGGCCATACAATCTAAATGTATGGAACCTGAGAGCAACTGCACCCAAATATATGGGCAATAACTGCTTGCATACCAGCGTGTGTCCCAATCCCGATATATAGACAATATTTCATATATATCTGGAGTGAATAAGATAGGAATACAACATACAATACGCAGGAATAGAAATATATATATGAATATATCAGGTATGGTATATATATATATATACTGTGTATATATGATATCCCGAGATATATATATATATATAGTTAACTGCTTTATATATATATATATATATGATATATACTAGTGTATATATATATATTTCTGATATAAGATATATATATACATATCATATATATATATATCCCTATATATATATCGAACTCAGGTTCTCAGGTGATATATATACTATCTACTGTCACTTTTAGAGGCATTGTGGCTAGCTCTGCAAATACATAAAAGTGACCAGTACGACTCTATATCTACATTACAGCCTAAAAATCCCAATAAAAACAGTCAACACACTTGGCTAGGATGAAATAAATTTCTCGATCATCGCCGGGATCGGGTCTGTTCTCAGGTCTAATATATGAATTCGGCAGTTGAAACTGATACACTGTATTTCAAGAAGCACCTGGCAATGCCAACTTTTATCCTTCTCATTCGGTAAGTTTGGCAATCATGACCTCATTCTGCGGAACATTTCTTGGGATGTGGGTTCATTCCACTGGGCCATACAAGTTGGGGAAAATCATCAAGTTAGCTTGCCCAGGTAATTCTTGCATTTGGTTCCAAGGCTTTAGACTTGTTGGCACATAACATACATCCACCTGAGAGATATATACGGAGTATATATATATGTTACACGTGATTATATATGATATATATATATTCACTCATATATATATGAAATGTTGTAATATGACAGTGGAAAACATCTGGTATGCACAGTTAGTTTCAGGTAATTCTTCCAACTTTTTGACTTGTATGGCCCAGTGGGTAACGCCCTTGTCACTTGAGAGAGCCTTAGGTCCAAGTCAGAAATTTATTTATGTTACACGTGATTGTATAGTTGATGATTTCTATATATATAGAATATAATTCGAATGAAATATGTCTATTTATGCTGAGTAGTTGTATGGCATGCAAGCAGTTAGCTTGCCCAGGTATCCCGGCATAGGTTATTATTTAGACTTGTATGGCCCAGTGGTAACGCCTTATGTCCACCTGAGATATAAATATATATAAATATATATATTCCAGCACGTGATTGTGTGTTATGATATATCTTATATAGAAGGGATAATTCGAATGAAATGGTTGTTATCATATATATGGAAGTTATATATATATGCAATGTATTGCCCAGGTAATTCCTGGGTGCATATATATGTTATCTTTTAGACTTGTATATATATATTTCCATGATATATATATATATAGAAATTTATATATATATATATATATTACATATATAATATATATATTTATGTATATATATATAATATGTATATATATTATATAATATATATAAATATATATAAATATATATATATGTATTTATATATATGTATTATATATATATATATTATATATATATACATATGTATATATATATATATATATATTTATGTATATGTATATATATGTATTTATGTATATGTATATATATGTATATATATATATATATATATATATATATATATATATATATATATATATATATTTCATATATATATATTATATATATATACACATATACATATATATATATATTATAATATATTATATATATATATATATATATATATATATATTATATATATATATAATATATATATTATATATATATACATATATATATATATATATATATATATATATATATATATACTATATATATATAAAACAAATGCCACGAAGGAAAGTGAAACAATTGAATTAGTTTGCTAGCCTTCCAGCTTTTTCACCTTTACTAGCAGACTGGTGTGTCAAAAGGCCCAGCAACCACCCGCTGCTTCACTTTCCTTGTAGAATGAATTTTATCACATCACCGTGATTCATATACAAGCATTAAGCTATGAATGTCCTTTAATATCAATTCACTCTACCTTGGAAATAATATATTTTCATATATGTTACCCATAGGGGAATTTCTTTTCGTTGATAATAAGTTTGTCAAGTCTTGTGGGCTCGAACCATGGAAGACGAGAACTCAGGACTACAGTAACGCTCATTAAACAACACGGCCATCAACTGAGGTATTCATCAATAAGTTGACACCGACTCCTGCCTACAAATCACTGCCGAACTCAGGTATTTTTAATTAGAATCAATGTCAACCCACCTGTACTTGATGGCTGTGCAGTTTAATGCACGTCACTGCACGAGTAATCCTGAGTTCTTGTCTTCATGGCTCAGCCCACGAGACAACGAATTTATTATCAACTTAAAAGTTCCCCTTCAGGTAACATATATGAAAATGTATTATTTCAGGTAGAGCAAATTGATTGAAGAGCCCCCGGCTGCCTCTTCCAAACACGTGTGTGCGCCGTGTGTTCGATCAATCGTCATCATCGAAGTGACAGGACAAAGCCAGCGTCTCGCTTTATTTCTCTACAGGAACGCGATTTCCAACCATACAATATTTCCGTCTATTTCTCCCTAAGCATTGTTGTCTTAATGTATGTACAATCACCCTACTTGCATTGCCATGCAAGCATTCTAATCATGTACTCATAATGTTCCAACGAATCTTCTGTATCAAACTGTATGTGTGTTTCTGTTCGTGAAGACGTCAAATGTCTCTCCATTTCACATTTATTATGCTACTGCATTGTATCCATTAATCTGTCTTGAATCTCAAGCAATTGGCCATATGTAGAATTTCCTGGCCGCAAGTAGTGGTGATTGTACATACATTAAGACAACAATGCTTAGGGAGAACAGACGGAAATATTGTATGGTTGAAATCGCGTTCCTGTAGAGAAAGAAAATGAGACGCTCATGTTTTGTCCTGTCCATTCCGATGATGACGATTGACGAACACACACGTGTTTGGAAGAGGCAGCGTCGGGGCTCTTACAGGATATTGAAGGACATTTTTGTAGCTTAATGCTTGTGTATACATATACTGTACACACACACACACACACACACACATATATATATATATATATATATATATATATATATATATATATATATATATATAGTTAATTCGTGTAAAAGGCTGGAAGCCATCATATCTCAAAACTGGAAAGATGTCTCCTTAACTGTAAATATGACAACGTCGCAGAATGCGCTGAAATCAAAATTAGGCAACAAAAATTCTTTGGACCATTAAGATTATCTTTACACACTGAAACATATCCCAGGATTTGATTAACTATAACTATTCAGATATCTCCTGGCTTATCTCCAATCTTATTACTGAAGTTTATTTAAAATTATGAGATTGCATATCTACTAATGCAACTGACTGAAACAATGATATATAGAAATTTAATAGGATCCTTACAGAATTTGGGGATTCCATACATGAAGGTTTGTCATAGTATGAAGGCACAACTTCCAATTAATTAAATTCACTAGCAAACAAATTCTCAATATAAATATGAATTTCAGTTATTACTAAGCATGAGTTAATTTCTGAGACTAAAACTTGTGCACAATATTTATACCTCTAAAACCAAAATTGTCACCAGCTTTATCTACTGGTAAAATATCACAATGATAATGAATCTACTTAATTTTATTACATACATTTATAGAACTGGAAAGTACTTGGATAAAATTTAGCTGTGATTGCTTTAAACAGTTTGGTCTTCCATTCAGTAAATTGCACAGTATGAATACTGAAGCTACGTATGTATGTATATTAGTTATCTTATTATTAACACTGATGATCAGATTTTCTATACATAATTTAGGCATACATTTAAATTTAAGTCAAATTTAAAATTACTAATTAAGAGGCAAATTTTTAAATAACAATTAAGAGAACTGTCATTTATAACTAGGTTACTGTTATAAATGGTTATAAAAATTATCTTCACATACCATTTCTACCAGGAATTTCATGAATAACTAAATACAAAATATAAAAAAAAGATAGATACTGTATTTCGTAAATGTGATGAATGGTTCCAACCAAAAAGGGCAATTATCAGCATCTTGAGGATCCCTGTGTTTAAACTCTCTCTCTCTCTCTCTCTCTCTCTCTCTCTCTCTCTCTCTCTCTCTCTCTCTCTCTCTCTCTCTCTCTCTCTCTCTCTCTCTCTCCCAAACCCTTCTCTCTCCATTCATAACTACACATGACAAGAGGCACAACAGGTCAGGAGGTCAAGCCAGGACAGAAATCGGGATCTCGCTAACACCAGCATCATCTTAGGAATGGAACAGAATATAGAATTTAGGCAAATGCCAAGCACTGGGACCTATCATTCGGCACTCTAAGGGAAACTGAGAGCAGAAAGGTTTGAAAGGTTAACAGGAGGAAAAACCTCACAGTTGCACTGAAACAATTGTTAGGAAAGGGTGGATAGCAAGATGGAAGAATGTAAATGGAGTTATAGACAAAAGAATGAAAGGGGTTGCAGCTAGGGGCAGAAGGAATGCTGCAAAGAACATCAAGTAATGCCTACAGTGCACCGTGAGGTGCACTGATGGCACTATCCTCCAATGCAATGGGGTGCATCATATTAGGTTCCAAGGTGATAAACCACTGTATTACTGACCACACAATATTTTTTAACTTCACTGATTCAGTAATAAAAGGGTTTTCCACATTCCTTACATACAAAGTTTGTGTAAGGTATAAAAAATCACACCATATTCTCTTTTTTTCTGTCAGGAAGAGATGCCTATTTTTGAAGAAAGCGGCCTAAAACGATTCCTAAACCAGAGTAGATTGTTCGCCATCCAGACATTCAGAGGAAGAAGATTCAACGATGATGTAATCAAAGATTACAGTAATCTTTGCTTACATCAAGAACTGTTCGATTTCAGAAAAGTAAACCTTAATGTAAGATTCAATGTTTAGATTTTTTATATGGTTTTTCTACAGTTACACAAGTATGGTAATTTTTGCTAGCAATATACTAATTACTAACTATTCCTAATACTACCATAAACATTAGTATTTGGATACAGTAATACTGTACTACTATTACTTCAGGTTCTGTGACAACTTTTATTATTTTCACTGCCATTTCTATAACTGTTAAAAGTGTTCTTACCAAACCTTTTAGTAACTAAGAAAAATGAGATATACTACATACACACATAATATATATATATATATATATATATATACACAGTAAGCCCTGTATTCGCGTTCTCACGATTCGCAGACTCACGCATTCGTGGGTTTCTCCATGGAACATATCTACCCATTATTTGCGGAAAATTTGCCCATTCGCGATATTTTTCACTGAGAAATATTCACTAATTACTGTATTTTCAGATAATTTTTATGAATAAATGCACTTTTTGTGATAAAACTACTAAAATACTTAGGTATAAGCATTTTTACAAAGTTTTTGTTGTGTTTAAACTATCAAAATGGGCAGTTCTAAGTGTTTTTAGAGGGGTTTTATGTATTCGTGGATTTTAGCTATTCACGGGGGGCTGTGGTACCCAACCCCCGCGAATACGGGGGTTCACTGTACTGTATATATATACATACACATAGTAAACCCCTCGTATTGGTAGGGAATGCATTCCAGCCCCGCGAACAGTTAACCCTTAAACGCCGAGCCTCTATTTACAAAAGTGTCTGCTGTATGCCAGCGGGGTTTGGGAGTTAGCGCCGAAGCGGAAAGGAAGTTTTTTAAAAAAATCACAGCACGCTTAGTTTTTAAGATTAAGAGTTCATTTTTGGCTCCTTTTTTTCTCATTGCTTTAAGTTTAGTATGCAACCATCAGAAGTGAAAAAAAATATCATTATCATATATAAATATTGGAATATATGAAAGTGCAAAAAAAATGTCATATATAATTGTATACAAATCGTGCTGTGAGCAAAACGGTTAAAGCTAATGAGCTATTTTTTTCATTGTATTGTACACTAAATTGCGATGATTTTGGTATAAAAAATTGTAAAACGATCAAAGCAACACGGAGAAAATATTATCACAAAATGATGCATGAATTTGTAACACGCGGACGTAAAAAAAAAAGTAAAAAAAAAAAATTCACCATAAATCGAAATAGTGTGCTAGAGACTTCCCGTTTGTTGCAAAATGAAGGTAAATGATTGAATATTACTAGAATGTAATAGTTTTAGCTTAAAATTGCATTTTTCGATCATTTCGATCGAGTCAAAGTTGACCGAAGGTTGAAATTTCAGCACTTATCGTGATTTATATTAAAATGTCAAAACTGAGAAAAGCTACAACCATGAGTTATTTTTTGTTGTATTCTACATGAAATTGCGCACATTTTCATATATAAAACTTTATGTAACGGCTAATATGAAACGTTGCAAAAATTACGACAAAGTGACTAAAGAAATTCTGAGATTTTCAGCAGAGTTAGCGCGCGCGGACATAAGGAAAAAGTTTTTTCAATAATTCACCATAAATCAAAATATTGTGCTAGACTTCCCGTTTGTTGCAAAATGAAGGTAAATGATTGAATATTACTCGAATGTAAGAGTTTATCTTACAATTGCATTTTCGACATTTCGGTCGAGTCAAAGTTGACCGAAGGTTGAAATTTTGGCACTTATCATGATTTATATGAAAATATTTCAAAACCGATAAAAGCTACAACCATGAATTTTTTGTTGTATTCTACATGAAATTGTGCACATTTTCATATATAAAACGTTATGTAATGGCTAATATAAAACGGTGCAAAAATTACGACTAAGTGACTAAAAAATTTCTGAGATTTTCTGCAGAGTTAGCGCGCGTGGACGTAAGGAAAAAGTTTTTTCAAAAATTCACCATAAATCGAAATATTGTGCTATTCTCGTTTGTTGCAAAATGAAGGTAAATGATTGAATATTACTAGAATATAAGAGTTTTAGCTTACAATTGCATTTTTCGACCATTTCGGTCAAGTCAAAGTTGACTGAAGGTTGAAATTTTGGCACTTATCGTGATTTATATGAAAATGTCAAAATTGATAAAAGCTACAACCACGAGTTATTTTTTGTTGTATTTTATATGAAATTGCGCACATTTTCATATATAAAACTTTATGTAACAGCTAATAGAAAACTGTGCAAAAATTACGACAGTGACCAAAGAATTTTGAGATTGTAAGAGCCTGACGCCGTCTCTTCCAAACACGTGTGTGTTCGTCGTCCATCAGAGTGGCGAGACGTTTGGCGTCTTCACAAACAGAAACATACACACAGTTTGATACAGAAGATTCGTTGGAACATTATGAGTACATGATTAGAATGCTTGCATGGCAATGCAAGTAGTGGTGATTGTACATACATCAAGACAACAATGGTTAGGGTGAAACAGACGGAAATATTGTATGGTTGAAATCGCGTTCCTTTAGAGAAAGAAAACGAGATGCTCTTGCTGTTTTGTCCACTCCGATGGACGACGAACACACGAACACACGTGTTTGGAAGAGACGGCGTCAGGCTCTTACAAGATTTTCAGCAGAGTTAGCGGCGGATGTAAGGAAAAGTTTTTTCAATAATTCACCATAAATCGACATATTGTGCTAGAGACTTCTTGTTTGTTTGCAAAATGAAGGTAAATGCTTGAATATTACTAGAATGTAAGAGTTTTAGCTTACAATTGCATTTTTACCATTTCGGTTGAGTCAAAAGTTGACCGAAGGTTGAAATTTTGGCACTTATGAGTGATTTATATGAAAATATGTCAAAATTGATAAAGCTACAACCATGAACTATTTTTGTTGTATTCTACATGAAATTGCGCACATTATCATATAAAACTTTATGTAACAGCTAATTGAAAACGGTGCAAAATTACGACAAAGTGACTAAAGAATTTCTGAGATTTTCAGCAGAGTTAGCTGATGCTTTCTTTTGGGATAAGAAGAAATTCGGCGAATGCGCAGCTGGGTCATGCTTGTAAACAAAACAACAGCATGATCCGTGAACTCCCAGCATCCTCAAGGCGCGATTTAAAATTTTTCGCAAACGAGGCCTATAAGTATTTTTCCACGGATATTTAAAAAAACTTTTTGTAGTCGACGTATTTTACGTCCACTTGGCACCCGACAGACAACTTTTGTCAACGTAAAATACGTTCAGTCGGTGTTAAAGGGTTAAAATCCGCAAATACTTGCCATCCCTCCTCTAAAAATGCTTACAACTGCCTATCTTGAAAGTTCAAATACTAAATGTATACTTAAAGTATCAGACTACATCAAATATACCTTAAATTATTATTCTATTACTGTATTAATCTTTGAAATTATATTATTAATATTTCAAAGTCATCTTAACATTAGTATATATATAAAATATATACATACATACTTTTGAGCCTTCAATAAAGCTTAGAAAGAAAGAAGAATATGATATACATATATATATATATATATATATATATATATATATATATATATATATATATATATATATATATATATATATATATATATATGTATATATATATACATACATATAGATATATATATATATATATATATATTAGTGTGTGTATAGGTTCCCCATCATACTTGGTCAAAGGAGGGGGGTTTTGGGAGGGTGAAAGAGCGATGCCAAATGTACTTTCCTCATTGTTCAAATAAGGCTATTGAAGACTCCCTTTCGATTCTTTAAAAAAAAAAAAAGAGGCTTTATTTAGAAAACATCTCATTACAACTGAGGGCAGTTTTATGATATAATATTGTTAGAAATAAAATATGAAAATATTAATTAAGACAATGTGGCAACGCTTTCCTCACGTGTTGCCATATCTGCATTTACCCTAAGGTGATGGTGAGGAAGAAATAATTATAGTTTTGGGTCAGTAGCCTTGGTTTAACCCATTCCATTAAAGGACCTCTAGGTCAACACAAGGAACAATGGATATCTCCCCAAAACAAAGCATCAGCCCTCAAACAAATGAATAATAAATTAAAATGAGCCCTTTAATTCCTAAAGGTACAACAATGTAACTTAAAATAATAAAGCATAGCAAAACTATAGCATAAAATAATGATAATTAATGAATACTATACTTGCATTTAAAAAGTAAGAGAGAGAGAGAGAGAGAGAGAGAGAGAGAGAGCATTTCCAATGTACAGAGATTATTTTTCAAATGACAACTGTGCAATTGTTAAACAACCTCAACAATGTGTAAAATGCAAGAAAAAAACCAGAGAAATGAAAGAAGAACTCTGCTGATTAAAAGAAGACAAACAAGCCTTATAATTAATGGAAGTGATGTGAAAAAACACAGCAGTCCAAAATTATGAACTGGTTTAAAGGAGGGAGAGAGTTACCTGGTGGCAGTTAATATTTAAATTTCATTCAATTTAAGCTCACATATATATCTTCATTTATGATAATGTTTCTAAGAGAAGAGTTAGCACTAAACTCTGTTGTTTACAAGAGAAACAAAACCAGGAAATACCAAAGAGGATTATAACAGGTCAAGGTCTTAAGAAGGAGAGGGTATCCACAATCCACGAGTAAGTTAGAAACTAAGATATGTCAACGGTGTAAAGCCACTGGGGGTTCCCTTTTGAGCAAGTACACTAGGGAAACTATAGTATATCTCATTTTTCTTCTTAGTTACTAAAGGTCTGGTAAGAACACTTTTAACAGTTATAGAAATGGCAGTAAAAGTAATAAAAGTAGTGCTATGTATGTTATGAAACAGTGAGTTAACGTGTTTCTTTCTTGTTCTTCTCCAACAGCCAAATGAAGACCAAAATACTGAAGGATTCATAATAATTTGATTAAAATAAGAAAGAAAATGGAAGGGGAATGTGAAATATCACATATGGACGAGGAGCAACACGGATGAAAGGCAACAGAACAAGTAAAAGTCAATAATGGAAGAGGGAAGTGATGAAGTTTACTAGACAAAAAAAAAAAAAAAGACAGGCACATACTTTAATATTAATTATAAGTGATTCAGTATTAGACTTAAAATTCCTCCATATTTTCCTTGTAATTACTTAGTAGAATTTGATGTGACCCCATTTGTGTGTGAAACTAAACGGTTTCTCCCTTACAGTATCTCTTGTAACTCAATGTTTCACTAACTTATGAATTCTCATCCTATGGTGATCCTATTAAATATTATCCAACTGGTAATGTTTTCATGAAAACGTTTCATTTCCCTTGAAATTGTAGACCACAAGCTATCAATTTTACCATTTGTTCACTAACATTATCTTTCAATTGTCTATTTTCTCATGTGAGAGCACAAATTCTATGAGCAGAGGTGCCTCAAAACTTAAATAGTTCATCCAAGGGGACATTAAAAAACAAAAATACTTTAGATCACAGGAATGTATAAATCAGTTTATCAAAAATATTCATGAACAAGCTGGTAGCAGTGCTTTTTCACAAACCCACCACAATGAGGTGTTATTATTCTATCATTACTTCTGTAGAGCACAGTATAGGCCAATTTGTAACCCAAATTGGAAAGGCAGAAAACAAGCTTTAGGGCCCAAGTAGGAAAAAGCAGGCCAGTACAGAAAGGGTTTTTGAGAAGAAAAGAATAAAGTCAGAGAAAAAAATTGGAAATAAAATTAAGTAAAATAAGACAAATTACAGATATTCTGTGAAGTGAAGACTCATGTCAGATGGATCAATAAAAACTGTTTTACACCTAGTTGAACTTCTGAAGCTCCAATGATTCAACTTGAAGCTCCAATGATTCAACTAAAAGATTGTCAAAAAATTATTGCAACTTCTAGAAAGCTCTGTAGTACTGAACCTCTCAGAAGAAGAGGTAAGAGTGTTAGGATTAACTACATATTTAGTACTATGTAGTGTATGGTATTCATGGGAAGATAGCGCTTTGTTGGCCGAAGAGCTTCAGACTGTCCTTTCGATGGGCGGAGTTCAATTCCATGGCCGGCTGATGAAGAGTTTTATTTCTGGTGATACTATAATGTTCCACAATAAGCTGTAGGGTAGTAACCAATTGGTTCTTAGCCACGTAAAATAAGTCTAATCCTTCGGGCCAGCCCTAGGAGAGCTGTTAATCAGCTCAGTGGTCTTAAAACTAAGGTATTTTACTTTTTTACCATGGGAAGATCTGAATGTAGGGGGTGATCAGTTAAGAAATATTTTACACCATGCACAATGAGTTATTTGAACAGTGGTACCAGAGACTAATAAGATTAGGAATCAAAAACTTAACAGAAGCCAAAGTTTATATTCAATAAGTGTCACCTGCAGATGACCAAACAGGGGAACAATATTTAAAACATGGAAGAATAAAAGAAAACATTTCCTGAGAACAGACAGGTCTCCAAAAACCTCACGAGACTTTTCTCAGTATACCAATTTTTTTGCGTTACTGAAGAGAAAGACCAGACGTTTTTTTAAAGTGAATCTGCTTTCATGAATGGCACCTAGAATTTTTAAGTACAGTATGTGAATGAAGCTAAAGTAGTACTGTGTACAAAAAGATCTGGGTAGGTCCAATATCCTGAATGTGTCAACAACCACGATTTGAGTTTTCTTAGGGTTCTCTATACCCCATAATTTGCACTATACACTAATTTTACATAAATCTCTGTTTAGAGATTCAGTAGTTATAGATCTACTCTACTCATATGGGACTGCTACAAAAAGACTAGCATCACTTGCAAATGCAAAAAGCTAGTTTGCAAAGCCAAACCACACATGGTTATCATATTTAGCTCAAGTACTGGGCCAAGAACACTACTCTTGGGAGCACCAGAAATTCAGTTCATAGTCACTATTTGTCAAAGCCCATTAACTACTACTCTACAACCTATGGTTCAAAATTTAGTAATACTGTGCAAGAAATGGCCCACCAACACCAATCTGTCTAAGTTTGGAAAAAATCAACTCAGGATGATGAACAATTTCAAGAGCAGCACTGAAGTCAAGACCAATCATACAAACTTCTTGACCAGAATCTACGAATTTCTATGTAATAATGAAAACAAAGACCATTGCCAGTGAGGATGTTCCCAAATAAGGATGTTGTACCATTTAATTCCACTTCCCATATTAAGCTACTTTAGTCATGTTGTGTATGTTTGAGTAAAAATATTTCTATTATTGAACTTCCTAAGTAACCAACTTGAAAAAATATAAATCAGAGGCACACTAGCTTTCTTTGACATCCAAGGTGTCTGATTGAAGAGAATATTCCTTGCTCTTGCATGTACTGCAGCTAGGTTCTTCCTCTCAGATGGCACTTGCACACAATTAGACAGTACTGAACTGTTTTTAAAAGCATTAGTAAATTAACATTTAATGAACTTTCACCTGCTTTCTACACCTTTCAACTGTATCAGTGCCAACATCCATTTTTCTGTCATCAGCAAACTTATTTTCCCATCAACCCTAAGTTTACGTCGTTATTGAATATGAAGGCATAAGAGGCACACCACCTAAGATTTTAACAAAAGTCCTGTTGATAAAATATTCCATTACAGTCTCCTACCACATCTATGAAACAATCTTTTGTGTTACACTTTTGTCAACTGCTTTCTGGAAATCCACAGCAAATAAATGTCATGAATTTTATAATTTGTACCAAACACTTTACAGAGCAAGTTTCATGATGCTGGTCCAGTATGATCCTCCATAACTAAAACCTTGCTGGCTATCTCGAGTTACTTAGTTTGATTCTGGAAGGCTTTAGTTTACATCTTTGACAAGTTCTAGTTATCTTCCCAGGAAACAAAGTTGGCTAATAACCTTTAGTTCCATAGCTCCTCCCTTAAATGCTAGTGCAATATTGTGCAGTTTAAGAGGACTACGGAGTTACATTCTCAATACTCTTAGCGCTACAATAGACAAGTTAACCAAGAAAGGTTTTGACTGACAACTTAAAGATGAGGAACAGGGACATCCCAAGGTACTGAAACACTTCTTTGCCTCCAGCTAAAATGCAGAGGACCTAAAATTTAATAAAAGTGGAGACTACAGAAAAATTTGCAGTAGTTTTGATAATTTTCTCTCTCTCTCTTTCTCCCTCCAAACTTAAGTATTTAGTGACATATTCCTCACTTTCAGTGGCTGATTCTCAGAAACTATAGGATATTCCTATTAGCCAAAGATATTTAAAACACTTACTTCCACTACTTAAAGGGGGCAAGAAATCAAGTGCATTGTTTACACTAAACCTTTTATTTTAAGAACAGTATGAATGGAATGTTCACATATCTTAATTTTATCATTACTTCAAATAGTCAAGCTTATTAATGTGAAGCGAAGAAGTCAAGTTTTTAAACAAATATGTGGCCTAGGAAACAGCTCATAACTGTCTGATGGGTTTTCAGTGTCAGTGAAGATTACCTGACCACACACTACCATTTTGCACACTTACAAGTCTATTATAGCAGCTCACCGAAATTTCAAAGTATGAACATTAAGATTAAAAAAAGTAACCCATTGTACTGTATACTGCATGGCAAAATACCAAGACAAAGCTCAGCTCTGTTACAGTTACCATCATATTGATCAGCATTCCTCTTCATTCTAGTTGGCATAGTGTTTCACAACCAACATACTAAAATTACTCTCTGCGTGACATGTAAGGGTGCTTCTGGGCAGAGGCTACTTAATATAAAAGCAAAACTAACATTGTACATGTAATTCTTATATCCCAAAAATTTATTAGTGTTACACCAACTTAGAATTCATAGTAATGTTAAAATTTCAAATTTTTAAATATTATATTAATTCAAAATAACAGATTTTTATATAGTGAATAAAACAAATGCCTGGCAATGTCACTAATTTTACATTAAGTCCTAGTGCTCAGTTCAACTCCTTATCAAATATATACAGACCAAAGCCAGACCCAACACGTTTCAACTTCGTTATCATGTATCCAAGTTCTTTAATTGTGTCCACATGTTTCACCAGGATATGGTCATCAATGATGTGACACATATGACTGTCCCCTTTGTCTGAAGCCTTCTGACGAACTTCCAGTAAATGCTAAAACAAAAACAATAATTTTCTCAAATACAGAAATATAATCAAAATATCATATAGGATTGCTAGCTAAAATTGGAGAGAAAACCAAGACCAAATCAGTGGTACTTTACCCTCAATAAACTTGCACAATTTAACTTGCACAATTTTTGTTGAAGTACCACAACATAACTTAAATAAAACATGGTGGCCTGTCAATTTACTGAAGTGCTATGCTCTGAAAATAGATTTAAATGTAAATGTAACAGCTGTGTTAATTCAGTGAATGAATATTTCCTTCTAATAAAAACTAGAACTTTTCTTCACATCCTGCAAATTTCACCTTGGTTCTGGGAACACCCTTTCTACCATCCATTGACATACAACTTTATATTCATAGATGTTGAGCAATTTGAATCTTTTGAATCTTATACTGTATAAATTTGACTAAAAAATACAAAATTTACTCCTCAAATTTACTGCAGTTCAGTGGGGCAAATACACTTCATCAAAACAGCACTGAGTAAACAAAGTTCTCCAGTCTCTTTTTGCTTAAATAATCAATAGGAGGTGAAAGTTCAACAGATGTGTTAATTCTGCTTCTGTTTATTAGTTGCATTTTGTTTTGCTGAAAAAATCTCTGAAACTATTCTTATTCAAAATTAGTATCGGTCACCTTTCTCCAATTATTTTCTAAAAAAATCTATTCTTAAAATTATGCCTAGATGATTTAGTTTACCACCTTATTTTAATAAGCTTGGGCCAAGGTGAAGAGAAGACAAATGTTCCTAATCTTCAAAGGTACTGTATTACATGCACTATGGCAAGTATTCCCTACTTACATTACAGTTTTAGTAGACAGTAAAAAAAAAACCCTAAAAGAAAACTCAAAACATAAGATCACAAATAATTGCCAACTTTTTTCTGGTACTAGTATACATTGTTTGAATGCTCCATTATCTAAAATGGCTGAAACTACAGCTTTAATAAAAGGAAAGTGAGGAACATGCAAAAAATTCCTAAACAACATCTAGACTATTAAAGTGCAATACTAGGAACCTATTTGTGAAGCATTCCATCACCTTAACCTCTTTCTGACAAGTTTCCCATACACCCTTTTCCCAAAGCTAAGCTACACAATTTTCAGGTTAGTACTGAAATATAAAAGGCTACAGTCCAACTATCTGAAGATCATTATGTTATCTCAGGCATGCAACAAAATTACCATAGCTTTATTGTAAAGAGAATTATAAAACATCTCAGGAAATTTATTACTGCCATTGGAACTGCATAGAGCAATAATGCAAAGCTGAAGTTCTTCCTTACCTTAATAACCTATTTCAACAAAAGAAACTTCCCTTACCTTATTAACTTTCTTTTGCATATCCAGTGCATTAACGACATTGGGAAGAGCATCATTCTGTACCTTGAAAATCTGGGCAGATATATTCTGCAGCTCCAGACGGCCCCCTCTTTTGTTTTGATACTGAAAATCATTAATACTGTTCAGGAAATCGAAGTAAAAATTATTAGCAGTCTTAAAAGCGAATAAAAATCCCAAAGGATACATGTACTATTAAGAAATTCTTTCAATTCTACACTGGAATGCACTAAAGCAACTATATAATCACGCCTATAATTAATTTTACTTAAACTAAATAATTTAGTGCAGACACTTTAATCAGATTTCCAAAAAGATTAAATCCACTTCATATCCCGGAATGAGTAAATACATTAATTATGTATAGTACTTTTCATCTACTGATGGATATAGATACTGTAATACGAATATAACTTCATACAATTCCACTTGGAGATATGAAACTGTTTGAAAAAATAAGCCATTCACAATATTAAGCTGGTTATAACTTGCAATTTACAATTCATTATTTCTAGCAAGACTTTATATACCATTTCAAGTGAGACTCATATCGTAGTGTACATGTTTTGCACAATCAGCATTTATCCCTTTAACACCATAGTTCATCCATTACAATGAAAAGGAAGCTTTGTGTGTAACAATCGTAAGAACAAAGCTGCACAAACGAGACCTATAGAAAGAATATTGTGTTTGACTATCAACTACTGTGCATGCTGTAACAAGAAAACTTTAAACTTAAAAAATTAAACCCAATGTAAAAGCTTAATAAATTTACACACAATGTATTACTAACCAATCAAAAACAGACTATATTCAGTCAGATTCTACAAGTATATTTCAAATTTATTTCATTTTTACAAATATTAACACATTGGAAGCCAGATTCAAAAATAAAAACACATCAAGTATTGTACAGCTATAAATTACACTTAATTTTTCTCTAAGCAAATGCTAGATACTAGCTCCAGTTTATTTACCTCCTAACAACCTTTGGAAATCTCAGAAATGAGCTACATCAACACACTATTACTTCATGTCATCCTACCACACGAATGGCTGCAGACTACTGTCCAAGTTGCTAGTTATATCAAGAGAATGAAGTACCTATGTTCACAAGAAACATTAGGCAATGAAAGCCCGTTTCACCTGTCCACAGAGTTCCTAACTTTCTGTCCACAGCTCAAAGGTAAATTTTGTGCTTAAAAGGGGGAAAGAGAGGTAGGCACTGGGTAAAATATTGTTTAAGAGTTAAGAAATAGGTTTAATTCTGTGTTCGCATGAATGACCAATTTTTCAGCTAATGGCAAACAGCTACCTAGGAAGGACCAACTGATACCTTTCACTGCCATATCTGATGGCAGCAGATACCTGCAATAGAAATATTTGTTATTAAGACTATTCCCATATGTCCCAAATTATGTTCAAGTGATACAGGTCCAGTGTGTTTAGCCTGATAAATTTGTGGTCATGACATAACCTCTTAATAACAAGAATGATCCTGCTATTAACTGCAGTATATTCGATTGAATAATGGGGTTAGTTGCAGGCTGATTGAATGGACTTTCCTTGAAACTTGATAAACTGCAGAGTTTTGGGCAGCTAATACTGATCATTAATAATTATTCAGTATATTAAACCCATTCATATAGAACAAGCCTACAGGGGCCTTTGACTTGAAATTTAAGCTTCCAAAGAATATGGTGTTCATTAGGAATAAGTAAGAGGAAGTAAAGGGAAAGGGAAAATGAATGAATGCAAAACTGAATATTGCAATTTCCTTTCACATTCTTTTGTTTGTTAATTCATTAAGTACCCAAGCTAGAAATACATTGTTAAGCAGCTTGTTTATAAATGCTATGAGACTGAAGGAGATATGCCTTGGCACTGCCCAGGATGAATCAAGGGTGTGGTTATATCAGCAGAACAATTACTCTCTCTTTAGAAGCATTCTGAATATGTCCTTGTAGACAGTAGCTATAAAATTAAGGGTCAAATGTTAGCAAGGGCAAGCTATTTCTCTTTTGCTTTGTAATATCTAACATGACTGCTTCACTGCTTCTACTGAAAGTAACAAACAAAAATACAATGAAACATGCAATAAAAAATATACTTATTATATTATATGGCAACATTAACTTAATTTAACACAAGAATTACACTGATGTAGTGTGTCATCCAGAATACATAATTTACATCACTGCACATAACTCCTGCAACAGTGTGTGCTTGTGTGTGTGTGTGTGTGTGTCTAAAAGAGTGAAAGCAAGAGACACTAGCTATTCTGAGAGAATTTCAGGTTTAGACTCATACTGGTGCAAAACTGTATCCACTAATATCCTCGCTTTTTAATCTGATTTGAAAGCCACTTTCATGCTGTAATAAAAGTGCCATTCCCTAAAACTGACTACAAACAACTCAGGGTGTGTAAAACTTGAAATTTTCCTGGAAGAATGGCGCCTAGAAACAATGAACATATTCCTAAGGGTGAAGGACAATTACTTGACCCTTCTCAATTTATAAATCCCAACTACTTTTGAGTACCAATTATACATGAAAAAACAGTATATACCTTCATGAGAGTCTCTGCATGGTTGTTTGCTACCCTGCTGGCCTCCTCAAAGTATTTTGAAAAACCTGGAAGTGCGACATCATCTCGGGCGAAGTGGTGACTCTGAAAAAAACAATTGTGCATAAGCTCTTTACCGAAATATTTAAAAAACTATAAATATCAGTGAAACCCTCACTGGGACAAAATTCATTTATTTTTTTAAATATCCCCTCAGAATGAAAGTAAACTAGTTATTTTGGCATAAACACTGTTCTCCATACGATTTAAGGGTTGATACTCATATAAATTGATTCGCTATTTTGTCTGTTAAATTAGGCATCGCTCCAGTTCTTAAGCAAACAAGAATTTTTACGCATCATCCATAAAACTATTTACTTCCCATTTTCCTTTTATACACTGAGAGAGAGACACTTACTTGCTTTATTGCCATTGCATTTACATCAAACACAAAATACCAATCCTAAATTAAGGCTGCTGGAGAAGTCCTGTGTAGTGTTATGTTCTTTCTTACATAGTTTTATACTGCAAATGTTTTAAGTTCCATGCTTAGCTTTTCACACATTTACTCATTTAGTACTGTACCATCATAAGGAACAGATAAATTCACACAAAATTTCTGTAATGGTACACAAAAGTTCAAGGATGGAGGCATTGGAACAGAAGCATCAGAGCTCCATTCAAATACCTAATGCCAACTTCTCAATCCTAGTAGCTAAAAGTGAATGCATAAAAATTATTTAATCTAGTTTCTATAATGCCAAAGTCTGGGAAACTTTTAGCCATTCAACACTTACGAGAGAAGAAAGAGGGAACTGTAGTAGTTGAACATCAAGATGCAAAATATTAGTTCAATCCAAGTCTAAAGGTGAAACTGAGAAAACACTACAACTGCACTAAGGAATACAGTAATAGAGACTGGACAGCAAAATGGCAGAAAAGCAGCTGGAATGGAGTTAAGGTTAAAAGGCATACACCTACAAACTGAAAGGATGCTGCAAACACCCTTTAGTATTGCCTACAGTGCACAGATTGCATGAATCCCACCCTTCCTTTGGAGGAGTTAACGGAAGTATTTTTCACTCCCTCTCAAGAGCCCTAAACAAATTGATCTAGGTCCAAAAAGCACTTAATCCAGTTGTCTGCTATCAGAAAGTACAGTAGCATTGGCTGCATATAAACTGTTGACCTCAAGCTTTGTTTACTGCTTTACCTAGCTACCATTGGAGAAACCTACTAAGGGATTCGGAGCTGATGAAACACTTTTTCAGCAACAACTTTTTACCAAAGCATCGGATAAAGGTGAAAGTTGGCAAGTGTATACAGGCAGTCCTCGGTTATTGGTTTTTCAGCAACAACTTTTTACCAAAGCATCGGATAAAGGTGAAAGTTGGCAAATGTATACAGGCAGTCCTCGGTTATTGGCAGGGATTCCGTTCTGGGGTGTGATGATAACGAAAATCTGCGATTTCCGGCGCCCTTCAGGTGATTTTCCCGGGCTTATGGCGACGAAAAGCCGATTTTCAGCGCCTCTGTTAGGTATGTATTGGTGCCAATACCTAATTATCGGCTCCGATAAGCGGAAATCGGCGATTTTCGGCGCCGAAAATTGCAGATTTTTGTCGCTAGACAAGCCCCATAAAACCGGATCGCCATTAACTGAGCCTGCCATTAATTTTCATCATTAGCTGTAGAATATGTGGTAAAAATTTGAATCAAATCCATTCAATCATAAGGTAGCAACAGTCACTTATTTACTTTATAATGGGACCTTATGGCATTGGAGCTCCCTTTAAAACTCTAGCGAAACCTATGATGAATGAGTAGCATACTACTCCTCCTGACTACAATGAACTAACCTAGCCTAGTCTAACCATGTTGATTAGCCTATTTCTTATCCTACATCAACTTACCTACAACTAACCTAACAGTAGCCAAACTGTTTTTAGAAGAGTTTGAGTAATTACAAGTTTAAAATGTTAATGATCCTCTCTTGATTAATGAGAGGTGGACAAGAGGCTAACTTCATTGCCCACTGTGGCTATGTTAATTCTGCAAACAGGTCCAAAAACCTCTCCTTCCAAACTTCTAAACACCATTGTTACATATGTTTCAGATAAAACTAACACGGCAAAATACTTTACACCCGCACTGCCTTTCAGGCAGTTCTGATGGTTTTTGTAAGTTTCATACCATTGTTGTTTTCGGAAATGCTTAGTTTTCAACTTTAAAAAAAAAAGTCGAAGGTCATTGTTCGGAAGCCTCCAGCCAGCATAAAAAAATATTTTTCCCCATAGTTTTCTTTTGTTGTTTCCTGATGTTATTATCTTTGGCAAAACTATCATTTTCCGATTGTCACTACCTCAATATAACCCAACAATGTGGGTGATGCTACTTTTTTAACGGTCACTTTAGAACATTTCTGCTTTCAGTTTGGTTGTGGCAGAACGGCACTTCACGCCTTATCTGCATTTTCAAAGATTCTTGGCAAGCTCATATGATCTGGCAGGTGGTAATGTTGCACTGCACGAGCTAGCCACAGGGGTTACAGAAAATGAGCAATGTGGGGAAGGTAGTAACAGAAAACGAGGTTATATAGCTGTATCATATGTTGGTAACTTTTCAACATTTATCAACCATTTTATAACCTGTATCGTATGTTGGTAACTTTTCAACATTTATCAACCATATCTCCAAAACTATTAATTAGCGAATGGGAAAGATGGGGGTATTTTGAACTCCTCTCATTGCGTACTACCTATCTGTGGGTTTCATAGTTGGGTTGCAGACCGGGTGTAAAGTATAATACCACAACTAACTCGACAATATTATGTACCCATTTCCTTTCTTGCTAACACAAATTTCAGTTGCTCACTTCAACCCCAATATTTTTGGGCCTTTCCTCTCAAAACACTAGGCTTCATTCCTTAATCTTCCATGGTTGAACAAAGGAAAGGAAATATCAGGTATATACCCTGATTTGTCAAATATTAATCATTAAGTGCCTTATCCCCCAAAAGCTTGGCCGACATTATCATTTACCAAGTGGCTGGGTGAATGTACGTTACGCTAATACAATATCACGACTATTTACCCCAATGGTGCATCGAACAATGCATAATAAGACCGACTTCCCCAATGATTGGGGTCATAAAATACATTAGCAAATGGCGGGTTGGGATGAAGGCTTTAGCCTTGGACGAGCTGCGAAAGACAAAGCACTGGGCAATTAAACTTTCCTGTCACGCAGCACAATGGCTGCCAATTAGTTGAGGCTACATAAGCTAAATCACTTTCCTAATTTCCGCTTGCATAGTACGTTAACTCATTCATTATCCTAATGCAACTCCATACATCATGTTTACTGCATTTCTCTTACACGGTTTAGCCAAAAGCCTGGGAACTACCAAGTCCACGAACAAAGTAAACGAAAAGAACAAAGTAAACAAAAACTTCTCCGTCACTCACCAAGTTCGTAAATACATAGCTTATATGTAGCTGCAGGTTGATGTGGTTGTTCAAAGCCGCTTCACAATCCTCATGGAAGTTCTGTCGTATAATACTAGACATCGCTCAACAGTTAACATCAACAGATAGAAGTAAAAAAACGCTTGCCGACTGTTCACTCTCTCTCAGCTACGCTGTGAGCCGTCGACTGACGCAGTCTCAGACTCAGACTCCATTTCCATGTTTACAAATAACAGCTGATCTGTCACGTGACTGCAAGGACGCGCTAAACAATAATTTTGAGATCGTTGCTTAAACTGGTATTCGGCGTTAAACTACATAGAAGCTACTGATTTTGAGGGAAAAAGCAGCAGCAAATAAAATGGAAATTCAGTCTGATTTTAATATTTTACACGAAAACACATACCATCAAGTTGCATCTGCATGCACTCGCAATGCACTTTTGCTCATGCAACAGGTGCTGCTTCTCATACATGCAAAGAAAATCAGCAATGTTTGCAGAAATAATACGTATGATCAAAATCGGTATCTTTTTGAGACGCTGAAATATATATATCATAATCACATTTTCACTTGTTGATTTGCTGATGCATTTTTACCGCTGATTGAAAAAATTTGAAAGCAAACGCTGTTGGACATAAAAACATCATAGGCACTGCGTGTCCATGTAAGGAGAAACCATGTCTAATTCATGTTGTCATGTTCTTATGAACCACTTTCTCTTCACTTAGATGTTGCTGGGTTCGTTCTATTCACCCAGGCTTGAGAATTAGATAAGCGCACTGTACCAAGAATATATTTTCATCCATTTTCATGTGAAAGTAGACTCAAACTAGATATATTTGATTGAAAAGCAAAGTTAACCTCTAAACAGAATAGTCATAACACGGTACCATCTTCTTCAGCTTAACCTTTCAATTAGAGAACATTTACATGGGGTAAAGCAACTCAAGCACTTATATCGTTGATCTTGTAACATAAACTAGGCCTATGTTTTACAGGAGTGATTACAGCATTGTAAGTTACGTGTGGATCGTCTGAATAGACCTTTCTCACCATATACCAGTGTCATCCCTCTCAGATTCTTCACTTTTGAACAACAACTACTCAAATGAAGTTTCATGTTCTTGGTTAATGAAGTACAGATTAACAGGAAAAAAGGAAATGTTGAATTGTAATATGAATATATACATATGTATGTATATATATATATGTGTGTGTGTGTGTGTGTACACATTCTTTTATAGCCTTTCTAATACTTGCTTTTTCTACATCCTGGAGAGGCAGAGTAAACTTCTGAAGTTTAGAAGTAGTGCATTTAATGGAAAAGGACGTTTCGA
Organism: Macrobrachium rosenbergii; assembly: GCF_040412425.1. Classification (NCBI taxonomy): domain Eukaryota; kingdom Metazoa; phylum Arthropoda; class Malacostraca; order Decapoda; family Palaemonidae; genus Macrobrachium; species Macrobrachium rosenbergii. Next base: position 19,939,453 of record NC_089782.1, read on the forward strand.
CCCTCCAGGAGACATTTTCAACTTCACAGATAAGCAAAACTCATGGTCTCATGTACGTTATGCAAGAAATAACCTAAATATTAAACGTAGATAATATAAAGACCAAAATACATTCCCCGTTCTCTGCTTAAATTGCCACTTAATGATGAAATTCAACTCTGAATACAGGAGACTCGAAGTTAGAAACATTATCGCGGATATCCTCTTCCTAAAAGACAGCTCACTTGTTATGATATCCTACAGACAAAAGTAATAAGAGACTTGGAAGGAAAAGTAACATTCTAGATAAAACCCTTCTGGGAGCAGATTAAATCAAATTGTTACATTTCAATATAAAGAGCAGGTGGAGCGACTGTCCATGTACTACTGTCAAAGTTAAGTATACCTTAGTTTTACCAGACCACTGAGCTGATTAACAGCCTCCTAGGGCTGGCCCGAAAGATTAGACTTATTTTACGTGGCTAAGAACCAATTGGTTACCTAGCAATGGGACCTACAGCTTATTGTGGAATCCGAACCATATTATAGCAAGAAATGAATTTCTGTCACCAGAAATAAATTCCTCTAATTCTTCGTTAGCCGGCCGGAGACTACTACTGTCAAAGGGGACTTCATCGAAATAGTGAACTCCATACTGAATGATGAAACAAATTCAGAGGTCAGCAAGAATGTCTATATTACTACTGAAAGTAAAAGGAAGGGCAACTGATTCTATGAAATGTAAAGATAAACAAATGGGAATACTCTTTAAGGCATATAAGTTAAATACCAACACCAGCACACCATTTGGCAAAGAAACTGGACCAGCTTCTTGACAGTACATTCCCTCTGGTTACATAGTTAAATATCCAAAATTGTTTACTGACATCCCTCACGCTACTTCTCTAACAGGGTTAACGGCGGCAGCTTTAGGCGGGGAGTACTTATTTTACAAAGTTTTACGCGTGAATTAAGCTGTTGATCTAATTCTGAGATAATAGCCTAAAGCGCCCTTTGATGCATCTCAAGGATTAGCGAGGTAATTATTTGTATTTGCACTCAATAAGAACCTTTTCCCCTAAAATGGGCTTCTCTGTAGGTGTACTCTTCTCCAATTTCTACCTGGAGAGGCTTGAACGGTTTGATGACCGTCGACGTGAGAGATCAGTTCTAGTCTCTACGTCCCGAAGAAGCCTACCAGAGCTTCTTACTCGACCTAGACAACAGAGCTACAGAGCTACATGACACAGCTGCCAAAACGTATCCTTCTTCGACGTTGTGGTCACTGTCAGTGTGGATAGATTTCAAACAATTTCTACACAAAGAAAAATAACACCAGTGCACGTTTAAATACTGAAAATGCACGCACTATGAGATTTAAACGCGTCATTAATTCGCCCATTGCACGACTTGGATTGGCATCCGTAAAGAGTCAGGTCGAGTTGCACATCTTGGCCAGAAAATAGGTGTAGCATCTACAATATTCAGCAGGCCATAAACAAGATATTTTTGACGTTTTCTGCTGATTATTTGTGTACTTCCTCAGTGCAGGAGAGATTTAACCGGAAATTTCTTGTGTCTTCTCAGCCGGTGATTAGTCACATGGAAATCGGAGAGGCCTTTCCAAATATAAATTCTAAATTTGGGATGTTTTTTCCCCTTCTTCAAGGCAAAAAAAAAAATCCGTTATAAACACTGAAAGATCCCAGGGAAAATTTATCGATAACAAAGTTAGTCAAGTGACGTTCACTGATGTTCATGTGCTTAAAGAGAACGTACTAAAAACACGCACACACACACACATATATATATAAATATACTCACATATATATATATATATATATATATATATATACTGTATATGTATGTATGTATATATATATATATATATATATATATATATATATATATATATATATATATATATATATATATATATATATATATATATATATATATATATATATATATATATATATATATATATATATATATATATATATATATATACATGAATTTTTATAGTGTTCAGACTCACTGTCTGTTGTTTTATCTAAACCAGGCGTTGGTTCGAATCTGATAGTGATGAAGCACTTACCAACCAAAATTTCCTTGGGTGTAAGTAATCCCAGAGGTAGTGAATTGGACATTAAAGGATATTTATGGCTTAAAATGTGTGTATATATACATATATATATATATATATATATATATATATATATATTAAATATGTATACATACATATATATATATATATATATATATATATATATATATATATATATATATATATATATAGATATATATATATATACTCTTATATCTTTGACTATTACATTAATTTTAGCTTATTCTTTGCTTCATTTATTAATATTATTAATATTCTTGTATTCGTTGATTACATCTCCCATACATGAAGAGCGCTTCGGGCCTTGCAAGCATGACCACGCATAATTGTAGACGAACAGCTTAAAAATTAACCCCGATATTACAAGAGCTAAAAAGGAGAGGAAAGATAACATCACCGAGATATCTTATTTATTGTAATTTTCCTGGAATATTCATGAGAATGTTACTTACTCTTTAATGAGTTCGAGAAGATGCTCCCTTGTTCTTGAACCCTGATCAATAGGTGATTTGCTATCCTAAAAGCCTGGTTCCAGGTATCACAGTTTCTTGAGTTCGTTCGTTTTTCTTTGACGATTGGGTAAAATGTAGATCTTTGAAATCCACAATGAACAGCTAATCAGAAAACGCCATCTCGTTCCCCTTTTCCTGAAAGTCTGCTTGGCAGCCATCTTGGATTTTATAAAAATGGCGACCTTGGCACGAGCATTTATCAATATTTCGACTCCCACATGAACTAGAAACATGATGTGCTTGTTTCATCTTATAGTTTTAGGTACAAAATCGTTTCTGCTAAATGAAAAAGGTGAATATTGTTAGAGGCTCTTTGTTGGTGTCTGTCTAAGAAACTAATGATCCAGGCGATCAAACAACAGGCCTACAGTTCACTTTGCACATCGTAGGTGTTGCTGGATACCGAGATGACGTTTGCCTGCTCGTCCGTAAATATTTCAGACCCATTAGCCTACATCTTTTGTGCGCGGCTCTGAAGATGGTCTTGATGTCACCCATGATATTTTCATTAAGAATGTCAGCCAGCTGCACAGACCTTGACTCCCTCACAAGAAGCGGGGAAGTGCAAGACTGTGACTACCCTCTGCTCTTCTAAAGGCCAGATTTCAAATGAAACTTCAGCAAGATTCTTAGTCTTCAGCCACTGTCTCTTGAATGGTGGTGAATGGTTCTCCGTGCCTTTTGCTTTGATCTGCTCCAGTGGGAAAGAGGCTTTGTTAATAGTACGGACCGGACGTGTAGAGAAATATTAATTCTTCCTTGCCTCTGTATAAATGCCAAGATGGCATCTCATATACAATGTGTAAATTTAACAATGTTTACTTTTTGAATGGGCATAGCTGTATTCTTTGTTCCCCAAAACGTAGGTTTCTCCACAAATATCATGATTAGGCCTATAGATCCCAAAGAACCCCAAAAATAGAAAATTTCCTATTTCGAGGTCGACATTTCCAAGAAAACGGAAATGGCCATCAACAGGCTCCCTGTAAAAGGGAAATATGTTTCCTGATTCTGTATTCAGTGTAAATTTGTGAAGTTACATGAAGTTACCAGTTTGTTTAACTTACAAAAGAAAGCGATTGCGCGAGAACCCTCACCACATGCGTCGTCATCTGAGCGAAGAATCGGATGGAAAAGACCCTTTGGTTTTTGCAATAATATTATGATTTATCATCTTTCTGGTTCTAAAGTGTAGCAGACATTATATTTCATAATGTTTTAATTTTACGAGAGAAGATTTTGTAAATCATTTCCACAAGAGCAACTGTATACCTGTTCACGCATATCATCGTGTACTAATTTTTATTTAAATATATAATATATATATATAAATATATATATATATATATATATGTATATATATGCATATTTATACAAATATATATTCATAAAAAATATATATATATATATATATATATATATGTATATATGTATATATATATATATATACAAATATATAATCATATAAATATATATATATATATATATATATATATATATATATATATATATATATATATATGTTCGTTTTTGCTTTTTCCATTTTATTAACGTGCTTTTCGAAGGACTTTGATTTCGCAGGTTTAGACCCTGCCTGACATCGCTTAGACGATGTGTACGTGTATCGTACCAATCCCCAGCCTTTCTCCCAGCAGCGAGTGAGAACTGGGCGGTTAGGTCGACAGTTCGAGACGTGTGTGGTGTCTGTTATGTTTTTAGAAGATGTTGGAGTGGCTTTGTTTATGTGTGTATTAGTCTGTAACACCCATTTGTTTTCAGCAAACCATCCGTTGATTACATACATAACCCGGGGTGTCTACACGGATAGCAAAGTGTCCGCCTTCTCTGACCAGTTGGCTGTGATTTGAATCACGCCACGGACCTCTACGAAGTCCTAGGTTGCTGCTCTACCGACTGGAGCCATCGAGGCTCCATATATATATATATATATATATATATATATATATATATATATATATATATATATATATATATATATATATGTACATATATGTATGTATATATATATATATATATTCTATTACATCTATATCAACAAACCATATCTACAGAGCTGATGCTTTGCAAGGGAAATCTAATTCCGCCCCCCCCTACCCCACCTCCCAACCAACATATCTTACATAAGAAGCCTTACGTAAGGTTTGTAACAACCATCGAATTCCTTCTGCGGTCCAAGATTCCGGCTGACTGCTGAATAAAAGATGAAGTTAGAAATGTAATAATCCAGGGGAATTTCTCTCCCCATGGCGGTCAAGACCCCGTATGAAAAACTCTACGGGAATCGGTCTCCATATTATAACTGAATTGCGAAGACCTTGTACCGTACTGTACTATCTAGTTGATTAGTTATACATACTGTAAAATTGGTAAGAGGTTACATAAAGTTCATTTACTGTATAACTTTAATATTTAAGATTAACTCATTATATATGTAACATTAAGATTTAAAACTAATTCATTTAATATATAACGTCAAGATTTAAAACTAACCAATAAGATTTTAACGTCGAAATAACCTATAAAATCAAGTAAATGAGAAATGCAATGAAAGACTGATAAATACTTTTAGAAATTGACGGCATAGGAAATTTTGTCTTTAGTGTAAACTACTGATTTGTGGCAAATAAATTCTTATAAGATATAGATCATGTTCACAAGGAAATATATATTGCACTGATGAATAAGGCACTCAAATTTATTATACTGTATATTATATATATATATGAGAAGAGTATATATTATATATATATATATATATATATATATATATATATATATATATATATATATATATATATATATATATATATATGAATGAATTTTTTTATCACATCACTGTGATTAACGCAAGCATTATTGTTACAAATGTCCTTTAATATCCAGTTGCTTCTACCCGGAAATAATATATTTCATATATGTTACCCGGAAGGGGAATTTTTGTTGATAATAAGTTCATTCGTCCGTGGGCTCGGAACCACCGAAGACAAGAACTGAGGACTACAGTGACGCAAATTTAACTACACGGCCAACTTAAAATTTCTTCGGGTAAATATATGAAAATATATTATTTCCGGAGTGTAGAGCAGATTGATATTAAAGGACGTTTGTAGTTTAATGCTTATATATATATATATATATATATATATATATATATATATATATATATATATATATATATATATATATATATATATATACTGTATATAATCTTTTCTGATTGTAAACTTTTATTTATTGACATTATTTATAATAGCAGCTTGATCATATCACATCTTTTCTGAGTTGAAAAGATATAAAAACACAATTGTGGTCCACAACAGAGCTTACAAATAAAAAATGCTTTAAAGACTGTAAGCTCTGCTTGTAAGTTTTAACAAGTGGTTTTTGTATCGTTTTAGCCAGAAAAAGATGGATATGGGTGATCCCGAAGGCAGCTATTAATAAATATGTCAATAATGAGCTGACTGTTTTTCTATCCATACATCCTACTATGAGATTGTTTGGTTTAGCTTCCCCTGAAATAAGAATATATACATGTATATATATATATATATATATATATATATATATATATATATATATATATAAGTGTATATATATATATATATATATATATATATATATATATATATATATATATATATAGTATATATATATATATATATATATATATATATATATATATATATATATATATATATATATATATATATATATATGTATACAATTTTGTGAACATGAAGTTCATCTGATTAGTCCAAAAAGTAAGACCGCTTAAATCACTATTCGATCTTTGATCACTAAGTATGACCTTGACCTTACTTGCACATCTGTTGTGTTAGGTGGAGTAGGCTTGTCAAAACAGTATCTGGTTTCAAATTTCAAAGGTCAGAGACGAGGTTAAATTTTTCTTTACTCTTTGTCTTTAAAGAAATAAGACCTGGACGTTTTGAGGCAGCATAGGATGCGGAATGATGACTTCCCACCATTCATAGATGATTTCTGAAAGCTGAAGGATATTTCTTTACTTAAAGGTGACCTATTATAGCGGTTTAGAATGTACAGACAAACAAACAAGTAGAGAGACAGACAGACAGACAGATAGGTCAATTATCACACGCACAGGAACTAAATAACGATTCTTTCAACTACCGATCTTTCCAATTAAATGACGATCCTTTCAACTACCAATATTGCCAATTTATAGTGATTCTTTAAGCTAGTGATCTTTCCAATTGAATAACGATACTTTCAACTACCGATCTTGCCATCTAAATAACGATTCTTTCAACTGCTGATCTTTCCAATTAAAAACGATTCTTTCAGCTACCGATCTTGCCAATTAAATAATAATTCTTTCAGCTACTGATCAACTACTGATCTTAACAATTAAATAACGACTCTTTCAACTACTGAACTTGCCATTAAATAATGATTCTTTCAACTACCGATCTTGCCGAGTAAATAATGATTCTTTCAACTACTGAACTTGCCAATTAAATAACGATTCTTTCAACTACCAATATTGCCAATTAAATTACGATTCTTTCAACTACTAATCTTGCCAATTGAATAACGATACTTTCAACTACAGATCTTGCCAATTAAATAATGAGTCTTTCAACTACTAAGCTTGCCAATTAAATATCTATTCTTTCAGCTACTGAGGTTGCCAGTTAAATACGATTCTTTTAGCCACTGAGCTTGCCAATTAAATAGCGATTCTTTCAACTACTGAACTTGCCAATTAAATATCGATTCTTTCAACTGCAGATCTTGTCAATTAAATATCGATTCTTTTAACTACTGATTTTGCTAATTAAATATAGATTCTTTCAACTACTGATCTCGCCAATTAATGTCGATTCTTTCAAGTAGTGATCTAGCTAATTAAATATCGATTCTTTGAACTGCTGAACTTGCCCATTAATATCGATTGTTTTAATTACTGAGCTTGCCAATTAAATATCGATTCTTTCAACTACAGATCTTGCCAATTAAATATCGATTCTTTCGACTGCTGATCTGGCCAATTAAATAACGATTCTTTCAATTACTGATCTTGCAGATTAAATATCGATTCTTTCAACTACCGATCTTTCCAATTAGATAACGATTCTTTCATCTACCGATCTTGCCAATTAAATAATGATTCTTTCAACTACTGATCAACTACTGGTCTTACCAATTAAATATCGGTTCTTTGAACTACTGATCTTTCCAATTAAATAACGATTCTTTCAGCTACCAATCTTTCCAATTAAATAACGATTCTTTCAACTGCTGATCTTGTCAACTAAATAACGATTCTTTCAACTACCGATCTTTCCAGTTAAATAACGATTCTTTCAACTACTGATCTTGCCAATTAAATAATGATCTTTCGACTACTGGTCAACTACTGATCTTACCAATTAAACAACGACTCTTTCAACTACTGAACTTGCTATTAAATAATGATTCTTTCAACTAGTGATCTTGCCGAGTTAATAATGATTCTTTCAACTACTGAACTTGCCAATTAAATAATGATTCTTTCAACTACCAATATTGCCAATTAAATGATGATTCTTTCAACCAGTGATCTTGACAATTAAATAACGATTCTTTCAACTACAGATCTTGCCAATTGAATAACGATACTTCAACTATTGAAGTTGCCAACTAAATAATGATTCTTTCAACTACAGATCTTACCGATTAAATATCGATTCTTTCAACTACTGAGCTTGCCAATTAAATATTGATTCTTTCAAATACTGATCTTTCCAATTAAATAACGATTCTTTCAACTACTGATTTGGCAATTATATATCGATTCTTTCAAATAGTGATCTTGCTAATTAAATATCGATTCTTTCAACTAATGATCTTACCGATTAATACAATTCTTTTAACTAGTGATCTTACTAATTAAATATCGATTCTTTCTAATAGTGATCTTGCTAATTAATTATCGAATATTTAAACTTCTGAACTTGTCAATTAATATCGATTCTTTCAAGTAGTGATCTTGCCAATTAAATATCGGTTCTTTCAGCTACTGACCTTGCCAATTAGATATCGATTCTTTCAACTACTGATCTTGCCAATTAAATATCGGTTCTTTCAACTACTGACCTTGCCAATTAAGTATCGATTCTTTCAACTACAGGTCTTGCCAATTAACTTATTCAGTAATTTGTCACGAGCATGTTTTCGAAAACTGTCTTATTATTTCTACAACCTATCAAACCTAATTAATTAGAGATATAATAAAAATAAATGAGTAAATAAAGAGGAAGGCAGTAGAATATTAACATACTCCTCTCTCTCTCTCTCTTTCCCAAGTCAAAGTATCACTCCAAAAGGCAGCTTCACATCAGCTCGACATTTTCCTTGCAAAGTATCCTATAAGTAATCGCTTTTTTTTGTTTCTTTTTTTTAATCATTATTTTTTCGTAGTTTCTCATCAGTCGGGGGTACGGGACTGTTTCTTTGACCGTTATCAATGGAGGCAGAACATTTATTTCGCCTGCTGTAAACTTGAATTGAACTGTTCTGTCAATAACTGATGATATATCACATTAAACACACACACACACACACATTATTAAAGACACACACACACAATATATAGCATTTATATTATATATATATATATATATATATATATATATATATATATATATATATATATATATATATGTGTGTGTGTGTGTGTGTGTGTGTATGCAACACTATGTCCGACGGGGATTGTACAGCAGAGTCGTTAATAACGGCCGAATGGTTGAGAGCGGTCGTTGGTATCAAGGTAACGATAATTCGTTCCTGCCAGATGACGAACCACTTATCGATTATAATTCCCTTCAGTATTATTTCAAACGTCATTTGTTGCCTAATGTTTGTATATGAATGTCATGATGTGATAAAATCTATTATATATATATATATGATAATATATTATATATATATTATATATATATATATATATATATATATATATATATATATATATATATATATATATATATATATGCATACAGTGTATAAATGTGAGATATGAACTCAATTAAGGTCAGTTAATGACACACACCAGTACATCCAAAGTATCATCAAGACACGCCGAAGAGAAGACTAAGTTTTTTTCAGGGCGACAAGAGGAACGGAGGAGGCAGAGTAACGGGGAGAGTGAAAAGACCCATCATTGACGTTATACCGGAGACGACAAAGGCACGGATTAGACTCATCCCGAGAGGGGACGTTAATTCAAGACAGTGCTTTGACTTCACTTCATGTATAGCACAGGTATCTGGAGGAGAGGATTGAAGAGGATTAAGTATTTAGAACCGGATATTACTTTCTCGAGGGGATGGGCTGCATTCATCTATAAGACTTTCTTCTTCTTCTTCTTCTTCTTCTTTCTTCTTCTTCACTCGGTTATATAACTCTGTTTTCCGGAACTGGTTTGTTTATGTTACGCTTCCTGGTACTTGCTTGAGTATATTGCAAGGATCTGAATTTGATAAATGTAGGCCTACATATACTGTATATATATAGCAGGTATATATATATATATATATATATATATATATATATATATATATATATACATATAGTATATATATATTATTAATAGCAAAACTCACAAACGAAAGAGGAGCAATGGAGTGTTTCCTCTTCCTCTGTGGATTTTGTCTTTATTTATTTATTCACGTTCCATATTTTCGTGATTCAGTCATACATATGTATATATGTATACAGTATGTATATGTATGTGCATATTATATATATATATATATATATATATATATATATATATATATATATATATATATAATAAAATTAGCCACACAACTTCACTGTGTATATACTGTATATCCTACTACTCGTGTTGGGCTTCAGTGAGACAAGATGGTTTAGATTCCAGATTCTTTAATTTACAAGGAACAATTTACCAAGTACTAGCTTCCGAAAACATACAGTCTTCTTCGTCAGGTACCGATGCTCTGAGGGAATAACCAAGGTCTATAGACCTTGGGAATAACAGCTACACTCGGGTATATATGTGCCCCTGCCAACATCTTTTATTTTCCTTTTTCTATCTAATCTCTGGGATGACCTGCCCGTTGATCTTCAGCTCCTTTTGCCCGCCCCTGCAGACTTCTTGATCTCCTTGGTCGCATGCTTAATCCCTCGATGTTCTGGATTGTCCCCTTACTGTCCATCTTTCTGTTTATGCTCTTCTTAAAACTATGGTATATAATTTCGGAAGAGATATTGTCCTTAAAATGATTATCTCTGTTGCTTTTCATCGTTTTTTCATAGCAGTTGATGAGGGCGTTCTCTGCGATCCCCTCGATTGTTTATTCTTTTCGACGTATATTCAATATATATAGCTGTCTTTAACGGCATATCTGACACACACATACACACACACATATATATATATATATATATATATATATATATATATATATATATATATATATATATATATATATATACATATATATATATATTAATCATCACATACAATAAATTGTTCTGTGCATAGTAGAATTAAAGGGGACTTTTCAAATTGATGGTTTCCAATGGAGTTTATCAGGGAAGAAAGAGTGCTTGGACAACAGTTCATTATCAAGTATCCGTACAACGGTTTGACATGGACTGTTTGTCCAAAAGCTTGTAACTTTTTGAATAAAAATCTATTAGATCTAATGAGTTTTATTCAAAAGCTACAAGCTTCTTGGACAAACAGTCCATTATCAAGCATCCGTACAAATGGATACATTTCTGATAATGTGGACACTCGTTTGTCCAAGAAAAGCTTGCAACTTTTGAATAAAAACTCCATTAGATACCATCCAGTTTGAATGGAGGTCCTTTTAGTATTATACATATATATATATATATATATATATATAGTATATATATATATATATATATATATATATATATATATATAATTTTCACTTTTCACCACACGCTTTCCCCTCTAGCAAGGGTGGAGCCGTAATGTACAGTAGAGGAGCCATCTGGTTGCTAGGCCTATGTCGTTCCTCTTGACTCAAGCTGTCGCTGGTACCCATTGACGGCTTGGTTAAATGATCAAGCAACGGGCCTTGCAAATGCGAACCCAGTGCTTATCACTAAGCCAAAGCACCCACCACAATCTCTCTCTCTATCTCTTTCTCTCTCTCTCTCTCTCACACACACACACACTCACATACACATATATATATATATATATATATATATATATATATATATATACATACATATATACATACACACACACATAACTTTTATGGTATTCTGATAGGATGTTGATGGGTTATTTGTGACTTGTGTGCACTCTTATTGTGATAAGTATTATTTGCATACGATTCCGGAGTTGTAATTGGTAGCCATGTATTCTCTAGACCTTGGTAGCCATGAGGGTAAAACTGAAGACTACTACCTCGCCCCTAGGTTTGGTAACTATCAGTTTACAGGCAAAATGGGTGCTTGTGTTTAGTACCAGCCCCTTGCGGACGAATGTAAATACATAAACAAAAGATGTTATGTGTCAAAAACATAAACAAAAGACATAAACGTGAACGAAAGGCGGTAAATATTTCAGTCGGCGACTGGCGGGAACCAAGCCGTGGTAATAATCTTTAGTTTTACGTACACGAGGAATTATTGCGATATTTTGTTAAAATACTAGCCTAGTGATATCGCTTACGCCCTTCTGGGCCCTTTTTCATGGTGACCTCTTAGAATATCTAGTGTCTATTATGATAACAGAACCGAGGTTATGGTGATAGTGCTGGATTACCAGGGTTCAGGTTCGCGACGGTGGGGCCAACCATGTGAGTGCTTTTCCTTAGTGTTCATAATAAGTGCAGTAAATGGTACTAGTTGGGTCATTTACTATATTTTATGTAAGCATGTGTTTTCTATTTGATTGCAATTATATGTTTGAGAAGCTTTCCCAGTTGTGATATTCTCCTAAATTGAATGTTTAGTGTAAGGTTAGTTTAGGTTAGGAGCTAGGCTATGCGGAATTGCTCGTAGCCTAGCTGTAAAATGTCCGGAAAATATTCGGGTGTAGGCTATACACAGGGATTTTGTTATTTATCAGAAAGCCAGTACACCGGAGTGTCTATTGAGGTTCTATTATATGTGATTATGTACTATATATCCATTTACTTATTTCCAGTGAGATCTTGGTTAGATCTTACAAATTTTTTTGTTCTGTTATTTACTCTGAATCTACCTGTGTTGTCATTACCAACTTTTGTGTACTCAGTTATGGATTTACTGATTGAGTTTACACTTTAAATATTTTTTGTATTATTTATTGTACTGCAGGGCGAACTTTTCAGGAATTAATTGTTACAGCTCACGGCTCTTCCTTGACCTTAAGCCTATATATACTGTGTATATATATATATTATATATATATATATATATATATATATATATATATATATATATGTATACACACACACACATATATATATATGTATATATATAATAGGTATATAGATTAGATATATATATATATATATATATATATATATATATATATATATATATATACATATATATATATATATATATATATATATACATATATTATGTATATATGCACATATGTGTGTATATGTAAGAGAGACACTGCCTTGTCGGGTATATATACATATATATATATATATACTGTATATATATATATATATATATATATATATATATATATATATATATATATATATATATATATATATATATATATATATATATATATATATATATATATATATATATATATATACCCGACAACAAGGCAGTTGTTTTTAGTTCTGTTTGTTCATCTGCCTGTCAGCCTATTTGTGGAATTACGAACAAACTAACGAATATTTTATGCAAATGCTTATTTTGAAATTCCCATTGTTCCTGGGATCCTGTGATTAGACTCTGGTGCGAATTTTATACTGAATCAGAATCGAAGACTTTTGCATTGCTTCCATTATTATTACTTTATCTGAATGTGTATAAAAACACAGTAAATTTCTGCTGTTTGTGAAAAACCATTGATGCAAAGTATAAGGTAACTAAGCATATTTATACTCTAACTTGTGAAGGAAAACGCTAATGATTGGTGAAGCTTTGCAATCTCTGATTGCCCCTTTATATGTACCAATGCGATCATTGCCACTGCACGAGACAGAGAGAAGAGGAAATCATATTATCTTTCTAATTAAATTAGAAAATAAACCCTTCCCTGTATCTCTTACAAAACGTATGTGGGAAACAAGCAACAGGTAACCTTCAAAACTGCCAAGAGTTAAGGCGAGTGGTATTCTTAAAGCGCAGGGAGAGAGACGGTAACCACTCGGGTTAGGTGCATACACGTACGTACTGTACATCAGGTCCATATGAATTGACTCTCTATGGTTAGATGCCATACACGCACGATGCCAGAATAGTGAATCTGGCATCTCAAGGCGGGAGGTCTCGAGGAGACCTGAATTCGAAGTTCGAACGACTACAAGCTCAGTTGCACGCGGAGTGTCAACCACGTTCGAACGCCTAGACTGCTCTCGCATTGCCTGGAGTCACTCGCTGTTTGGTCAATGAGAGACGCTTGTTGACATGACTTTGCATTCATAATTCGAAATCCAGTCCGTGCACTGATTCCCGGACGGGCGAATTACTCGGAATGACTGTCAACTGGGAATTTGTACAAAAACTGTGACGATTGTCAACCGAACACTGCTTTAGACCTGGCTTTCACTTGATATACAGTTTTCGAATTTTGATCATCAACCTCGATGCAAAATTATCTAGGGAATGGATACGTTGGATTACTGAAAATGTATGAGATGATAACATGAAAAACGTATAGGAGAAGAAGAGGAAGAAAACTTTTTTTCAGTGACTAGGCTTACATCAGTTGAAAAGCAGTTTAGTCTATCGACATTGATATACCCTTCGGTAAGTAATATATATGTATGAAATACTGTACATGCTCAAGGAATGTTATTTCTATCTAATTATCTACCCTTTTTCGTAGTCTAGTGATCATGACGTTCATCTCATCAACAAAATGCTCAGATTTCGATTTCCAAGCGAGCCGTAATTCTTTAGACCTATTCCTTTAAATTGCATTGTATCCCTGTTGACCTAAGTAGTCAAATATGTACCTGTTAGTTAGATGACTGCATGGGTGGCAATTAGGAAGAAGGAGGGCCTGGGGGTAGCAGCCTCTTTCCTAATTTAATTTCTGGAAATTCGAAGGGTAACACCTTCTGAGTCTATATATATATATATATATATATATATATATATATATATATATATATATATATATATATATATATATATATATGTATATGTATATATATATATATATATATATATATATATATATATATATATATAGTATATATAACACACACATATATATATACATATATGTATGTATATATATACTGTATATATAACACACATACATTCTATATACATATATGTGTGTGGTTATGTTTACGAAGCATAAAAGGTGGCCTTACTAGAACACTTCAAAATTTAGATACTGTACCTTAATTCTAAAAATCAGAAATTGTATAAAAAATAACAATATTATTATTACCTGTGCTTCCTCTAAAGCCAAACAAACTTGTCAGTATTTTAATAAACTAAAAAATTTACTGCTGGATTTACCGTAAGAAAGCAGTTAACGGATATAAATAATTAATTCAATCGCTTCCCCTACCTCAGCCGTCAACAGGTGTTAGTGTGACGAAGTGAATCTATCATTGTGATCCCGTAGAGTTTATCGCCATAAAACCTTTTCCCCTTATTGTCGTCATTAACATAATGTTACTGCAATTATTTCTTCTTGTATATATGTCATGCACGTAGACATACAATTTTTAATGCGCTTAATTGCATGTGCATGGTATAAATGATGTTGGAAATGCTATCAACCGACGATCTGTTGTCCTATTTTCTTGAAAATCTACGGCAGAAGACGACATTTATATCCATAGTTTCCATGACTAGGCTATTTTGACTTTTGAGTGATAGAAAGATGAGTCATCGACTGATATTTTGGAGGTGGTTATGTTATATTTTTTTAGTATCTTCCCAGTTTTAATTGTTCTGTTTTTACTTATCTTATAATTATCGTACTTAAGTATTTTTTTATAGTTATTTTTATCTTCATAAAAATTCTCATATATATATATATATGTGTGTGTGTGTATATATATATACATATATATATATATATATATATATATATATATATATGAGAATTTTTATGAAGATAAAAATTATATATATATATATATATATATATATATATATATATATATATATATATATATATATATATATATATATATATATATATATATATATATATATATATATATATATATATATATATATTGGGTTTCGATTCCATGTTCATTCACTAAAAGGTTAGATTCACAATGAACAAAAATTATTTAAAGGTATGGAACCAAACTGTCAGTATAACACAAATAGAGAAAATTAGGTGTACGGAAGAAAAATCAAAACAATAAAAAAACGTTATTATTACGACAGCTACAAAGGAGCAACCGAAGCCTTGAGTGTTCAACTTCGGAATGACCTTTTTTTATCATCAAAGACTCGAGTATTATTGGTAGCACATAAAGATATTGGAGAACGTAGGTCCGAGCTTGTGCTCCCTGCTGGACCAATGCCCTCGCAGTTACCGTCCTCTATTTTTGTACAGTATGTAGAAGACACTCTTGCCCTCTTGAGAAGAGAGCATGACTAAATCCCGTTTGGAATTTTCTGACTACTGTAATCCCAATTAGTTCCTCGTTGGTAGAGTTGTGGGCTAGCACTCGCTGGGCCCGAGTTCGAGTCTCCGGCCGGCTAATGAAGAATTAGAGGAATTTATTTCTGGTGATAGAAATTAATTTCTCGCTATAATGTGGTTCGGATTCCACAATAAGCTGTAGGTCCCGTAGCTAAGTAACCAATTGGTTCTTAGCTACGTAATATAAGTCTAATCCTTCGGGCCAGCCCTAGGAGAGCTGTTGATCAGCTCAGTGGTCTGGTAAAACTAAAGTATACTTAACTTGTAATCCCAATCTCAGGTTTACACTTGAAAAAGAAGAGGAGTATCGACTGCCGTTTCTTGACGCTGTGGTCTCCAGATATAACAGTAATTTTACTGACACGATTTTTAGAAAAAAGACTTTTATAGGGTTAGGTGCCAGTTTTTACAGCTATTGGTTTTATAATTTCAAGATTAATTTTGTTGCTACTCTATTTCAAAGGGTCCTTTCCCTCACCTCTAGTTGGCAAGCTTTTCACGATGAGGTTACGTTTCTTTTAGAATATTTTAAACGCAACTGTTTTCCTTCAAAGGTAGTTTTTAAAACCCGCAATAAAACACCAAATAAGAGGTTTTTCCACTGAACGTAATGCTCATACGGTGCCCAGACTCCAAGTCTCCATACTGTCATGGTATCCATTTACAAGTATTATTCAAAAACATTTTGGTGGTTTAAATGCCTTAACTTGTTCTTAACAAGCCTCTAACGATGGGCTCTGTTCTTAAATTCAAGGATCAGCTTCGTGCTATGGTGTCCTTCTGAATGGTTTATAAATATTCGTGCCCCAAGCGTAACTTTACGTAGGGGGGTACTGCTGTCATTGCACGTCACGGGGTGTACTGTAAGCATTACTAAAGCTTCTTTGCAGCGTCCCCTCGGCCTCCAGCTGCAACCCCTTTCATTCCTTTTACTGTACCTCCGTTCTTATCTTCTTTCTTCCATCTTGCTATCCACCCTCTCCTAACAATTATTTAGTGCAACTGCGAGGTTTTCCTGCTGTTTCATCTTTCAAACCTACCTACTCTCAGTTTCCTTTCCAGCGCTGAATGACCTCGTAGGTCCCAGTGCTTGGCCTTTGGCCTAAACTCTATATTCCATTCCCAAGTGTAACTCGGGGATTAATGTTGGATCCACTCGGAGACTTCTAAAAGTACCAATAGATCCTCATAAGGGGGTAAGTTTTCGTACGAGGGTAAAAATTTCCATCCCCGAACACTCTAACATAACTTTATACGAAAGTTTGTAAAACTTCCGTTAAAAACAAAAGGTTCTGCATAATTGGACGAACTTCGAGTCAACTGGAACTACCAATACTCGAGTCTTCGATGATAAAACAGCTTGTTCCGAAATTGAAGTCTCAAGACTTCGGCTCTTCCTTTGTACCTGTCGTAATAATAATTTTTTTTTTTTTTTTTAGCTTTCATACACCTCATTTTTATCTATTTGTGTCATACTGACAGTTTGGTTTCATACCTTTGAATAATTTTTGTTTACTGTTATTCTAACCTTTTAATGTTTCTTTTTGTCAAAAAGCTTAAATATTTTTGTGCGTGTCTTTTATGTGTTCTGTTATAACTCATCTCATAGTGTTTTGCTTGTAATCAAGATTATTCCTGTCTATCTATATAAATATATATATATATGTATGTATATATATATATATATATATATATATATATATGTATATATATATATATATATATATATATATATATATATATATATATATACACGTGTATATATATACATACAAATAAAGACAAAACCCACAAGGAAAGAGAAACAATGGATTTTGTATTTATTTATATACTCATTACTTTCCATATTTTCGTGATTCAGTTATAAATATACATATATATGTATGCACACACACACACAAACACACACACACACACACACACACATATATATATATATATATATATATATATATATATATATATATATATATATATATATATATCGTATCTTTATATACTTTACATCAGTTTTTCTGTTAAAAATGTAAACATCTTTCATCTTCCACTGATTAAATCCTTCAAATTTAATACGGGATAATGTAACGACCAAAAATATAAACAGTATTTTTTAAAGGATTTCACTTAAATAATGTATTCGAAAAATGATTGCTCACTTGTTTCCCCTATATCCTTAATAAGACATCATTTAAAATTATAAAAGTTGATTAACAGCTCTCCTAGGGCTGGCACGAAGGGTTAGATTTATTTTACGTGGCTAAGAACCAATTGGTTGCCTAGCAACGGGACCTACAGCTTATTGTGGAATTCCGAACCACATTATAACGAGAAATGAATTTTTATCATCAGAAATAAATTCCTTTAATTCTTCATTGGCCGGTAGGAGAATCGAACGCGGGCCCAGCAGAGTGCTAGCTGAGAACGATACCAACCCGTCCAATGAGGAACTTATAAATATGTGATGAAGTCATGCATAGCTTAAGATTGATGCAGCAATTCATAAATGGATGAATTTTTGACTGGTATTTTTTGAAATCAAGAGTCACATTGATGTCGCTTTTGTTACAGATAAGTTGGCTTTATGCCGCACGGGTCCTTGCTTCTATGGCAGCCCATGGTAGCGCCGTCAGCGCACATCACGCGATGCACTGTAGGCATTACTAAAGGTTCTTTGCAGCGTCCCTTCGGCCCCTAGCTGCAACCCCTTTCGTTCGTTTTACTGTACCTCCATTCATATTGTATTTCTTCCATCTTGCTGTCCACCCTCTCCTAACAATTATTTCATAGTGTAACTGCTAAATTTTCCTCCTGTTACACCTTTCAAACCTACCTACTCTCAATTTCCTTTCCAGCGCTGAATGACCTCAAAGGTCCCAGTGCTTGGCATTTGGCCTAAACTCTATATTCCATTCCATTCCTATAGCAGCCCGTAAAAGGTGGTATTGATTCTCTCATTTCTTGAAAAAGAGGGGGTCTTTTTTAATCTTCATTTCTTTACGTAAATATGGTCTTCGCGTTATAATCTTATAAATACGTTCATCAATCTTGTCATCTCTATCCTATTTCAATTATGCTATTTGTAAGTACATCCCATTTCACAATCCATCCTATTCCACCATCATTTCCCAATCCATCTTATTTCACCATCATTTCATAATCTATATTATTTCACCATCATTTCATAATCTATATTATTTCACCATCATTTCATAATCCATCTTATTTCACCATCATTTCACAGTCCATCTTATTTGATCATGATTTCATAATCCATCTTATTTCACCATTTCACAATCCATCTCATTTCACCATCATTTCATAATCAATCTTATTTCACCATCATTTCACAATCCATCTTATTTCACCATCATTTCATATTCCATCTTATTTCACCATCATTTCACAATCCATCTTCATTCACCATCATTTCACAATCCATCTTATTTCACCATCATTTCATAATCCATCCTCTTTCACCATCATTTCACAATCCTCCTTCTTTCACATCATTTCATAATCCATCTTTATTTCACCATCATTTCACAATCCATCTTTCACCATCATTTCATAATCCATCTTCTTTCACTATAGTTTCATAATCCAACTTATTTCACCATCATTTCATAATTCATCTTATTTCACCATCATCTCACAATCCATCTTCTTTCACTATCATTTCATAATCCATCTTATTTCACCATCATTTCACAACCCATATTATTTCACCATCACTTCACAGTTCGTCTTATCTCACCATCATTTCACAATCCATCTTATTTCACCATGATTTCATAATCCATCTTATTTCACCATCATTTCACAATCCATCTTCATTCACCATCATTTCACAATCCATCTTATTTCACCATCATTTCACAGTCCATCTTATTTCACCATCATTTCACAATCCATCTTATTTCACCATCATTTCATAATCCATCTTATTTCACCATCATTTCACAACCCATCTTATTTCACTATCATTTCACAATTCACCTTATTTCACCATCATTTCATAATCCATGTTATTTCACATTCATTTTACAATCTATCTTATTTCACCATCATTACACAATCCATCTTCATTCACCATCGTTTCACAATCCATCTTATTTCACCATCATTTCATAATCCGTCCTATTTCACTGTCATTTCACAATCCGTCTTATTTCACCATCGTTTCAGAATCCATCTTATTTCACCATCATTTCATAATCCATCTTATTTCACCGTCATTTCACAATCCATCTTATTTCACCATCATTTCATAATCCATCTTATTTCACCGTCATTTCACAATCCATCTTCATTCACCATCATTTCATAATCCATCTTATTTCACCGTCATTTCACAATCCATCTTCATTCACCATCATTTCATAATCCATCTTATTTCACCGTCATTTCACAATCCATCTTCATTCACCATCATTTCATAATCCATCTTATTTCACCGTCATTTCACAATCCATCTTCATTCACCATCATTTCATAATCCATCTTATTTCACCGTCATTTCACAATCCATCTTCATTCACCATCATTTCATAATCCATCTTATTTCACCGTCATTTCACAATCCATCTTCATTCACCATCATTTCATAATCCATCTTATTTCACCGTCATTTCACAATCCATCTTCATTCACCATCATTTCATAATCCATCTTATTTCACCATTATTTCATAATCCAGTTACGGCGCTGACTGGCCTCTTCGGCCTCATTGCCTTTTGGTCTTAGGTACCATTCGCTCTGAATGAAGAGACTCCAGATCGGAACTAAATGACACCGCCGTAAGAATGAACTAGCATTAACATTAATCCGATTTGCGGAAGAAGCTTTACGATTAGAGCTATGTCACATTAGCTTCGGTAATGCTTGTAAACAATGGAGGGATTCGTTGCGCAAACATAGAGTTGACTGACTGTTGACTGGTCAGTTAAGGGGGAGAGCATCCTATATATATATATATATATATATATATATATATATATATATATATATATATATATATATATATATATATATATGTCGATCTTCGATATATTTCATATGAATGTGTAAAAGGTGAACCGTGTCAAAGAATGAAGAGGAGAACTGAACTCACCAGTCCTCTGGGGGTGCGCAAAGAGCACTGAACATCGTATTAACAACGCACGCTAACCAACGAGTTAACAAAAATAATTCATGTTACTCGCAGAGGTAATGATATTGTAGATATGACTGTCGTACAGTTCCCACACACACGGGCGAATTGTGATCACATTCATATTTTATGTGGATTTCTAGGACGACGTCAGGGCAGGAGAGGTTAGAAGGCTTTCATGACTTCTTTTGATCCATTACTTCGCTGCTTTTTATCTCCCCCAAGATGAAAATTAAAGTCAACTTTTCTGATTAAAGTTTCCCCAGCGTCCATTAGCATGTATAATGTATGTTTGGCGTAGGCTTTGCACAGTTTCAATTTCTCCTTCAGAACTACCGGGCCGTTTTTAAACAGACTTTTTACGAAGCATCCTTGGGTAAAGAGGATTCAATTTTACTCAAATAAATGGCCACGCGCACTTCTAAGGAGAGAGACTTCAGAAGCAGTGAAAATAAGGTAGTGTCATTTAAAAATCTTTTAAAATACTGGTTAGACGATACAAAAATTACACGAGAGTCTATGGCTGTTGGGTGGGCTCAGGAACTCTGCAGGTTGAGTGTCAAGGGATGCCAGGCTTCTCCACCTCCTCAGCAGGGGGATGATCTCGCACAGGCGAGAGGTTCGGACGAGCACAAGAACTCTGTGTGAGTGTCAAGGGCTACCAGGCTTCCCCACCTCCTCAGCAGGGGTAGGAACTGTCACAGGCGGGAGTCTATGGCTGTTTGGATGAGCTCTAACAGGTGAGTACCAACAGCTGTTCAAACAAGTGGCAAGCTCTTAGGGTTTACAGCTGGCAAGCTATCACACACAACTTGGCAGGCGGAAAAGCTATCACTGGTGAGAGCGAACTACTCTTTGGACAGTCAGACGTGCTCTTAGGCTTGAGATCCAACGGCTGCCAAGATTACCCATCACCTCTGTGGGCAGATTAGTTCTTGCAAATGGAAGACAATGGTTATTTGGATGGGTGTGCGATCTCCCAGGGTGGAGACTTAATGGCTACTGAGCTTCCCCACAACCTCAGCAGGTGGTTGAGCTCTCACAGACAAGAACCAATGGTGTTCGAATAGGTGGAAGAGCTCTCAGGGCTTAGAACCAATGGCTGCCTAGCTTCTGCACCACCTCGGCAGGTGGTAAAGCTCTCACAGGCCAGAGCCAATGACTGTTCAGATGGGCAAACAGGCTTTTAGAGTTGAGAGCCAAAGGCTGCCAAGCTTCCCTGCCACCTCGGCATGCGGATGAGAAAATGGCTTTCGGATGGGAGGACAAGCTCTTAGAGTTTAGAGCCAATGGGTGCTGAGCTTCCCCATCACCTCAGCAAGTGGATAAGCTCTCAAAAGAGAGGACAAACGGCTGTTCGACCGGGTGCACAGTCTTTGTGTTGCGAGCAAGAGGCTGCCGAGCATCCCCACCACCTCAGTAGGCAGACGAGCTCTCTTAGACGAGAACCAACACTTTCCGAATAGGACACAAGCTCTCAGGGCTGAGAGGCATCTCAGCAGGCGTGAGAGCCCTCACAGGCTAGGGCCAACTGCTGTTCGACCTGGAGGACAAGCTCTCAGGTTTGGAGCCTATGGCTGCCAAGCTACCCTACCCTACTACCTCTTCAGGAGGACAAGCTCTCACAGGTGAGAGCCAAAGGCTGTTTGGACAAGCTTAGGAACTCTCCTGGTTGAGAGCTAAAGGCTGGTGAGCTTCCACAACACCTTGGCAGGCAAAAGAGCTCTCAAAGGCGAGAGCCAATGGCTGATTGGACAGGCGGCGAAGGGGGTACAGTTGCATATCTAGACAAATTCTTCTAGAAGGCTACAATCTCAAAATTCTGTTGAGATAGTCTAAATTTCGGTTTTTTTTTCTTTTGCACATAAAAAAGGCAACCTTTGGTGTGCCATAAAATCCGTAACTTAACGCCTTTGTACATGATAGAAGGCAGTATCTGGCATGGCGTAAAAACCTGTGATGTAGTGCCTTGTTACATAAAAAAAAGCAACCTCTTTTGCTGTTTTTTGTACCAAGACATTGCCTTACGGTTTTTTGTGCAGCGCCAGAGGATTAACCCCGCCCCCCTTTTTTTTATGTGCAATGGCATTAAGTTACGGGTTTTTATGCCACGTCAGAGGCTGCCTTTGGTATGCACAAAATCATAAACTTGCGCGCTTTTACGCCACGAGTAAAGTCAGTGGTTTTAATGGCTTAGTACGCAATAATGCCTTCTAATCAGCCACAAACATAGTTTGCCTTTAATGTGACTTTCATAAAAACTAAGGACATGCGTAAGCACAATGCTACCCACATCGTCCCTTCGTGAGCTGTCTTTAATATCGAGAACAATATTTTCGATTTACACCTGAAAAATTCTCCATTATTCTACCATAATGATTTCATTCAAGAATTAAATAAAAAAAAGACAAAGTTTGACGCATTAAGCCAATTATGAATTCCAGTTACGTAATGCTTAGGATTGTTTATTTTAAGCCTGAAATGATTCGAACTGTTTAAACATTGAAGAATATATAATAATAATAATAATAATAATAATAATAATAATAATAATAATAATAATAATAATAATAATAATAATAATAATAATAATTATTATTATTATTATTATTATTATTATTATTATTATTATTATTATTATTATTATTATCCTTCAAAGTCTTACCAAGTCTCTTTGGTCGCAACCCACCACAGTCGACTTGCTACCAGATATATAATAAACTTACAAGTCAAAAGAGGCAGATGATTTTTCAGGACACTGGTCTAAGTCATCTCTTACTTGCCTGGTGGGATCGATCTTGGGACTCTTGCCATCGATAGGGAAGTACTTTAATTTCAATGTTGTTATGTGAGCCAATAATTTTTATTA
The DNA here is from genome assembly GCF_040412425.1 of Macrobrachium rosenbergii. NCBI lineage: Eukaryota > Metazoa > Arthropoda > Malacostraca > Decapoda > Palaemonidae > Macrobrachium > Macrobrachium rosenbergii. The sequence goes on from NC_089782.1 coordinate 19,963,954, forward strand.
TTTTATTTATTATTTTATTATTTTTTGTTGCTTTTGTAACCATTCCAAAAATACTGAAGGTCAAGTTTATGTAATTTTATTTTATTTATTATTTTATTATTTGTTGTTGCTTTTGTAACCATTCCAAAAATACTGAAGGCCAAGTTTATGTAATTTTGCGGCTTCATCGTACTCACAATGTATCAAACAGGGTTACATTCTTGTTGAAGATTATTTGATAGGTGAACGTGGAGTTCAGTGTCTGCAAACTAATTGTTTTACACACAGGAACAACAAACAATTGGTCACACGTCCTGGTTTAGAGCATGAACGTGTATACACTTTTGGAACAAATCAGGAATACCGCAAACACTTCATCACGGAGATCAGACGTAAAATAGATACAAAATACACAGAAAAAACTACATATGAAATCCACACACTAGAAACAAAAAGCTTTCATAACACGACACAGGTGTGCGAGGGTGTTTGGGTGAACGTCAGAATCTATTTTGAAGAAAAATAACAACACCCGAGCTACTGGTATAGATTTTTAAGGTAAGGACCTCATTACCGCGCCGAAACCTGACACAGACGGCTACGGAAAGCGCTGTTATAACGAAACCGTTGTCTCTCTCTCTCTCTCTCTCTCTCTCTCTCTCTCTCTCTCTCTCTCTCTCTCTCTCTCTCTCTCTCTCTGTATAGAAGACAGACAAAGACGTAAATGATTTCATCCCTACATGAAACTATTAAATATGTCCAGACATATTGAAGTGAACAGTCATGTTTCTTTCAAGACGAATATTCTCTGAGAGACATGAAACATTTCAGCCTTTCGAATAACCCTTAAGCTTAGGAAAAAGTGAAATGAATATAAAACTATAAACGTGAAGCGGTCAAATTTGGTAGAGGATAACTGAACATGAGAAAAGACTTTAAAGACTTACGCACATAAAGGCCTCCAGAGATAAATGTGTAGAGATACAGAAGAGATAAGTCAGGAAAGCTGAGGGCAATTTGTACTGAGTGATATGTTCAAAGTTCTGCCGCTAGCATTACGGGGAATTATTCTCTTAGGTTTATGCTTACTCATGTATCTTATGGATCAGGTCCTATCTGATCCATACGACTCATGAGTGAGCACAGACACTCATGCACAATTATACACACACACACACACACACATATATATATATATATGCAAACATTAATCTACAACTGTCGTTTAAGCTCTTTGTTGGGTGAGTCGGTAGAGCTGCGGACTGTCACTCGATGGGCCGGAGTACAATTTCCCGGCCGGCTGATGAAAAGTTAGAGGAATTTATTTCTGGTGATAGAAATTCATTTCTCGCTATAATGTGGTTCTGATTCCACAATAAGCCGTAGGTCCCGGTGCTAAGTAACCAGTTGGTTCTTAGCCACGTAAAATAAGTCTAATCCTTCGGGCCAGCCCTAGGAGAGCTGTTAATCAGCTTAGTGGTCTGGTAAAACTAAGGTATACTTAACTTTTTAACATCCAGCTCGCGCTACTTCGGGAAGATCACCGAAGGGGAACTGTAAGTGATAAGTGGTTTGGTACCTTTGCGACTCGAACACTCGGCAGTGCGAACTTCTGATAGCCGAATGGTCTTGAACGTCGACCGGAAGTCGTCGGTTCGTACTGCTGAGTGTTCGAGTCACTCAGGTACGAAACCATTTATGATCTTCCCGAAGTAGCGCGAATTAGACGTTAAACGACATCTGTAGCTTAATGTTTGTATATAAAATGTCACGGTGGTGTGATAAAAATTCGTATGTAATTGTAATAACCACAGCGCCCTCTTAACTTCTCGAATTCTTCACACATTTTGGATAAGTTGTCACTACAAAGCCTTAGCTCCAAATGCAAGACCATGAAGTAATTCTGATGTCCGTACCAGGATTCGAACCCGCATCTAGAACATCAGGACGAGGTCATGTTGCCGACCTGACCACGAGAAGGATAAACAGTCAATTGATGCTCATACATACAGATACCTGTCGAATTCAGACACATTTATTAGAGCTAGAAAAGACCCATCTCACCATTGTAGCCATGTGGGCAATATGATACACACACACACACACACACACACATATATATATATATATATATATATATATATATATATATATATATATATATATATATATATATATATATATATATATATATATATATACCCTAGTCGAGTGAGTATCAGCCTTGTCTTCTCAGCTGGATCGAGCTTGGGGGAAGAACGACTTAGGAACGAGGGATTGTGCCTCTGTAGCCTTAAGCGGGGAGATTATTGTCTGGTAGTTAGCTGTCTGTGGTGGGTTGCAGTTATAGCAGAGAACTGCATGGGCTAGTAACCTCACCCCTAAATATCTGCTGAGTAATGTCAGCTTAGCATAAAATAGCCAAGTACATTTTCCGTGTTAGAAGAATATAAATGGGGAAGTCACAGAAACGCTGGAAATGTTTATTTATAAAGCTTTCGGATGGAAAAATCCCCCACCCCCTTTTAGAATAAATAACAGTCGAAGCAAGCAAAGTCGTAGTTAAAAACAAGTTAATCATCATAAAATGGAAGTGCGATAACAGTTAACGAGACAATAAATGACCAATTAAAGCTAAATATTTTTCCTTACAAAAAAAAAAAAACTTGCTATTATCTTCTAAAGGTAAAAATCGTTTCATGACCTTATGTAAATGAGATAAATATCATCAAGTTGTCTGTTTATATGCATAAATAGCCTATTGATTTAAGTGTAGTGTGCCTTTAAAATCTTACTGATAAATGAGTCCAGTTTATGATTCCCATAATGTAGGTTCAGTTTTGAATAAGGAAAAATTTATCCACTAAGTTTTCTGTTTTCTCTAAGCTCGTTATTATTGTTGCATCTTTAATACTGATTGCATGATTATGCTTTTGCCACCACTGGAATACTTTTTCCACGATTCAGCAATTCAAGTATGAATGTGACACCGACCATTGTATTTGCTTCCCTAAATCCTTTCCCTCTCAGGGGAAAGATCTATCTATCTATCTATATATATATATATATATCTATATCTACCAGACTCCTGCAAACCTATTTGTCCGCCCCGGTTGGGGGCGGGGTAGGTAGGGGACTAGGAGGGTAGGAGAGACAGCAGCGCTAGGTTCCAGCGCACATAGTGTGAGCCAACAAGCTCGTATATATATATATATATATATATATATATATATATATATATATATATATATATATACACTGTATATATATATATACAGTATATATATATATTATATACATGTATACATATATATCTTATTTACATTACTATCTCCAAAGATTCCGTTATTATTCGATTAAACCGCCCCAGGCAACCTCGTTCTGGGCGAGCGATCTGCAAGCGTAAGAAGGAAGGACATTCAGAATTCGTGCACCTGTTTCTACCGCCGCGGAATCCTCAAGTACGAAACCCAAACAAGGAATGATCCTCCCGTGCCGAAACGAGAGATGTTATGCTAAGTAATTGTCTTCAGTAATTGCCTCGATAGAATCTAGGGAACCGTAATGTTTTGAAAGCAACTTCCTTTGTCAGGGAGGGAAAGCGGGACCGGGTGACTGGTTATGCAATGAAATACGAGTGAGTTTTTTTGTGCTTTTTTTCACGGATGGTTTTCCCGTTAGGAAAATGAAGCCACATTTGGTTTGGTCAGTACTTGGTTGGGTGTCCCCCAACGAATGCTAAGAGATGAGTATTTCACTACTTCCTTGGTCTCTCGATCAGCGAAATGAAACATCATTAGATCTGGTCACTACCTGGAATGGTGACCATTTATGAAAACCACTCCATTTCCACTACCTTGCCGGTGTCTCGATCAGTGAAGTGAAGCAGCATTAGATCTGGTCACTACCTGGAATGGTGACCATTTATGAAAACCACTCCATTTCCACTACCTTGCCGGTGTCTCGATCAGTGAAGTGAAGCAGCATTAGATCTGGTCACTACCTGGAATGGTGACCGATTATGAAAACCACTACATTTCCACTACCTTGCCGGTGTCTCGATCAGTGAAATGAAGCAGCATCGTATCTGGACAGTAATTGGTAAGGTGACCACGAAAGAAAGATTATTCGAAAAGGGCAATGGATCCCAATGAGGTCCAAGATGTTATAGCGTTATTTGTATAGTCTT
>NC_089782.1:19978121-19983121 GCF_040412425.1 Macrobrachium rosenbergii
TTTCATGGGCCGCGGCTCATACAGCATTATACCGAGACCACGGAAAAAATTAAGTATACCTTAGTTTAACCAGACCACTGAGCTGATTAACAGCTCTCCTAGGTCTGGCCCGAAGGATTAGACTTATTTTACGTGGCTAAGAACCAATTGGTTACCTAGCAACGGGACCTACAGCTTATTGTGGAATCCGAACCACATTATAGCGAGAAATGAATTTCTATCACCAGAAATAAATTCCTCTAATTCCTAGTTGGCCGGCCGGAGACTCAAACTCGGGCCTAGCAGAGTGCTAGTCGAGAACTCTACCGACTCGTCCAACGAGGAACTGAGACCACGGAAAGATAGATCTATTTTCGGTAGCCTTGATTATACGAGGTACAGAAATCTCGATTGCGCCGAAGAAACTTCGGCGCGTTCTTTCCTTTTTATCTGGTTGAACTTAAATGGCGCTCCATCTAGTTATTCGATTTAACAGTATCTCTCAGGGTGCGACCTTGTTGCTGACATCACCTTTTCCCAAATGTTTTCAGGATCCACGACTACCCGACCCTGGGACAGTTTGATATGCTTCAGTCTACTTGTATCGGACATGTTAGGTCATCAGGGTTAATGACCCCGAGGTCTTTGCCCTGGAAATGTTCCGGAATTTCGTCTCCGTAAGGATCAAGGTAATGGATGACATATGGAGTTTTTTTTTTTACGCGTTTAAATTTGTCCCATTAAAGACCGCTTAGTGTCTCTGCGCCTTAATAATAGATTATCTGATATCTTTAAGTTGCGACAATTTCTTTTTGTCTAATGCTGAGACTTCAGGCTCGTCAGCGAATACAGAAAATAATGAGAGAGAGAGAGAGAGAGAGAGAGAGAGAGAGAGAGAGAGAGACTTATTACTGTAAAATGCTTCATAAAAATTTTTACTCGCCACATGGGAACCTGATTACTTAACTTATACGTTTGATTACTTACCTGAATTGGGTTAATTGCTCCTGCTCTTTTGTCTCATCCTACTGCATTCTAATTGCTTGAAGCAATTATCACAGAATGCATTCGTTCTGTTTCTTAATTCCTGCCCAAAGGATTAATTATTGTAATGTGGCTGAACAAGTCCACTGAGGCCTGTTTTATAAGTTCTGCTTCGTAAGCTCTGAACAGAAGGACTTTTGCACGCGAAGGAGACCTGAAATTCAGAGCAAGTTTCGTTAAAGAAGAGAAAAAATAGGAAAGGGGGGGGGTGGGGCTGGGGATTATAAGGAGGAAAACAATGCAGCTGATGCTCGAAAGGCATTGGCAAAATAATAATAATAAAAATCGCAAGAGACGCTATACGAAATAGTCCGTAAATGGCTCACTGTCTAAAAATTATTTCAGCTATGGCGTGTTCTGGGGAAGATAGAATTGTCGTCTGCTTTTAAGAGCAATAAGTACGGGGGTGGCATTGGAAATTGAATCAAATGTCACTCTAACGTTACTTTGTTCCTGGATTTGCTAAAGTTCTCCGTTGGTTCTCAAGTTCACATCTTTTCTTCCCAATTTTTCTTTAACGGTCTCACGTCTTCTTCTTCGTTTAACGTGCTTTTATCCCATTTTTCATATGGGGTAAGCACGATGCACGTAAAGGCCCAAAATTTGCTTTAGAATTGTAAGCGGATAAAAAAATCAGCTCTACCTCATTCATTTCAATTTTTAGTCATGAATTTTAAAGGGTTATATACTTGACATTTATTATAACATATTCCTTCATTCAGCCTTCAGCAGTCCTCCATCAGTTGCAATAAGCAATATTTGGTCTAGTAAGTCATTAGATGGGGCTATAACAACTTACGCAGACTGGTTGGAGCGATAACGGATATCAATAAGGCCCGAAAAAAGGGATTTCCTTTGTGAAAAATATTTAATATGATTTTCCTTATTATTTCCCTTGATAGTATCGAAACATTGGCGGCAAAATTAGATTCTTTTAGATACTAACATTTCCCGGCGCATAATTTTTGTCCAATTACGACAGCATTTTATTTGCTTATTTTTTTTTATTTTTTTTTTTGCAAATTCCACATTTTAAAAAAAAGTTTTTCACCTAAAAATTAAAATAATTTGTAGCTGGGATCAGTAGTACAAAATAATGATATAGAAATAAGAAACCTGAAAGGTCACCGTAAAAAGGAAACAGCTTTCCATGATTTCTTTTTATATCATTCGGAAATATGTAAGGCAAAAATCCCCCCAAATTTTGGGCTTTGTAACCCGGCCAGAAAACATTCTCCCATTTTTTCTGTATATTTCCCCGCGCGTTAAGAACGGCCCCAGATATTAACAATTATCCTATTTCTCCCTATTTTCTAGGTCATACGACCTATTTCTGATTATCACCTCAGAAGGTTCCCCACTCATTAATTTGATTTTTTCTATGGCGCTGTATCCTATTTGAACCAGTTTTTCCAGAGTACCCGAGGGGAGACTGTATCCCTGTTTTTCTCCTGATTTCACCTGTGTTTTACCAATTCCCACCAGGGCCCCTGAGCGGGGGGAAAAGCCATTCCTATTTTTCCTCACAATTTTTCCCCCTTTTTTGAGCAGCACCCAGGGGGAAAAAAAAGTATCCCTGGTTTTTGCTTTCTTCTTCCCGATTTTTCACCTATTTTCCCCTAGGCACCTGAAGAGGAAAATGAATTCAATGCGACACACAAAAATGAAGAAGATGTATTCTCTGAAAAATAACTGGAGCAGCAAATCCATGCTAATTATTAAGTGCTTCGTCAGGAAAGAATTTCGTAAACATCTCATTTCTCTCTCTCTCAGAAGAAGAAGAAGAAGAATGTCGATTCCTCGACGTGTTTTCAGCCCGGCTCGGGTGAAAAAAAAAATTCAAAGCGAGAAGGATGGTTGCTAACAAAAGCTAATTACAGTTCAGCATTAATTAGAGTGTTGGTTGGCCCGGAAATTGTCTTAAATATCTCACAGAGGAATTATTCAACCAAACCCTCTATATAATTAGTCATTGCTCTCTCTCTCTCTCTCTCTCTCTCTTCTCCATTGATAATTACAAGTCTTGATGTGTTAAAAAAAAGAATATTACAAAACTTGTGTCCGTGGGTTAATAAGTACTTATTTTCTTGTAATCTTTAAACCTTTTTTACTAAGCATTCATTTCATAATTAGAGAAACGGTTTACATGGTGGAGATATATATATATATATATATATATATATATATATATATATATATATATATATAGTTATATATATATATACATATATATATATATATGTGTGTATACATATAAATATATATATATATATATATATATATACATATATATGTATACATATGTAATATATATATATATATATATATATATATATATATATATATATATGATATTTATCACATCATATATATTCAAATATAACATTTATCACATCACTGTGATTCATAACAGTCCTTACATCAATTGCTCTTGAAGAGATATGTCATTGAAGGAATTTTTTACGATAAGTTCGTCGTTCCGTGGGCCTCGAACCAGCGATAATGACAGCGTAGTCCTGAGTTCTTGTCCTTCTGGTTCGAGCCCACGGACGACGAACTTATTATCAACTAAAAATCCCCTTCGGTAACATATATATGAAAATATATTATTTCTGAGGTAGAGCGAATTGATAGATGTTTAGCGACTGATTTTGTATATATATATGATATATATATATATATATATATATATATTATATATATATATATATATATATATATATATATATATATATACTATATTATATATATATATATATATATATATATATATATATATATATATATATATATATATATATATATATGTTTATATAGTCGTTCGGGATCTTAGCTTAATGTTTTTTCGGATTGAATAGCGAGATATCAGTGACCATAACATTTCAACCATCAAGAGAGATTTCAGTTTCAAATATTAATCCGCAAATACTCTTTAATATTGGATTCACTTTGCCTATGGAATGATTTGCACCCAAATAGAATTATACATGATATGTATATTCGGCCCGGTCCGTATCGAACCTGTGCCTTTGGTTTGGTGAGAGATTACAGTGACTTATTCATTCAGCCATCCTTATTTCCACCCGACCGACTTGTTCTTATACACATTGATGTCGAAGTCAGGATCTGTACTTGGAATCGAAACCAAGCCATCTTTGCCATGATAGCTGAATGTTGAATTGCAATATGCACATTTTACTTTTTATATTTTCGTATATTGAGCCACGTGTGCTCCTTTAAAATCGACTTCGCATTACCTCAAGAATAACGTAATTCAATCGGAATTTGTCCCGGATACTTTTCACGAGGAGTTTTATACCATGTAATACAGTTTGCAAGGTCGACCTTCCCAGACAAAATTTTAGTTTAACGATTTTCAAACTCGGTACAGAATCCGTGAATCAGTGAAATCGGGAGGAGTGTGACCGCAGACTAAAATGCTTCCTATGAGATAAGCTTTATACATGGTCGTCAGTCGCCAAAACCATGAGTTGCAGACACCGTAGGGGGTTAGTTCTAGCAGTGCACCTCACGCGGCAATTTGCAGGCATTACTAAGGTTCTTTGCAGCCTTCATCCCTAAGCCAACCCATTTCATTTATTTTACTGTAACTCTTATATACTTTTAGTTCCTCGTTGGACGAGTCGGTAGAGTGGTCGCCTAGCACTGCCAGGCCCGAGTTCGAGTCTCCGTCATTAATGAAGAATTAGAGGAATTTATTTCTGTGATAGAAATTCATTTCTCGGTATAATACGTTCGATTCCACAATAAGTTGTAGGTCGTTGCTAGGTAACCATTGGTTCTTAGCCACGTAACATAAGTCTATCTCTCGGGCCATTCCCAGGAGAGCTGTTAATCAGCTCTGTGGTCTGCTAAACCATGATATACTTAACTTCTTTATATTTTCTCCATATTATTACTTCCATCCTCTCCTAACAATTGTTTCATAGTGTAACTAACTGCAAGGTTTTACTTCC
>NC_089782.1:19988121-20010621 GCF_040412425.1 Macrobrachium rosenbergii
ATGAATCCATCTTTTCTAGTTTCTGGTTGTTTTGGGAAGGTGTGAATGAAAAAGCCTTCTCCCTCTGTCGACACTTGAAAACATCCGTACACAGCACAAACCCTTAGCAGTTTTATAGTCACTCAGGCATCAGAACTAATATTTTCAAATCTACAACGATAGCTATGTAAAATTTAAAATAACGAGGGAGTATTTATTATTAATCTTACACTGCACGTGTGATTGTAAAAATGGTCTGCATGTTTACTCTGTTGCTTAAGGTCATCCCAAAGGGATTCTGGGGCTGCCAAAGCCGGAAGATGACGTCCTGACCTAGTTTCGCGGAAAGGTCTTTATTTTGGGTCGCGGATATCTATAGAAATACCGTAACTTTCGTAAGTGTAGCGGAAAGATCACTGGCCTTTAAGGGTGGTCATCCCTTCCAGTATTGACCGAACACAACGTTGCTAAACTTCGCTGAAAGACTGGTACTGTTGCGAACGTGGCATAACTGAGCCATCTGCTTAGTAAATAGTAATAATTTTTATCATAAACATTTCAGAAATTCCTCGAAAGTATAAATTTTACGCGAAGTTACTTAATATCTATCCCTCCATTTCTCATGTTCTGACGTGTTCCCGAGGTATTTCAACAACCGTAACGTTTTTTATTATATTACGACGTTTGCCATCTTGCCCAAAGGCTGGGCTTTTTAACTCGGTTCGATAAACTGTGTCGTCCTCCAAAAAAATCAAGCAAGTATCTTTTTTTATACCATGTCATTAAAACCGTACTCCTCAACTAAAAGACAAATATCTGTGAGATGGCACAGGGCACTGACGTCGTTGGATATAGCATGGTCAGTTGAAATGTCAAAGATTGTTCTTATTTTGGGCTCATATAGCATGTTACTTTTTGGGGAGTGTAATATAGTTATGATAAGAGAAAGAACAAATCTACTGTCCTTATAACGCCAAAGACATCGCTTCTGCAACAGCTAGAGCAATTGAAAGAACTAAGATGTGCGGTTACTAAGGCAATGGCTGCCTTGAGTAACGAACTGGAGTCTAAGCGACGTAGTCTGGCCTCCTGCCCTCATCACTGTTCGGCGGTTCGCTTTAAAGAAACGACGTGTCTTCCGATTCATCCACAATATTGCGTCCCATTAAGTTATAAACGTCTTTCCGTGAGGAAACCGTGTCGTACACAGGTCACCTCAAGTGCACTAACATATAGGTAAGCTATAAACTTCACGTAAGGTTAAAATACAAAAAAAAATCTCGGTTGGTGTAGGCTAATAGCTTGGTCATCTAGGCTAATGGAGGCAGAGGTCGCCCTCCCATCATGCCAACTTTGATTTGGAGGTAATTTTTGGTTTTCGCTCGTCGATAAAGGCCGCGTTTTTTCCCCATTAATCCAGAATGCCTTCCATTTTAGTTTAAGGGGTAGGTCTATCACTTGCTTTTCGCAAGCAAGCCCTGTTTAGGCTGTTTCCCTTCTACCTATATTAAGTTCTCTAAGGTCCTAGGCTAGATAAGGCAGTTGGGTTATTCCCTTTGGACTTAATTTCACTTGGTTACTTTTGAGCGATATAGTAATTTGACAAATATGCTAGGCGAAGGCTAAAGGAAAGACGTCTGTTTGGTTAGATTTTTAAAAAGACTGTATCGAGGCTTTCGGATAGATTCAGTATTTATACAACAAAATTGCAAACAGTCAGACGATACTAAGCCATTAGGCGTATGTGTGAAAAGGTTACAATTTAAGCTTGTATGCTGTACAGTTTAACCTCACGAGCAACACAAGGAGAGAATTTTTTGGTAGTCTGCACATTTCGAAAAAGTTACTTAATTGCAATGCTAACGATGATGATTTTTAACGTATTTCACGCTTGTCAACCTCTTTGGATGCCCACCTGTGTCACTCGAGAAACGTCCCAAAAAATCGTACAAAAACCATAGGATCTATAAATTAGCAAAACGTATGAGATCTTAACACTTATATTAAGTGTTCAACATACTATTTTCATCTTGCATGCATACAGTGTGAATGTTGATTTGAAAACTTTCCAAGCAACAAATTTTAAGTTCTAGCATTTTGGGAGCAGTATACTAATATCAGGACACTTACAAACAACATGCAGCCCAAATGTTCTGTCAGTTAGTTAGGCAACCCACTTTGACGCTGACAATTGAACATTTTTCAGCCATACGACCATTGAAATTTCAGTTATCATCAACGTGTATGCGACATAATTGCGTGTAACTACAAAAAGTACATGGATATTTTGTATTTGCATGTTGCGCTCTGAATCATCACAGGCTTTTTATTTGTTTCCCATAGCGTTGTTTTTTATATGTTCTAGTTATTTTCCATTCTCGAACAGAATAATACGTAATAAATGGAGAATCGAGGTTTTAATTTTTACATATAATCCGTATGAGTTAATGTGTATATATGCTGTATGCAGTGAGGTAAAATCCATATAATATACGGGTAGGGTCATGTGTATGTTATTCGCTTTTTATGTATTTTGATAATTACTTTAAACTTGGAAGTTTTGAGCAGAAAATAATTCAAAGTCAAATAACCATTTTTTAGTCTCGCTTTTTCGATTAGTTATATATAATATATATATATATATTATAGTTATATATATATATATATATTATATATATATATATATATATATATATATATATATATATATATAGCCACTGTTCACAGTTCGAACAGATGATTGTGTTGTTGTGTTTATTTTGTCAGATGTGAATTGTCTGCTGACGAATAGGACTGTAAGATTACCCCGCCCCCCATTCACTTTGAGGCAAGATGTTACCGTACTTATATGCTGATGTACAATGTCAGCGACGTTTTGTTGTGCATTGTAGTTATGGTGAGTTTCTACTGAAAGCCGTTCAGCTATTGATGAGCACAGTAACCTGTTTAACTGATCTTTGGTTGTAATTTTGTAATAAGTATGTGAAATGAGAGCTACGAGTCTTAATTGGAGCTGTGAGTCTTAACTGCTCACTGATATGTTACTGAAGCCTATAATTGCCAGAACAATGGCAGTGGAAGGTCTGTGAATTACCTTCGGCAGCGATAATTGGTGTTATTGTCTCCCTTGTGAATGGAGCATCGTTAATGGTGTTTATTGGACTTTGATCCCGTTACGTACTTTCAATGCCTTTCAGTTTCCAGGTAACAATTTAGCGAAAAGGGTTTGTTTAAAATTGGATCCACATCAAAGAAAGATTGCCATAGATATTGATAATTAGTATTGGAAATTTTTTACCATTCTGCTGAAACATTATTTAAGGACATTAATATTCTGATTGCCGTACACATCGGTATGCTTACTGAAACCGAAATATGGTGCTAAAACTTTTGGCCCGGTGACTTATTTGAGATTGAAGCGTTAGCCTTTTAACATGCACATGCATTGGTTGATTTATTGTTAATGATAATGGGCGGAATTGAGAACCCCTCATTCCTGTATCTTGGTACAAAATTGTAAATGCGATTGTGTAGGCTTCATGTTTCTTGTGACGTAACACCCGACAGCCTACTTGCCTTTCTGCTGTTTTTGGAAATTCCCTTCAGGTTATTGTTTGATCGGGATCTGTATGGAAAACGAAACTACTTTAGCTCGCTGTTTTTACGTCATACGTAATGGGTAAAAGGTGGGGTGATATGAGGTCCACTGGATCGCCTGCCACTCCCCCTGCGATCAAGGAGGTCAGGCTTAGGTAGTTGGGTTGTACAGTTTTTGATATATTGTTAATATCAAGCGCGTAAGAAAAATTAAGGGTTTTCCCTTGAAGTGTTAAAACCTGCCATTTAGGTAGTACCAGCATTAGTTTTAGTTTTCTGAAAAAGAAAACTATTGAGATGGCTAATTTTGTCTGTCCGTCCGCACTTTTCCTGTCCGCCCATCCTCCAGTCATCAAACATACCAAATTGCAGCCCTCTAGCCTCAGTAGTTTTTATTTCATTTAAGGTTAAGCTGGCCATGATCGTGCGTCTGGCACTGCTACAGGTGCCAACAACACAAGCCACCACCGGGCCCTGGCTGAAAGTTTCGTGGGCCACGGCTGAGAGTTTCATAGAGCATTATACGCTGCACAGAAAACTCGATTGCGCCGTAGAAACTTCGGCGCATTTTTTACTTGTTTATTTGTACAACTGACTGAAATCGAAACGGAAACAGCAATTTTTGCAGCCATATTCCAAGAAGTTCCCTGTGGTGTTGTGGGAGTCTGTGCTGTTATTACCGCGTGGTTCGTTTCCTCGCATCTTCCTGCGTAATGGGTTTTCCGGTGATAACGACGTCCGTCAGGTCGTAAGGTGAGCAGTAGGTGCCATCAGGCCTGTGGGATATAATAAAGACAGTGGAGTGTCAACTTGAAAGGGTCTGTATAATAGGCTACAGAAATTTAGATAAATCACCCACAAACTTAGGCCTACCTCTTACCGATCAGATTTCACCTCTCGATGAATACCCTTAGCGTTAGACCCCTTGAAATTGGACACTCACTTCTTCAGGAACACCACGACAGGAGAACAAGCTACAAACAAACTAATAAATAAATGATGGGACCTCTCCGGTAAAACGCCGTAAGGGTCGATAAGATGGTCTCCAAAAATAAACTAGAATGACTACGAGGAAAAGGATGATGAGATGATGATGAATGATGATTCCAGGTACTCAGTGTTGCCATACAGGTATTCAGTTGCTGGCGTGAGGAGAGAGAAACAGAAGGACCTCCAAAAATAAACATGATACTTTATTGATCAATATAACGCTGAAGGTCTGTCGCGTTAGACCATCCTCTTTCACCGTTAGTTTTTCTTCCTTTATTCGGGCCTGGGCTAGATAAGGACATTTTGTTCTAAGTCTCATTGTCGTATGTGTCTGTTAATGTTTCATGCTGAATCCTTAGGGGGCTCCTGTAAGCTGATGACGTCATCGTCTCTTGTTTGAAGGAATTTACAAATCAGATTGAGCATACAGGTTTTTAGGGCATTATTATTATTATTATTATTATTATTATTATTATTATTATTATTATTATTATTATTATTACATCGAAAGTTTCCAAATGTATTTTTCATATTCCATGGCGAAAGGGTGCTAAAAACAGACATTTTTTATGAAGGTCGTCTACTAGTATTAATTGTAAAATTGAGTAGGCTAATTCCTCTATATGGCCCCTCTCGCTGACGCATAGTTACCGAGATATAGGTATAGTGCAGATGTTGTCGCATAAATATCAAGTTTGTGTACATACTCCGCCATATTACTAGTGGCAGGCGTAATTGAATACCTGTAATCGATCACATGTAATTTGCTACATAATTAATAGGTGGCTTTTTTTTGTAATTGATTGAAATTCTCGCTAATAGTCGAACGACTTTTCACCAAGTATATCTACTTTCTTTCAAGGTAAAAGTTATGGTTTATCGATCATTTATCCCGAATTGCTCATACTGACTAAAGTAATTTTTTGTGTGATTTAATGTTCTGCGAATTATACACCATTTTCATAACTACAACATTACCATTAATTTAATTACGATCATAATGGACTCATTAAGTATAAAAGTAAGGTTTTGATAATTTAAGTCTAATGGTAATTGAAGTAGGAAAAAAGGCAATGAAGACTAAAGCCCCAATTTTATTAAAAAAAAAATGGGATCGATTTGAAACATGGTCACACCGGAATGTGAACTGAAGGGAATTGGTTAGATATAATCAACAATAATGGTTGCGATTATACATACTAACCTTATCAAAGTGCATCCTAACCAAACTTTCACCGACCTAAACAAGGGCATTTTGTTCTTCCTGTGTTGAGCAGTTTAGAAGTGGTGATACAGGAATGCATCCTAACCTAACCTAGCCTCAGGTGCTGCTTCCTACCTGGCATTAAGGGAATGCATTCTGACTTAGCCTAAGGTGCATCCTGTCAGGGAACCGCTTCTTCCCCCGCTCCATGCCCCCTGAAACATTATTGAAAATTATAGCAGTAGTACTAGAGGAATACATCCTACCTAACCTTCTCTAACCTAACCTAACCTCCCTGACTGGGAACTGGATGCCTCCATGATGATTTTTGAAAAGAGTAGCAGTGGTGCTTACAGCATTTCTTCCCCATCCTGACTTAAAGAAGGGCACTGTGATCAACCAGCGTTAAAACTTTAGTGGTGACACTACAGGAATGCATCCTACCATAACCTAACCTAGGTGTTGCATCTGATCTGACTGGATTCTGGAGCCCCTTAAACATTATCAAAAACTGTAGTATATTAGTACAGGAATGCTTCCTAACCTCTTTGATTGCTCTCCCTTAAAGATTCTTTAAAGTTTTATAGCAGAAGTTTTACAGGAATGCATCCTAACTTAACTTCTCTAACCTAACCTAGCCTAACCTACGCAGGGGTGCTACGTCCTACCTGACTGTGCACCAGACACTACCTTAGCCATTTTTAAAAAGTTTTGCAATGGTATTTAAAGTAATACATTCTAACTTCATCTAATCTAACCGAGATCTCTGTGTCTTACTAAGCTTATGGCTTTGTATAAAATGCCAGAAGTTGATATAACATAGTATGTATATTTTCTCCTTCAGTAACAGTAGCTTGCATAACTCACTGCAAACTCTATTATCTTCAGCTGAGAAAGATACTGTAAGAGGAGGGTGAAGTCTAAAGGAGACTTGCTGAGGTGGATAAAATTTAGCTGGTTTATGGAGATGCAGTAGATGTGAGAAAAAGGTATCTGGATAAATGCTGGCGTACAAATGTGGTGTGAGTACTGGTTTTAGTTTTCTGTAAAAGAAAACTGTTGTGTTGGCTTAGTCTGTCCGCCCGCACTTTTTTCTGTCCGCACATTTTTCTGTCCGCACTTTTTTCTGCCCACGCTTTTTCAGTCCGCCCTCAGATCTTAAAAACTACTGAGGCTAGAGGGCTGCAAATTGGTATGTTGATCATCCACACTTCAATCATCAAACTTACCACATTGCAGCTCTCTGGCCTCAGTAGTTTTTATATTTTGTTTAAGGTTAAGTTAGTCATAATCGTGCTTCTGGCAACGATATAGGACAGGCCACTACCGGGTCTTGGTTAAAGTTTCATGGGCCGAGGCTCATACATTATTATACCGAGACCACCGAAAAATAGATCCATTTTCAGTGGCCTTGATTATATGCTGTACAGAAATTAAATTAAACATTAAAGTAACTTACGGCATTTTACTTTTTTTTTTTTTTTTTTTTTCTTTTTTTTTAGCCATCGTTTTACAACACGCCAAAAACATTCGGCATTTCGTGTAAATTTCTGTCACTTCCAGGAGCCACAATATGTTCCGCATGATTGACAGAATAATGTACAAAACCAAGAACCAGGGGATAAACATTTCTGTATGATAAAAATAGAGTTTTGTCTTATCCATACGCACACTCGAAGTGTCCTTGTTAGTTAAAGGAATAACAACCATTTTATGTGAAAGGCGCTCAGTACCCTCTCCAAAAGCCCCATTTGAACTAACTGGCGTCCTCTCGTTATATTTTCTTCGAACGAAAAGATTTTTTTTGTCTTTCTCAACAACCTGTGCAACTCCGCAAAAAAAACTTAACCAATTAGTGCCAATTTAAGGAGAAATTTGGAGATTGCTAAGAACTCGGTGATCGTTAAAAGTCTTTATCTGCCTGATAATTTGAACACTATGAACACTCAGTTCTCCATGGTATCAAATAAACATGCTAAAAAAAAGTGCCCTCTCAGTCAGAAGCCGTTTAATTACATTTGCGTTTCCTCTTGACCTTAGCGACTAGAACAGGATTTACAATACTATTGGTGTCTTTCCGGTGAGTAATTGCATATGCAGTTTATGAGGACTAGTTACAGAGGCATTATTTTCATAGCGAAAAGGAACAAGCAACGCAATTACCCATGTAGTCCTTGACCCTACAGAAAACCGTTACAAAATTTGACGAATTAAATATGTATATATACATACTCACATATACAAATTTGATTCACCACTGAATTAAATATGAGTATATATATATATTATACGATATATATGAGTACATACAGTATATATCTCTCTATATATCTATATATATATATATATATATATATATATATTATATATATATATATATCTCTCTCTCTAGATCTGAATTTTACAACTTTCTTCTCTCTTTGGTTCTCACTGACACACAGACATTTATAATATATATATATATATATATATGACACACAGACACATGCAATATATATATATATATATATATATATATATATATATATATATATATATATAAACATACATACATACACATAATGGATAGACATACAACAGAAAATAAGATTTATTTATACAGAACATATAAATAAATATGCATATTCTCTTATCTGTCTGTCTACCATATATATATATATATATATATATATATATATATATATATATATATATATATATATATATATATATATATATATATATATATATATATATATAATATATATATATATATATTATGTGTGTCTGTGTGTGTGTGTGAGAGAGAGAGAGAGAGAGAGAGAGAGAGAGAAAGGAAATACTTCGGTAATAAATGAGCTTAACATGTTACGTGAAAAACCGCCGTAAAAGAGAATGCTTGAGAAATTTCACTCGTGATCTTCCAGTGCTAGACCTCCCCCCTTCCCTGCTCCCTTCCCAGCATCAAGCCCCACACGCACCCACACCCACTCCAATTATCCCCCAACCCCCAACACACACACACACACACACACACACACACACACACACACACACACACACACACACACACACACACACGGCATTGTTCGAGTCTCTTTGAGTCTTGATTCCTTCTACTTCTTGTTAAACATTTCTGAAGAACAAAAGCATTCGGAAGTCATTATTCCCGGCGTTCGAGGCTTCACTTGTTTGGAGGCTTCACTCGTTCCGATGCTTCAGTGAGTTCGATGATGCTTCGCTCACTCCCAAAAGGAGACTCGACCTTAGATTTCGCATTTTATAATGATGGAGACAATTGAATGTGTGTGTGTGTGTGTGTGTGAGAGAGAGAGAGAGAGAGAGAGAGAGAGAGAGAGAGAGAGAGAGAGAGAGGTTTGTTTCCCGCAGTGTATTTCACTGAACCTGTTTTTTAATGAGTTTTGTTATTGACGCTGTATTGTATGCCGTTAATATTGCGTAATGTATTAATTTAATTTTGTGTTCTTCATTAATTGAGAGATTTATCAATATTTAGTTATGGAGGCAGGCAGTTTGTTTCGTTAATTTTAATAATAGGTAAATACTCGTTATTTTTAATGATAGGTTAACTCTCGGTAATTCCCATAATAGGTAAAATCGTTATTTTCAATGATAGGTAAATTTTCGTTATTTTTAATAATAGGTAAATACTCGTTATTTTTAATAATAGGTAAACTCTTGTTATCTCCCATAATAGGTTAACTCGTTATCTTCAGTAATAGGTAAGTTCTCGTTATTTTTAGTAATAGGTAAATACTCGTTATTTTTTATTACAGGTAAACTCTCGTTATTTCCCATCATAGGTAAACTCTCGTTATCTTTAGTAATAGGTAAATTCTCGTTATTTTTAGTAATAGGTAAATACTCGTTATTTTTGATAATAGGTAAACTAGTTATTTTCATCTTAGGTAAACTCTCGTGATTTTCAGTAATAGGTAAATTCTCATTATTTTTAATAATAGGTAAATACTCATGCATACATACATACATACATAAGTGTTTACGTATATACATACATAAATCCATGCATACATAAATACATACATAAATGCTTACGTATACACATACATAAATCCATGCATACATAAATACGTACATACATACATAGCTAAGAGTCAGAATACCAAATAAGACTATGAAATTCCTGTCCATTTTCAGGGTGAAGAGGAAGAGGTCTGAAGGACACACAGTCACCAAAACCGCAAAAAAAAAAAAAAAAAAATGGAATCTGATCCTAGCGCCACCATACCCATGCCCTGGCTCCAGAAGAGCCACGGAGGGGAGGAGCCACAGGAACTGACCCATCTTCCGCAGCCCAACGAATTGTCAGAGTTTGAAGACAAGAAATTCCCCACGAACAACACGACCTGTGGATATTCCGTGTGTCTAGGTAAGTCCTAGGTTTAGACTGCGTAGTTTTGTCACTGTTAAATGTTGTTCGTTTTTTCTAGAATATAAAACTTATTGGTTTGTCTGCCGAGTCCAAACGTGGTATTTTTTTTTTTTTTTACTTTAATGAATTGGTGTTAAGACTTGAATAAGTTGGTGTTGTACAGATTTTAATGAATTGGTGTTAACACTTGAATTAATGTGTAGATTTTAATTAGTGTTAAGGCTTAAATCAATCGGTGTCAAGATTTTATTTAATTGGTGTTAAGACTTGCATTAATTGTTGTTGTTAAGACTTTAATTAACTGGTGTTAAGACTTGAATTAATTTAAGATTCTAGTTAATTGGTGTTAAGACTAGAATTAACTAGTGTTGGCAAGCTTTTAATTAATTGGTGTCGTTACTATTTTAATTAATTGGTGTCGTTACTATTTTAATTAATTGGTGTCAAGATTTTAATTGATTGGTGTTAGGACTTGAATTAATTAATGTTTAGACTTTAATTAATTGTTAAGATTTAAATTAATTGGTGTTAAGACTTGAATTAATTGTTATTAAGATTTGAATTAATTGGCATTAGGACTTGAATTAATTATTGTCAAGATTTTAATTAATTAATGTTAAGACTGAGTTAATTGGTGTTGTTAAGATTTGGATTATTTGGTGTTGAGACTTGAATTAAGTGGTGTTATGACTTAAATTAATTGGTGTTATGACTTGAATTAATTGGTGTTAAGATCTTAATTAATTGGTGTTAAGACTGATTAATTGATGTTGAGATTTGAGTTAATTGGTGTTAAGACTAATTAATTGGAATTGAGATTTCAATTAATTGGTTAAGATTTGAATTAATGGGTGTTATAACGTGAATTAATTGTTGTTAAGATTTTAATTGGAGTTTAGACTTGAATTAATTGGTGTTAAGATTTGAATTAATTGGTGAGTTAAGAATCAAAATGCGAGTTCTTTGGAGTTGCCGCTTTTATCCATTTGGGGCTTTCTAAAGCCTAGTCTGCGGAAGGAGCCGTTGCTCGCAAGCATTGCTTGCAAATTGTTTGAACGTGTTTCTGGTCATTTCGTAAACTATCCAAACAAGGTTTGTAGCATGTTTGTAAACAGTTTGCAGTGTGTTTGGAGACAGAACAGTTAATTTGCCCCAACTCCCTACAATCTAGGATGGTAAACAACGAGCAGTTTTTTTTAGCGTAGGATGGACAGTATGACTTCGTTTTTTTCATGGATTTGAAAACCTGTAATGATTTTGTACATTTAATAATCGTCTTCATCATCATGAATCCAATTATTATATGATGCCAACCCTTAGTGTCATTTTCGGAGGGATTATCGGCAATTTTTAACCGTCTGCATCTTTCATTTTCCTATGTGGAATACAAGTGTATACTTAATATATATATATATATATATATATATATATATATATATATATATATATATATATATATATATAGATATATTTATGTATATATATTAAATATATATATATTTTTTTATATATATATACATATATATATATATATATATATATATATATATATATATATATATATATATATATATATATATAAATTTAGACATGCATATATATTTATGTATATAATGTACATATCTATATTTGTTATAATTCCCTACTAAAAATACACTCGTGGCCTTATTTGTATTCATAAGCTGTAGGCCACAAATATCATTTAACCACACCGGAGGGGGAATTGTAATTGATAGGTACCCGGACTGGGCCGATGCACTCGTCAATTACAATTCCCCTTGGTGGTAAGTTATGCCTGAGGTATAATGAATTCGATGTATTACACATAAATTGTAACAGAATATTTTGGGTCCAGATCTGCAGTGAAAAGTAGCACCTTAGGCTAAGAGGAATTGAACCGGTCATAGAAGGAAACAAGCAACGCCTCCGTAACAATTATCGCGAATTAATAGTTTTTTCCAGGTGAATGAGAAAGATCTCGAAAGCAAAGATCTCGATTTGTATTTCAGTTTAGGCAATATGTCAGATGTCATAAAGGTATGTTACTCGAAGGCGTAAAATATCGCGGCAATTTCAACTTAATGGGCGTGTTTTGGCAGCAATTAATTCGCAACAGCGGGATGATCCTGATTCACTTCGATACTATATTTTGTTAAATGTTTTTAATGATTGATATTCTCGTGAAACCAGTATTCCTAATATCCCAGGCCATTGCGCGTAAGCTATATATAATTTTGCAAGTTGGCTTCACTTTGCTTTAATGTCAGGTTATGGTGCTTAGGTTGCGTTAGGTAATGTTTTGGATCACCGATAATTCCAGTTCCACCCCAAAATGCAGTTTCTCTTTATTGTTGACTTAGGCGTCTGGGGTGTAAATCGGGGGAATCATTCAGCTGTGGACCCCATGGGGAAGTCTTGATAAGTGAAACTCATGGTTTATGTTGGTTTTCAAGTTATCAGCAAAAATGGAAGATAAATTGAGTGGCAAGAGGGACTTGGGAGATAGGATCATCTCGTTAGGGGGAGAGAGAGAGAGAGAGAGAGAGAGAGAGAGAGAGAGAGAGAATTAATTTCCATGTTTTTTGGTAAGGTAGCTACGGAAAGGTTTGACTATTGTATGTAGTAGACATCATCTTACAGGGTACTTTTAACATAACTGAATACATAATCTCTTATTTGCAGATCTCTTACCAAAGATAATTATTTTGTTTCTTGCGTGCATAAGTGAGCAATAAGCATTCTGGAGATGAATAGACAGGCTATTACATTTATTAGGCATCGTATGCGTCCGTGAGTGGATATTCCCGAGTTCGACTCCCCGGCCGGCTAATGAAGAGTTAGAGGAATTTATTTTGGTGATAGAAATTATGTCGCTTTTTATAATGTGGCTCGATTCCACAATAGTTGTAGGTACCGTTGCTAAGTAACAAATTGGTTCTTAGCCACGTTAAATAAGTCTAATCCTTCGTCAGGAGAGCTGTTCATCAGCTCAGTGGTCTGGTAAAAGTAAGGTATACTTAACTTGAGTGGATATCCTCCAGAAAGGCTTTCATCTGGCGAAAATGCAGCCGTAGGAAAAATTGCTTTACAAATACTCATATTTATCCACATCTGTCTTTTCGTTCTAGCATTCCTTCTTTCTTTTTTTCTTTCTTTAAACCTTCTGCTGAAAACCCTTATAGACAGAGTTAATAGACTACAAAACCCACGAGGGTTCCTAATTGATATCATCCTGCACAGAGAGAGAGAGAGAGAGAGAGAGAGAGAGAGAGAGAGAGAGAGAGAGAGACAAGTTATAGGAAGTGGTGATAAGTAAATAAATATGAGGGAACAGAAAATAAAACCGATACACTTGAAATCAGGAGACGTCAGCAGAGAACAGGAATGGATTTGCTGCTCGCTTCAATATTTGGAGACCAGAGGACTCCACAGCTGTACAAGGCAAACTATTTCACTTTTTCGTTGTAGCCACCATAAAACTTTATCTCCGTAGGTGCACTGTCGGCATTACGTAAGGTTCTTTGCGGCGTTCCCTCGGCCCCAAGCTATAACCCCTTTCATTCCTTTTGCTGCACCTCCATTCATGTTCACTTTCTGCCATCTTTCCTTCCACTCTCTGAACAATTATTCCATAGTGCTACTGCGAGGTTTTCCTCCTGTTACACCTTTCAAACCTTTCTCCTCTCAATTTCCCTTTCGGCGCTGAATGACCTCGTTGGTTCCAGTTCTTGGCCTTTGGCCTAAATATTGTATTTAACTACATTCATCACCTCACGCGGTGCACTGTAGGCATTACATAAGATTCTTTGCAGCGTTCCCTCGGCTCCTTGCTGTAACCCCGTTCATTCTATTTGCGGTAACTCCATTCATGTTCACTTTCTTCCATCTTACTTTCCACTCTCCCTTTACAGTTGTTTCCTAGAGCAACTGCAAGGTTTTCCTCCTGTTACACCTTTCAGAACTTTCTCCTCTCAATTTCCCTTTCAGCGCTGAACGACCTCATAGGTCCCAGTGCTTGGCCTTTGGCCTAAATTTTATATTCCTATCCATTCCAAATATACTGAGCAGTATTAAACATGATTCCAAGGACAGGGTGAGAGATCGCTTCCACGTGAAGTTGATTTCATGATAGAAAAGAAACAATTAAGCTTTAGACTTTTTATTGTAGCATAAAGAGCGAATTTTTGTTCGGTGACTGATGCAGGCGCACGAAACGTATGGTTATAAAAGCATCTCGTAAGAGTCATTCTTGTAATGAGATGCATACCTGGATAGCTTTTTAAACTCTTGAATGACCTCTCAGCTTAATATTAAATCGATAACCGACGGGACTATGTGAATAAGCACTTTATGTAGATGAGTTATCGGGTTCTTTTTCATAATTTAAATTTTGAAATTATTAAAATTTTTTTTGGGGGGGCGGATTTTGGGGAACTGTCGTATAATTAATTCAAGTGTGACTATGCAAATTAGATTTCGATATGTAATTACCGTTGTTTCACAGTGTTAAACTTTCAAGTTCTTTATGATTTACACTCATTTAATTTGGGTTTTCTCAAAATTTTTCTCACTCACGGTAAGTAAGTGTTAATTTTACTGTAACACATCTTCAGGTAATTTTGTCTGAATTTGTACCTCATATTCTTTCAGAGAGATTTTTTCTCATTATGAACTGGATGTCATATCTCTGTACTTTCCCTCCCTGAATGCTAGTTCTGGTGACATTTAAATGTTTTAAAAAATATGGGGATAAAGAAAGTCTACTGGAAAGAACCTGACAGAGCAAGGGGTTGCTCAACGACTGGCGAAAGCAATGAAAAGTATCAAGTAAAACATGCGCCGAAGTTTCTTGCGCAATCGAGTTTTCTGTACAGCCGGTACAGCGTATAATCAAGGCCACCGAAGGTAGATCTTTCTTCAGGTGGTCTCGGTATAATGCTGTATGAACCGCGGCCCATGAAACTCTCAGCCGGTCATGATGGCCTGTGTTGTTACGTTGCCAGAAGCACGATTGTTGCTAACTTTACCCTTTAAAAAAAATAAAACCACTGAGGCTAGAGGGCTGCAATTTGGTATGTTTGATGATTGGAGGGTGGATGATCAACATACCAATTTGCAGACAGAAAAATGTGCGGACGGACAGACAAAGCCGGCACAATAGTTTTCTTTTGCAGAAAACTGAAAGTGAAATAAAAAAGGACACAGTATTATTAGAGAGAATAAAACACGATTTCTTTTCAGTGGGTGAAACACGAGTGTGAGAATTAAAACAATTTAAAAAGAATGTGACGAGAGGCGTGACTTCAGGACTATACATAAGACAATAAAATTGTAAATAAACAAAGAGTTAATTTTGTACTGAATGAATAGCTCTGAAAAAATGAAGGGACTTTTAAATGGTGCTAAAAAGGTAATCTGATACAGAAACGAATTTTACTGTTATATCTCTAAAATACGTAACTCACACCACAGGGAACTGACGACAAAGCGCACGGAACGAAGGTAGAGTGATTTGCCCGAATGAAAAAGCTTAGGCTCTTGAACGGGGAAGTAAAGAGAGATTCCCCGTTTAATGGGATGAAGACGCCGGCCCCTTCGTAGTCATCGTCCTAATAAAGGAACATGAGTCAGCAAGGCTGCCATGGCGGTAAATCCAACTTCTGCAGGGGCTAAACATTTGTCTCTTTTAGAGAGACGCTGGGTGATGCGAGGGGTGAGTGATCCTGATGGGTGATCCAGAGGGGTGATCCAGAGGGGTGATCCTGAGGGGTGATCCTGAGAGGTGATTCTGAGGGGTGAACCTGGGGGGTGAGGCGAGGGGTTGATCCTGATGGGTGATCCAGAGGGGTGATCCTGAGAGGTGATCCCGAGAAGCGATCCTGAGGGGTGACCCAGAGAGGTGATCCTGAGGGGTGAGCCGAGGGGTGATCCAGAGTGGTTTTAAGTCTTTCGATTCTCGGCTAGTGTTTTGTCATGACGTTGCTCGCCTGTTGCCATTTCCCACCCTGGTTTGCACCCAAGACAGGCGACTCACTACCAGGGACATCTCACTGCTTCGGTCTGCAGAGGCACAAAAGTGTTTTGAAGTGTTCCCAGCCTTCCATCCTCACCTACACTCGCTTAGTAGGCGAGAAAATGCTACCGATCACATGACACAAATTATATTATTATTATTCCCCTACAAGCATTCATACAAAACAGATCTTAAGTACCGCTAACTTGCCTAGTCAACTTCCACGGACTAGAAATACACCATATTTTATAAAGGAAAACAGAGAAAAAGGAACAACAAATGAATAAAGATGACGAATATGACCAATTTTTTTAAGCGTCAGATGGCCGTAAGTGCCTCGGTTCTTAGCTGGACCGCCTAAATTTCCTCAGATCAAATCAACCCAGTTTTCTCTTTCAAGTTAAAAGGACTTCAAGCAGCCAGTACTGGCGGCAAAGGAATCCGATTTTTTCGTTGAAAGCACACGCTGCAGCGCTCCTTTCTCCCAGCCCCTTTTAGTTTTCTGAAAAGAAAACTGTTGAGGTGGCTTTGTCTGTCCGTCCGCACTTTTTCTGTCCGCCCTCAGATCTTAAAAACTACTGACGCTAGAGGGCTGCAAATTGGCGTGTTGATCATCCACCCTCCAATCATCAGACATACCAAAATTGCAGCCTTCTAGCTCAGTAGTTTTTTTTATTTTACTAAAGGTTAAAATTAGCCATGATCGTGCGTCTGGCAACGTTATTGGTGCCAACAGCACAGGCCACCACCGGGCCGTGACTGAAAGCTTCTTGGGGCGCGACTGAGAGTTTCGTACAGCATTATACGCTGTACAGAAAACTCGATGGCGCCAAAGAAACTACTACAGCGCATATTTTACTTATTTTTTCTGTGCATCATCTTTGATATCTGATACGAATTTATTTCTAGAACACCTTTTATTGACGTCTAAAGTTGAATACTTGACATGAGAATATTTATTTTAGTCTTTTACAACACCACGTGAAACACTTGCGTCATGTCATAATCGCATTTCTGAATACCTGTTCAACAATCTCATCTTGTCGTTGGAGACAAAGGAAGAGGAGCCATAAAAGTTTAAATCTCTTGCACAACGAATTTCTAAGCGCACTTAAAGGTGAAATGACTGGAGAACATTGTGGTGGGGGGTGGGGGCTTAGAAATTCACTCGCTTTTAAAATTACTATTGATCGAAGAGGGCAGGGGAAAGCAAGCTTATTCTTCTTGGGACTTAATAGAGCAGGTGTGAAAGTTTATCCCTTCTGTAACTTAACTTAATCAAAGAGAGCAGGTGCGAAAGTTTACCCTTCTTGTAACTTAATCAAAGAGAGCAGGTGCGAAAGTTTACCCTTCTTGTAACGTAACTTAATCAAAGAGAGCAGGTGCGAAAGTTTACCCTTCTTGTAACTCAGCAGAGAGAACAGGTACGAAAGTTTACCCTTCTACTAACTTAATCAAAGAGAGCAGGTGCGAAAGTTTACCCTTCTTGTAACTTATCTGAGAGAACAGGTGCGAAAGTTTACCCTTCTAGTAACTTATCTGAGAGAACAGGTGCGAAAGCCATCTTCTTGTAACTTATCTGAGAGAACAAAGGAAAGTTTACCTTCTTGTAACTTATCTGAGGAACAGGTGTGAAAGCCATCTCTTCTAGTAACTTAATCAAAGAGAGCAGGTGTGGAAGCTTACCCTTCTTGTAACTTATCTGAGAGAACAGGTGCTGAAAGTTTACCTTCTAGTAACTTAATTGTAATCCTTCTTGTAACTTTTATCTGAGAGAACAGGTGTGAAAAAGCTTTCACCCTTCTAGTAACTTAATCAAAGAGAGCAGGTGTGGATTTTCTAGTAACTTATCTGAGAGAGAACCCTTCTTTGTAACTTATCTGAGAGAACAGGTGCGAAAGTTTACCCTTCTTGTAACTTATCTGAGAGAACAGGTGCGAAAGTTTACCCTTCTAGTAACTTAATCAAAGAGAGCAGGTGTGGAAGTTTACCCTTCTTGTAACTTATCTGAGAGAACAGGTGCGAAAGTTTACCCTTCTTGTAACTTATCTGAGAGAACAGGTGTGAAAGTTTACCCTTCTAGTAACTTAATCAAAGAGAGCAGGTGGTGCGAAATCCTTCTTGTAACTTTATCTGAGAGAACTTGTAAAACCCTTCTTGTAACTTATTGAGAGAACAGGTGTGAATCTTCTAGTAACTTAATCAAAGAGAGCAGGTGTAAGCTTCTTCTTGTAACTCTATCTGAGAGAACAGGTGTGAAAGCTTCAACCCTTTCTTGTAACTTATCTTGAGAGAACAGAAAGAAAGTTTCTTCTAGTAACTTTTAGACTTATTTGAGACTTGTAACTTATTTGAGAGAGCATGAAATCTTTCTTGTTTATCTGAGAGACCCTTCTTTTAACTTATTTGAGAGAACAGGTACGAAAGTTTACCCTTCTTGTAACTTATTTGAGAGAGCAGGTGTGAAAGTTTACCCTTCTTGTAACTTATCTGAGAGAGCAGATGTGAAAGTTTACCCTTCTTGTAACTTATCTGAGAGAGCAGATGTGAAAGTTTACCCTTCTTGTAACTTATCTGAGAGAGCAGGTGCGAAAGTTTACCCTTCTAGTAACTTAATCAGAGAGAGCAGGTGCGAATTTATCTGCTGGCGAATTGGCTGCGATTTGCATAGAACGTGCACGATGTTGGAGTTCTGGTGCTTAACAAAATTCGTTGGAACTTTGTATGTGGAAAAATCGAAATAAGTGGAACATTAAAGATTACTGGAATTATTTTTATGTCGTTGCATAAATCACACACGAAAAAGCGAATTAACGGTAAACTTATCTATCTAAATAAGCTTATGGGTACGATTAATATATTTGCATACGACTCTAGCGGCTGTTATTTCCATAAAACATGAAAAAAATTCACCGGCCTTAGAACGATAAGCATTTGTAATTCTTCGCAAAATAAAACCTGAGATCAATGATCGTGATATCTCTGGCACTGTTGTACAATTTGCTCATTATAAATGCCGTATATTTCACGATCTTGATAATCCTTTACACAAACACCTTCCCAGCTTACTGTATACCATCCACTTCCCTTAGGGGGTAGTGCTGTCAGTGCACCTCATGCGGTGCACTGTCGGCATCACTTAAGGTTCTTTGCAGCATCCCTTCGGCCCCTTGCTGCAACCCTTTTCATTCCTTTTACTGTACCTCCATTCACATTCTCTTTCTTCCATCTTACTTTCCACCCTCTTCTAGCAATTGTTTCAAAGTGCAACTGCGAGGTTTTCCTCCTGCTACACCTTTGTAACCTTTCCGTGTATATCAGTGGTTCTTCAACTTTTTTGCCTTGCGCCCCCCCTCTGCATTATGTATAGACCCCACGCCCCCCTACCACTGAAATTTTTGCCAACTATAATCTATAAACAATATGTTGTCTATTTGTATGCTATTATACTTATCATAACAATAAAAGACAATTCATAAACAAGATTTGAAAGTAAAATTTACTTGTATTTTTAATATTTGGCATGTTTTGAGATAATAATTAGAAAATATATGGAAGCAGTGATAACGTTTTTGGCAATTTTGTAATTAACATCACAAATTAAAAAAATAATAGGCACCATCTGGCAACTCTGCTTGCGCCCCTTGGAAGCTTCTGGCGCCCCCTAGTTTAAGAATCACTGGTGTATATGGACCTGAGGTGAAATAAAAGATTTTATTATTATTATTATTTTTTCTTAGTTTTCCTTTCAGTGCTGAATGACCTCATAATCGCAGCCCTTGGACTTCGGGCTAAATTTTACTGCATATTCTCTTCTATACCATCCACCACGCAGTACTAAATATATAGTTAATTCTGACAATCTTGCTTTTTTAGTTTTCTGTAAAAGAAAAATATTGTGCCGGCTTTGTCTGTCAGTCCGCACTTTATTCTGTCCACCCTCCGATCTTACAAACTACTGAGGCTAGAGGGCTGCAAATTGGTATGTTGATCATCCACCCTCCACCCTCCACTCATCAAACATAACAAATTGTAGCCCTCTACTCAGTATTTTTTATTTATTTAAGGTTAAAGTTAGCCATAATCGTGCTTTTGGCAACGATATAGGATAGGCCACCACCGGGCTGCGGTTAAAGTTCATAGGTCGCGGCTCATATAGCATTACCGAGACCACCGAAAGATAGATCTGTTTTCGGTGGCCTTGATTATAAGTTGCAGCTGCTGTACAGAAAACTCGATTGCGCCGAAGAAACTTCGACGCATTGTTTACTTGCTTTTCTGTGGGGTTCAGTACCAGATAGTTTAGTTTAGTTCATGCTGTGACCAAATTCTATTATGATCGTAATTTTGTAGTTGAATCAGTGGAATTTTCCGAGGTTAAAACTTGGCGTCAGCGCGTTTTTGTTGGGCTGGCTAGCGTGAGTCTCACTTCATAGTTTATTGTTTATTTGTGCTATTTATTTTACTTTTTATTTGTGCTATTTGTTTTGATTTGGTCTTTATTTTATTGGTTGTCATGTATCATATTTGTTTTTCTGTGTTATTTCTCTTTCATAGTTTATACGTATCAATTTCTTTGTTATTTCTCTTTCATAGTTTATACGTATCAGTTTCTTTTTTCAGTACTGGGCATCTTCTCCTGTTAGCCCTAGTTGAGTTTACTTGTAATAATAATAATAATAATAATAATAATAATAATAATAATAATAATAATAATAGTAATAATAATAATAATAATAATAATAATAATAATAATAATAATACAAGCAGTGAGGTTTTCATTTTACCGATAGAAATAGACGTGATTATACAAAACAATTAAGCAAAAGCGGCAAATTGAATAGGTTAATGTTATGCTTATTAAGTAGTAATTGATTTTTTTTTTTAGAAATGAGAACCTGCTCTAAACGTAATGAAGTTTTGGTGAAATGACTGATAATAAAGGAACGTCTTTTGAGCGTATTGTATAGGCCTTACAACAAGTAATTTTTTGTTAATAAACAGGTCTTATCAATTAAACAGCACCTATACGACGAAACCTAATTATGCCCGGGACAATAGATAGGCCCTTCTTACATACCAGGGCCCTTATTTGACTAAATTAGAGCCACGTCAATGGAGTGCGTCTTTCCCTTCATTACTTATGAATGATTTGGCTCATACAATTAAAAGTCGGAAATTAAATTCTGTTAATCTATGTGCTCTAACTGTTCCTATTTTGAATATGAATTATTCATTTGGCTCTTACCTTACCTCTCCTGGGAAGGTCAGTGCACCTTTAAACGGTGCACTGTGTTATTACTTGGTGTTTTACAGCGTCCATTTAACCCCAGCTGCAACCCTTCATTCCCTTTAGTGTTCCTCCATTCATATTCACTTTTTTCCATCTTACTTCCACCTTCTCTTAACAGTTGTTTCATAGTGTATCCTGTGAGGTTCCCCATTACACCTTGCAGACCTCTACTGTCAGTTTCTGTTTCAACGCTGAATGACTCATAGGTCCCAGCGCTTGGCATTTGGCCTAAATTCTATATTCTATTCTGTTCTGTTCCTTACCTACCTCACATTTTTCTCTGTCAGTCTGTGTACAAAAGATGCTTTTTTGTCATTAAGGCGGTTGATTTTCTAGTCTCGGCAAAGCCCTTGGCTGAGTCAAGGAGTCGACTGTCATTTGATGGGCCGGAGTTCACCTGCAAGGCCGGCTGATGAAGAGTTAGAGGACTTTATTTCTGGTGATAGGAAATTACTTTCTCTATACCGTAATTCGATTCCACACAGCTGGTCCCGGGTTGCTGGCAACCAATTGGCTCCCCAGCCACGTAAAATAAGTCTAATCCTTCGGGCCAGCCCTAGGAGAGCTGTTCATCAGCTCAGTGGTCTGGTAAAACTAAGGTATACTTACTTTTTCTAGTCTCGGCAAATGTTAAAGACTTTCTACAGTCTGTGCAAAAAAGACTGTTGCCTCTATTTTTTTTTTTTTTGTAGAGGCCAGTGGGACTGGCAATTCGGTGTCCGGGTGTAGCCCAGGCCAAATGAACCAGTCAATAAGAGGGAGAAAAGTAAAAATAGAGGGTGGTGTTATCCCAGAAGGCCACTTCTCATGAAATATGAATCTCTCTCTCTCTCTCTCTCTCTCTCTCTCTCATCTAAATTAATTGAACGCTTTCCTGTAATTTTCTCAATTCAAAAGTAATTTGATTAATGACCCCGCAATTAGTCTCTCTTTCTCTCTCTCTCTCTCTCTCTCTCTCTCTCTCTCTCTCTCTCTCTCTCGTTTTTACGCAATTATTAATATTGCACTCAAATCCCGTTAATGCTTGACTT
>NC_089782.1:20013121-20015621 GCF_040412425.1 Macrobrachium rosenbergii
TTCCGTTTCAGCGCCGAATGACCTCATAGGTCCCAGCGCTTGGCCTTTGCCCAAAATTTAATAATCTGTTTCTATCGCTTGGGTCTAATACTTGCTTCGGTAGATTTTCGTTTTCCAGTTTTGAAGCTGAAACTTTTTTTTTTTTTATTTTACCAAATTCTTGGCAAGCACAGAGTCGTCTTCCATTTGCTCTTAAAGTAAAAAGATGTTGAGGAAAGAGATGGCGTCTCAGATTACACTAATATAAGGCAGACGTAATTAGTAACTCGCTCTTTTCAGTTCCTGTCTCATTATGACCCATTGCCGCCTATACCCGACTGCTAAGGCTTCTTGTAAGTTACAGTGACGTAGGTTAATTACAAGCCATGTACGTTAACCCTCCCATTCTGTTCGGGCTTCGATGTATGAAACCTTATGGCAGGCTTAGTCAGTTTTTTTTTTCCTTTAAAGTTCCAGAGGTAACAAGTAACAGCTGATAATCCTTGAAGCTAATCGTGATTGGCGGAATTCAAATTCAAAGGCTTCGACCAGTCAGAAGCACAATAGAAACACCAGTGATGATGACTGCCGATATTTACCGTCAGCTAAAAAAAACACTCAAACATTTGCATGTGGATGTTGTCCCTTCCTCAAAGGACTTGGTATATATCCTTTAGAATGGTTGTGTATGATAATTTTTCGCCAATTTTTCATTTTACATAAATGCCTTTTGTAAACACTAAGATCTTCAAAAATACCGCATTACTTTGTAGATTTTGCGCATGTTCTTACATCCTTTTTTTATTTTTTTTTTTTTTTATTTTAGCACCCGAATTTTTATCTTTTCAGTCGCTGAAATTTTTATGATATCCACAGGTATCTCGAATTCCATAAAGCGAGAGAAGGTTATTATTGTGCCATTGAGGAAACGTTTTCTCGCTAAATTATTCTGTTTCTCCGTAGTTCATTGTGTTATCTCATAAAACCATTGATTCTTCCCTTTCACTTTAATTATTGCAGTTTATAATTGAAAAGGTTCATTTATTTAGACATATGTCAGGTAAACATTTTGAAAGTCCAAGCAGGCACTAAAAAAAAAAGTATTTACTTGCTGGAAGACAATCATAATTTAGAGGTCGGCTCTAATGACCTTACCTTTTATAACAACGGAGTTTAATTTTCTCCCCGTCGGGGGTTAGTGCCGTCAGCGCACCTCATGTGGTACACTGTAGGCATTTCTTAAGGTTCTTTGCAGCGTGCCTTCGGCCCCTAGCTGCAACCCCTTTTGTTCCTTTTACTGTACCTCCTTTCATATTCTCTTTCTTCCATCTTACATTGCCCCTCTCTTAACAATTGATTCATAGTGCAACTGCGAGTTTTTTCCTCCTGTTACACCTTAAAATCTTTTAATGCCAATTTCCGTTTCAGCGTTGAATGACCTCATTGGTCCCAGTGCTTGGCCTTTGGTCTAAATTCTATATTCAGTTCAGTTCAGTTCATTTTAATTTTCTGAGCTGAAGTATAAACAAGCATCGCTCGGCATTTTGTTACCCCAGCTCCTTATTCAACTGACAATATCCCAGAAAAAATTTGGACTGAATCGTCGTAATTAGAGTAAAAAAAAAAAAAAAAAAAAAAAAACGTTCTACCAGGTTTGTATGGGCCTGGGTCATAGTTGATTGGACAAAAGACCTTTTTACAAGTCTGAAAAAGCATTTTTTTCGAGTCTGAAAAAGCTTTTCAATATTTTTTTTTTTAAAGTCTGGGGACACTGGGTCGAACGTATCGTTCCTTAAAGCTTTGGTTACCACCACCACTACTGCTACTACTAGTAGTAGTAGTCTGCTATTACTACTACTACTACTACTACTACTACTAGTATGACCACTACGACTACAACCACCCCTACCACCACTACTACTACAACTACTACTATCACTATGACCACAACCACCACCACCACCACCACCACTACTACTACTGCTACTATGACCACAACTGCTACTACCACAACCGCCACCACTACTACCACCACCACCATTACTACTACTACTACCACTGCTACTATGACCACAACCACCACCACTACTAGTACTACTACTACTACTGCTGCTATGACCATAACTGCCACCACCACTGCTACTACCACTACTACTACTACTACTACTACTATCACTATGACCATAACCACCACCACTACTACTACTACTACTACTACTACTACTACCAGTCAGTTTAAGCTCGGACGTGAGTCAAAAGATGGACATGTAGTAGGTAGCGTTCATTATCTTGACCCTCTTGAGATGATAGAGAGAGAGAGAGAGAGAGAGCGAGCTGGTGGCAGAGAGGAGAGAGGGACTCCCAAGGAAATTGGAGTTCTACCCAATGTGTCAGTTAATTTAGAAGGCCGAGTGGATAGCATGGGTAATTAATGAGAAATTCAGAGCATTGAGGAGTGCCAAGATGCCGGGGAAGAGGCCGAGGGAGGTCAGAGCAAAGGTTTATAAGGTAGACATATCTG
>NC_089782.1:20018121-20038121 GCF_040412425.1 Macrobrachium rosenbergii
TGGAAGTGCGGATGAAAGGACTGACATCGGAGTGGGAGTGCAGATGAAAGTCCTGACATCGGAGTGGGAGTGTGAATGAAAGTTCTGACATTGGAGTGGAAGTGCTGATGAAAGGACTGACATCGGAGTGGAAGTGCGGATGAAAGGACTGATATTGGAGTGGAAGTGTGGATGAAAGGACTGACGTCGGAGTGGAAGTGAGGATGAAAGACTGACGTTGGAGTGGAAGTGCGGATGAAAGGACTGACATCGGAGTGGAAGTGCGGATGAAAGTTCTGACATCGGAGTGGAAGTGCGGATGAAAGGACTGACATCAGAGCGGGAGTGTGAATGAAAGTCCTGACATCGGAGTGGAAGTGCAGATGAAAGTCCTGACATCGGAGTGGGAGTGCAGATGAAAGTCCTGACATCGTGGGAGTGGGCGGATGGAAGTCCTGAGATCGAAAGTCCTGTCCTGACATCGGAGTGGGAGTGCCGATGAAAGTCCTGACATTGGAGTGGGAGTGCAGATGAAATGACTGACATCGGAGTGGGAGTGCGGATGAAAGGACTGACATTGGAGTGGGATGAAAGTCCTGACACCAGATGAGTTCAGAAGAAAGTCTGACATCGGAATGGGAGTGCCGATGAAGATGACATTGGAGTGGGAGTGCGGATGAAAGTCCTGACATCGGAGTGGGAGTGCAGATGGAAGGACTGACATCGGAGTGGAAGTGCGGATGAAAGTCCTGACATTGGAGTGGGAGTGCGGATGAAAGTTCTGACATCGGAGTGGGAGTGCAGATGAAAGTCCTGACATCGGAGTGGGAGTGCGGATGAAAGGACTGACATCGGAGTGGTAGTGCGGATGAAAGTCCTGACACCGGGGTGGGAGTTCAGAAGAAAGTCCTGACGTCGGAATGGGAGTGCCGATGAAAGGACCTGACATTGGAGTGGGAGTGCGGATGAAAATCCTGACATTGGAGTGGGAGTGCGGATGAAAGTCATGACATCGAAGTGGGAGTGTGGCGGATGGAAGTCCTGACATCGGAGTGGAAGTGCGGATGGAAGTCCTGACATTGGAGTGGGAGTGCGGATGAAAGTTCTGACATCGGAGTGGGAGTGCAGATGAAATGACTGACATTGGAGTGGGAGTGTGGATGAAAGGACTGACATTGGAGTGGGAGTGCGGATGAAAGTCCTGACACTGGAGTTGGAGTTCGGAAGAAAGTCCTGACATCGGAATGGGAGTGCTGATGAAAGGACTGACATCGGAGTGGGAGTGCGGATGAAAGTCCTGACATCGGAGTGGGAGTTCGGAAGAAAGTCCTGACATCGGAATGGAAGTGCAGATGAAAGTCCTGACATCGGAGTGGGAGTGCGGATGAAAGTCCTGACATCGGAGGGAGTGCTGATGAAAGTCCTGACATCGGAGTGGGAGTGCGGATGAAAGTCCTGACATCGGAGGGGAGTGCGGATGAAAGTCCTGGCGTCGATGGATGAAAGTCCTGACATCGGAGTGGGAGTGCGGATGAAAGTCCTGACATCGGGGATGCGGCGGAGGGAAGTCCTGACATCGGAGTGGAAGTGCGGATGAAAGTCCTGACATCGGAGTGGGAGTGCGGAAGAAAGTCCTGACATCGGAGTGGGAGTGCGGATGAAAGTCCTGACATCGGAGTGGGAGTGCGGATGAAAGTCCTGACGTCTGGAGTGGGAGTGCGGATGAAAGTCCTGACATCGGAGTGGGAGTGCGGATGAAAGTCCTGACATCAAAGTGGGAGTGCGGCGGATGGAAGTCCTGACATCGGAGTGGAAGTGCGGATGAAAGTCCTGACATCGGAGTGGGAGTGTAGATGAAAGTTCTGACATCGGAGTGGGAGTGCAGATGAAAGTCCTGACATCGGAGTGGGAGTGCGGATGAAAGTCCTGACATCGGAGTGGTAGTGCGGATGAAAGTCCTGACACTGGAGTGGAAGTCGGAAGAAAGTTCTGACATCGGAATGGGAGTGCCGATGAAAGGACTGACATTGGAGTGGAAGTGCGGATGAAAGTTCTGACATCGGAGTGGGAGTGCAGATGAAATGATTGACATTGGAGTGGAAGTGCAGATGAAAGTCCTGACACCGGAGTGGGAGTTCGGAAGAAAGTCCTGACATCGGAATGGGAGTGCTGATGAAAAGACTGACATCGGAGTGGGAGTGCGGATGAAAGTTCTGACATTGGAGTGGGAGTGCAGATGAAATGACTGGCATCGGAGTGGGAGTGCGGATGAAAGTACTGACACCAGAGTGGGAGTTTGGAAGAAAGTCCTGAAATCGGATTGGGAGTGCAGATGAAATGACTGACATCGGAGTGGAAGTGCGGATGAAAGTTGTGACATCGAAGTGGAAGTATGGATGAAAGTCCTGACATCGGAGTGGGAGTGCGGCGGATGGAAGTCCTGACTTCGGATTGATGTCGGACTAGTCGACATCGATTTTAATTGCTTTGGCCCTGGGGCATTATGCCCTGAGTAGTTGCTAGAACTTGTGGCCACATTACCCTCTTTAGATGAAGGAGATCAGTAAGGACCCTCATAATATCACCCTTCTGAATGAGTCTATATGTCAATTTTTATTTTTTTTTTACATCTCGCTCACAGGTGTGTGGTAGTGGTTTTTGGGGGGTGGGAGATGGTCAGGAGTAAAGCATGTATAAGACGTGTTTTTTTTTTTTTTTTTTTGGTACTAGTGTTTGGCATAAGACGCGGAGATTTTATATCAACTACGATACGAAATTGCAGTTATATTTGCTTTTACCATCGACGAAACAGATTGATCTTTCAGTTCTGCTGTTATATATTCCTCTAAGATGATTTTTTGGTGTATGTTTGTATTTGTTTGCAATTCAATCAAACCCCATACAGTCACCAGCCAAAAAGGTAAATAATGAAAAATTAAACAAATAATAATACCGTTCATTGTCGGAAAGTAACGAAAAGTAAAAATCTTATTCATTTTCGTAAGTGACAAAAAATAATAATCCGATTCATTTTCGTAAGTGACAAAAAATAATAATCCGATTCATTTTCGTAAGTGACAAAAAATAATAATCCGATTCATTTTCGTAAGTGACAAAAAATAAAAAGATTCATTTTCGTGCGTGACAAAAAATAAAAATCTGATTCATTTTCGTAAGTGACAAAAAATAAAAAATCTGATTCATTTTCGTAAGTGACAAAAAATAAAAATCCGATTCATTTTCGTAATTGACCAAAAATAAAAAGATTCATTTTCGTGAGTGACAAAAAAATGAAAATCTGATTCATTTTCGAAGATAAACAAATAAAAATCCCATTCGTTTTCGTAAATGAACAAATAAAAATTCCATTCGTTTTCGTAAATGAACAAATAAAAATTCCATTCGTTTTCATAAATGAACAAATAAAAATCCCATTTGTTTTCGTAAATGAACAAATAAAAATCCCATTTGTTTTCGTAAATGAACAAATAAAAATCCCATTCATTTCCGTAAGTGAACAAATAAAAATCCCATTCACTTACGTAAATGAACAAATAAAAATCCCATTCATTTCCGTAAATAAACAAACAAAATCCCATTCATTTACGTAAAATCGAACAAATAAAACTCTGTTCGTTTTCGTAAATTAAAAAATCCCAGAACAAATAAAAATCCCATTCATTTACGTAAATGAACAAACAAAAATCCCATTCATTTCCGTAAATGAACACACAAAAATCCCATTAATTTTCGTAAATGAACAAATAAAAATCCCATTCATTTAGGTAAATGAACAAACAAAAATGTCATTCAAAAATCTCATTCCTTTTCGTAAATGAACAAACAAAAATCTCATTCATTTTCGTAAGTGAACAAATAAAAATCCCATTCATTTCCGTAAATAAAAAAATCCCATTCATTTACGTGAATAAACAAATAAAAATCCCATTCATTTACGTGAATAAACAAATAAAAATCCCATTCATTTCCGTAAATAGAAAAATCCCATTCATTTACGTGAATAAACAAATAAAAATCCCATTCATTTACTTAAATGAACAAATAAAAATCCCATTCATTTTCGTAAAAGAACAAATAAAAATCCCATTCATTTTCGTAAAAGAACAAATAAAAATACCATTCATTTCCGTAAAGGAACAAACAAAAATCCCATTCATTTACGTAAATGAACAAAAAATATCCCATTTATTTACGTAAATGAACAAATATAAATCCCATTCATTTACGTAAATGAACAAATAAAAATCCCATTCATTTCCGTAAAGGAACAAACAAAGATCCCATTCATTTACGTAAATGAACAAAAAATATCCCATTTATTTACGTAAATGAACAAATATAAATCCCATTCATTTCTGTAAATGAACAAACAAAAATCCTATTCATTTTTGCAAATGAGCAAATAAAAATTTCATTCATTTACGTAAATGAACAAACAAAAATCCCATTCTATTACGTAAATGAACAAATAAAAATCCCATTCATTTACGTAAATGAACAAACAAAAATCCCTTTCATTTCCGTAAATGGACAAATAAAAATCCAACGTAAATGAACAAATAAACATCCCATTCA
This sequence comes from Macrobrachium rosenbergii, assembly GCF_040412425.1. Classification (NCBI taxonomy): domain Eukaryota; kingdom Metazoa; phylum Arthropoda; class Malacostraca; order Decapoda; family Palaemonidae; genus Macrobrachium; species Macrobrachium rosenbergii. The sequence goes on from NC_089782.1 coordinate 20,022,697, forward strand.
TTTACGTAATTGAACAAATGAAAATTCCATTAATTTACGTGAATGAACAAATAAAAATCTCATTCATTTCCGTAATTGAGCAAATAAAAATCTCATTCATTTCCATAAATGAACAAATGAAAATCTCATTCATTTCCATAAATGAACAAACAAAAATCCCATTCATTTACTTAAATGAACAAATAAAAATCCCATTCATTTACGTAAATAAAAAAATAAAAATCCCATTCATTTTCGTAAATGAACAAATAAAAATCCCATTCATTTCCGTAAATAAACAAACAAAAATTGCATCATTTACGTAAATGAACAAATAAAATCTCATTCATTTACGTAAATGAACAAACAAAAATCCCATTCATTTCCATAAATGAACAAACAAAAATCCCATTCATTTCCGTAAATGAACAAACAAAAATCCCATTCATTTCCGTAAATGAACAAACAAAAATCCCATTCATTTATGCAAATGAACAAATAAAAATCCCATTCATTTTCGTAAATGAACAAACAAAAATCCCGTTCATTTTCGCAAATGAGCAAAAAGAATCTCATTCATTTCCGTAAATGAACAAAAAAGAATCCCATTCATTTGCATAAATGAACAAATAAAAATAAAATTCATTTTCGTAAACAAACAAAATTTATTTTCGTAGATTAACAAATAAAAATCTGATTTTCGCGAATGAACAAATAAGAACCCCATCCATTTTCGTAAATAAAATAGAAATAATTCATTTACGGAACTGAACAAATAAGACTGCCATTCATTTTCGTAAATAAAATAAAAATAATTAATTTTCGTTAATGAACAAATAAGAATCCCATTCATTTTCGTAAATAAAATAGAAACAATTCATTTTCGTAAATGAACGAATAAGAATCCCATTAATTTTCGTAAATAAAATAGAAATAATTTATTTTCGTAAATGAAAAAATAATCCCATTCATTTTCATAAATAAAATATAAATAATTCGTTTTCGTAAATGAACAAATTACAGTCCCATTCATTTTCGTAAATAAAATATAAATAATTCATTTTCATAAATGAACAAATAACAATCCCAATCATTTTCGTAAATAAAATAGAAATAATTCATTTTCGTAAATTACCAAATAAGAAGCTCATTCATTTTCGTAAATGAAATAAAAATTCATTTACGTAAATGAACAAATAAGAATCCCATTCATTTTCGTAAATAAAATAGAAATAATTCATTTTCGTAAATGAACAAGTAACAATCCCATTCATTTTCGTAAATAAAATAAAAATAATTCGTTTTCGTAAATGAACAAATTACAATCCCATTCATTTTCGTAAATAAAATATAAATAATTCATTTTTATAAATGAACAAATAACAGTCCCATTAATTTTCGTAAATAAAATAGAAATAATTCATTTTCGTAAATTACCAAATAAGAAGCTCATTCATTTTCGTAAATTAAATAAAAATTCATTTTCGTAAATGAACAAACAAGAATCCCATTCATTTTCGTAAATAAAAAAAAAAATAATTCACTTTTGTAAATGAACAAATAAGAATCCCATTCATTTTCGTAAATAAATTAAAAGTAATTCATTTTCGTAAATGAACAAGTAAAATCCCATCCATTTTCGTAAATAAAAATATATAATTCATTTTTGTAAATGAACAAATAAGAATCCCATTCATTTTGTTAAATAAAATAAAAATAATTGACTTCCGTAAATTAACAAATAAGAATCCCATTCATTTTCGTAAATAAAATAAAAATTATTCATTTTCGTAATGAACAAATAAGAATCCCATTCATTTTCTTAAATAAAATAAAAATAATTTACTTTTGCAAATGAACAAATAAGAATCCCATTCATTTTCGTAAATAAATTAAAAATAATTAATTTTCGTAAATGAACAAGTAAAATCCCACTCATTTTCGTAAATAAAAATAATTCATTTTCGTAAATAAACAAATAAGAATCCCATTCATTTTGGTAAATAAAATAAAAATAATTCACTTTCGTAAATGAACAAATAAGAATCCCATTCATTTTCGTAAATAAATAAAAATAATTCATATTCGTAAATGAACAAATAAGAATCCCATTCATTTTCGTAAATAAAATAAAAATAATTCATTTTCGTAAATGAACAAATAAGAATCCCATCCATTTTCGTAAATGAAAACAATTCATTTTCGTAAATGAACAAATAAGAATCCCATCCATGTTCGTAAATAGAAATAATTCATTTCCGTACATGAACAAATAAGAATCCCATTCATTTTCGTGAGTAAAATAAAAAAAAATTATTTTCGTAAATGAACAAATAAGAATCCCATTCATTTTCGTAAATAGAAATTATTTTCGTAAATTACCAAATAAGAATCCCATTCATTTTCTTAAATAAATTAAAATAATTCATTTTCATGAAACAAAATAAAGAATCATTCATTTCATCAAATAAAATAAAAATAAATTCATTTCATGAAATTACCAAGCTAAGAATCCCATTCATTTACGTAAATAAAATAAAAATAATTCATTTTCGTAAATTACCAAATAAGAATCCCCTTCATTTTCGTAAGTAAAATCAAAATAATTCATTTTCCTAAATGAACAATTAAGAATCCCCTAAATTTTCGTAAATAAAATGAAAATTAGTTTTCGTAAATGAACAAAGAATCCCATTCATTTTCTAAATAAATATAATTCATTTTCGTAATGAACAAATAAGAATCTCATTCATTTCGTAAATAAAACAAAAATAATTCATTTTCGTAAATGAACAAATAAGAATCCCATTAATTTTTATAGATAAAATAAAAATAATTAATTTTCGTTAATGAACAAAGGAGAATCCCATTCATTTTTGAAAAGTAAATATAATTAATTTTCGTAAATGAACAAATAAGAATCCCATTAATTTCCGTAAGTAAAATAAAAAGAATTAATTTTCGTAAGTGAACAAAGAATCCCATTAATTTTCTATATAAATATAATTAATTTTCGTAATGAACAAATAATCCCATTCATTTTCGTAAATAAAATATAAATAATTCATTTTCGTAAATGAACAAATAAGAACCCCATTCATTTTCGTAAATAAAATAAAAATTATTCATTTTAGTAAATGAACAAGTAAGAATCACATTAATTTTCGTAAATAAAATAAAAAGAATTCATTTTCGTAATTGAACAAGTAAGAATCACATTCATTTGCTTAAATAAAATAGAAAGAATTCATTTTCGTAACTGAACAAATAAAAATCTCATTCATTTTCGTCAGCAGAAATGGAACTCGTCCCAGCACTGCAGTACAGTGACCTTGTGATGAGAAGGTACCGATGACATTGGCCCGGGTCCCTCCAGTCTAGTTCCCTAATCAATCTCCATTTCTTCTCCTTTCCGCTCCTTGGGTCTGAAAGGGCCCATGGAATCTGGGCCAGACAGGACGTGATTGATCCGTAACGGCTCGTAGTAGGTCGAAGAGGGAAAAAAGATTGGGCGTGGGGGCGAGGAAGAGGGATGTGTTGTCGGTCATTGCTCCACGTTGATAGAGTGATTGATTGTCTGTTTGTCACCTCGGTGGATTATTGAAGATTTCGGCTATGTACGGGGCTAGTGCCGTCAATGCACATCATTCCTTTTACCGTACCTCCGTTCATCTTCTCTTTCTTCCATCTTGCTTTCCACCTTCTAACAATTATTTCGTAGTGCAACTGCGAAGTTCTCCTCCCGTTACACCTTTACAACCCTTTCATTCTTATTTCCTTTTCAGCGCTGAATGACCTCGTAGATCCTAGCGCTTGGTCTTTGGTCTAAATTTTATATTCCTTTCCTTGAAGAATTCGTAGCTGCTACCGACCGTCGACTCCGGTGTGGGATCAGTCACCAAATAACAAGAGGCCTCTGAAATCATTTTGTATTTCAGTATCGGTTGCATCCCTTCGCTGCATTGCATTCTAGATTCAGAGCTTTCCTTTCTCACTCGCCTTTTCACTTGGGTTTTGTTTATTCATCATATTCCCTGAGCAACATTAAATTTTATGTATTGTGGTGGTCAAGACGTTTGATCACTTGAGGTTTAGCTTAGGTAAATTTTTTTCAAATGTCAGGTTGCAAGTTTGCAGTTCAGCTGACTTCTTGTAGTAATAACAGGCATAAAATTTCTCATTATCTCACACATTTTATATATATGTACATATTTATATATATATATATATATATAATATATATATATATATTTATACTCTACAAGTATATATATATATATATATATATATATACATATAATATATATATATATATATATTTATATATATATATATATATATATATATATCTATTTATATACACAAGTATATGTATATTTATATATTTATATTATTTATTTACACAAATATTATTTAATTTATTTATTTGACATCATTAAAGTCAAAATAGACCTCAAGAGTATAATTCTGAAACACTCCTAGAATTCGTCACCTGGTTTCTGTATCATGAAAATCATTAGTTTTATATTAGTGGGGGTGATTTAAATAAAAACCTATTACTACTTTTTTAGTAAAACATATATAAGATTTTGTTCCTCATGCTTGTACAGCACACACATTTATATATATATATATATATATATATATATATATATATATATATATATATATATATATACATATGTATATATATATATATATATATAATATATATATATATATATATATATATATATATATATATAGAGAAGAGAGAGAGAGAGGAAGAGAGAGAAATTATATGCATATATATATAAATTTATTTGTTTTCTCTATTTAGGTATTTGACATCATTAGAGCCCTCTAGACCTCAAGAGGATAATTCTGAAACACTCATTAGCTTTATATTAGTGGGGGTGATTTAAATAAAAAAAGCTATTACCGGTTAAATAAGTTTTAAAGAACAGTAGCTCTCAGGACCAATTCCAACATTAATTTGTAACCTGTTAATGAAAATGATCCGTTGGGGACATTACTGCAGTGGAAAGTTGTCGAATTGAGTTTTATATTTTGATTTTTCTAATTATTGGAGCTTTTGCGTCTTTCATTAACGTACAAAAAAGCTGACATTAATATCATATTTTCTGTCAGAGAATATTAGGCAAAGTAACAGTTAATTCTGTCTGTGGTCTGTAAATTATCTATTAAATAGTCGCTATGATGAAACACTATTGTCATCCTAAACCGTTTCCTTTCATCATAAACTGCATTTTCACTCGGCCATTAAACTTGGCGTAAAAGACAGTTCGAAAAATTTCCAGCTAACTTTCTTATTTTGCTCACACTGAAAAACTTGTTCCCATAGCCATCGGGCGTTTCCACTGGAATTTTTGCATTTCTTTCTTCCTCTGTTCCGTAACTCAATTAGAGGATTTTTGTCTTTTGAACAACAGGCCTCCCAAATTGAGTTAGCTGCTATGCTTCCCCTACGGCATTATTAACATAGGATTGTTTATTGTAGTGTTCATTATTCGTGATCCTCCCTTAGGGGGTTAGTGCCGTCGGTGCACCTCATGCGGTACACTGTAGGCATTACTTCAGGTTATTTGCAACGTGCCTTCGGTCTCTAGCTGCAACTCCTCTCACTCCTTTTACCGTACCTCCTTTCATATTCTCTTCCATCTTACTTTCCACCCTCTCCTAACAATTGATTCACAGTGCAACTGCGAAGTTTTCCTCCTGTTACACCTTTCAGACCTTCTCCTGTCAATTTCCGTTCCAGCGCTGAATGACCTCATGGGTCTCAGTGCTTGGTCTTTGGCCTAAATTCTGTATTCAGTTCAGTTCAGTTGTTCCCGATCTATAGTCTCAAGCTATATAGTACAGTTTTGTTGATAGATAAGTTCCCTGTTGTGGGGGGCGCGTGTTATGAAGACAGCGTTGAAAGCCAACTCCTATGCAGTAAATGTTTAGCCTCGCTGTCGAACTACTCAGTTCCAGAGGTCCTTTATTCCCCACACCGTTGGGCTGTGGAACAGTCTCCCTGATGATGTCGTGCAGTTGGAACGTCTGAAGTTCAAGCGAAATGCAATGCATTATTACCTATTACCCTAATACTATTCTTCTTACATTTTAATACATTTATTTACCTATTTATGAATTTATTTTTTTTCTTTTTAATAAGTGGTATCTCTTTTTTTCTGTATTTTCCTTTACTTCCTCTTATTCTTAATGAATAAGAGGAAGTTTGAATTTCAAGTGGCCCCTATAGGCTTGTCCCATATGAACAGGTTTCATCTGAATAATAATAATAATAATAATAATAATAATAATAATAATAATAATAATAATGAAATAAGATGATGATTGAGAGCCTGCAGTGTTTTGGGAGGATGGAAAGGTTGACATCCTACTCGTGTTTCGGACGGAAGAAGATGATGGTTGAGAGCCCATCCGTGTTTCGGGGGAAATGAGATGAAGGTAATTGAGAGTATCTCGTTTTGGGAGGAGAAGCACCCTTAGCTTCGGATGACCTGCTCTGGAAACGAGTAAATAGTAATAAGATGGCTGAGAGTCTACCGTACTTTCTGTTGAAGATGTGGATCTTCCCAGTATTTTAGGGCAAATGAGATTGTGATAATGATGGCTAGTATATACAGGATATTAAAGATATGTACTTGTATGTCGAGTGTGCTGTATACGCGCGCTCATGTATACAGTGTATATATATATATATATATATATATATATATATATATATATATATATATATATATATATATATATATATAAATCCATAGAGTGAAATCAAAAAGGCCAAGAGTAGGCTCCCCACTACCAACCATTTGGGAGGAGGGACCACAAGTCTGTTAAAGGGCGTTTGAGTGATGGAGGAAAAATAGTATGTGGAAGGATGAGGTCTTAAGTGTGTACTCTCAAGTGCCAGCTCGTTAGCGAGTAATGACACTCGGTGATAATTATGAGGGGTCTCTCGTGCTTATTAATGGCCCCTGACAAAGGATTAACTTGAAGCCACGTACTCTGCCCTCTACAGTGCCTCCTACGACGGCTGCCGAAGTTCGTGTGTTTGCAGTACACACACACACACACACACATGCATATATATATATATATATATATACAGTATATATATATATATATATATATATATATATATATATATATATAATATAATATGCATGTATGTATATATATATAGATACATAAAAATATATACATACTTATACTGATATATATACATATATATTCATATATATATATATATAAATGTACATATATATATATATATATATATATATATATATATATATATATATATATATATATATATATATATATTTATATATATATATATATATATATATTTATATATATATATATATATATATATATATATATATATATATATATATATATATATATATAATAATTTATATATATACTGTATATATTATATTATGTATAAACGCCAAGATTTACCAAGTACGGTAGCTTTATGATGAATATGATGTCTTTTGGTACATTGAAAATTGGGATTTATCGAGTTAATTTTTATCACGGAAGGACCGGAGGACTTTTGAAACATTGTTACTGGAAATAAATTTGAAAAAGTAACTTTGTAAATATTGAAATTCTCGATTCAGTGTGATGACCCGGAATAAATATATGCTTGAAACTGGAACAAATAGTAAATGCGCTATTAACAAGGATTTTTTTGCTGTTAATTTTGTGAAGAGATTGAGAAAAGCTTAAGGAGTGAAGACCGAATCCAGTCTGTGTGGATTATCCGTAAACTGAAATGGAAAATTTTCAGTTTTACATGTAAATGTCATATTTAAGTATAGCGACTTTAAATGCTCAAGAAATCTGTGAACGTGTTGGACTTTGTTTGAAGATAAAGATGTGTCGTCTACTTAACTTCGATAAAATATAGTTTTGAATTTCGTAAGGCAGTTGGAAGTGAAGAATAATCCTTGCTGCTATGCTAACAAAATGTGTTACTGGGAGTTCTATATGACTAACCAACCGCGTTGGGGAATTTAAACCTTTATTTTATGGAAGATATGTAGACGACCTATTTTCAATCTTCAAAAAAAAAAAAAAAAATGTCGAACACATCCAGCTGATTTCATGACTATTTAAACAGACAGTTACGTGAATCTATTTAAATAGATAGTTATGTGAATGCATAATTATAACATTTTTGCATGACAGTTATATTACCGCAAAATTGAGATGAAAGAGTAGGAGTCAAATTTTGTCGCTAAACAACAGAATGACAAAAGCGCTTTTTTAACGGCGCTTATTTGCAATTTTATTTTTATTCATGCATTCATTCGCTCGCTGCTCTGTTGATTATTTATGTGGCTCTTCATTAATTTGCTATACTTTGCTCCAGCTCTTTAGTTCTGGTTTCTATATTTGGTCTTCAATTAAGCTGTTCATCTTTTTTCGCAAGTAGGTGGATTAAATATTTGGACGGGCTGAAACAGGGTTGACCTTAATTTGAAAACTGGCTTGGGCGAGAGCAATACAGACCTTGTTTTTTCTACTTAAAAGAATTGGCGAAACTCTGTTCCTAGGATAATTCAATTAACGTCTAAGTACCTTTGGTTACATCAGACAAAAAAATAAAATATAATTAAAGTATAAAAGCATTTAAAAATGTGAGAATGGTTCGAACTCATAATTCCAAATGTAATGGGTCGCCTCGTTTTCATATTTATTCACTTTATTCAATATAAAAGAACCTGAGATGACGGACAGTACGGGCAAAGGATTGCTGGAGTCACATTTCCTAATGTAGTATTCATCAAAGAGTATTATTCAACACCAGCGAGTTGGGATGGCATAAGTGAATACCAGAATTCTAATGAGGAACGACAAGGTGATGATGATGACGAGGAAAAACTAATTTTTTATTATTTTCTAAGGCTCCTCTTACTAGCAAAATGAAAGAAGAAGACAATACTGTTAATTTTACACAGTGTACAGTGCAACGTCCCTCAGTTTCACAAAAGCGAATACCAATCATCTTTCGTGTTTCCTTTCTCTTTCTTCGCGTGCAGTAAGTTATTCGAAACTGTCAACATCCTCCTTCTGTGCCTCCCGCAGGAATGAACGTGCCCAGTGACCTGAGGCCTCTGGTGTCAGAGCACTGGCTGCAGTACCCTCCTCCTGACGCCGTGACCTGCGTTCTCCTCGGGGTTGCCATGACCTTCATGACGGTGGTGGCGGTAGTTGGCAACCTGACGGTGATCATCGTCTACTGCAGGTGAGGATCACGAATTTTTGATTAGCTTTGTGCAACACCTGGATGGGTGACCAATTTTTTATTAACTTTGTGCAACACCTGGATGGGTGACCAATTTTTTATTAACTTTGTGCAACACCTGGATGGGTGACCAATTTTTATTAACTTTGTGCAACACCTGGATGGGTGACCAATTTTATTAACTTTGTGCAACACCTGGATGGGTGACCAATTTTTTATTAGCTTTGTGCAACACGTGTATGGGTGACCACGTGTGAATGCCAGTCAGTACCGTGCTTGCTACACTAGTTGCGTTTCCGTTAGCGAAGGCGAGCGGAGACTTTTTAGTTTGTTTTGTGCTTGGATGGATGACCTTGTTGTCAGTGTTTGTGTATGAGTGTGTGAGAGAGTCTGGGTTCGATTCCCGTCATAGCCAAAGTGGAGCATGGGGCTAGTAACCTTATCCATATATATATATATATATATATATATATATATATATATATATATATATATATATATATACATATATATATACACGTGTGTTTGTATGTATGTGTATATAAATAAATATATATGTGTATAATATACGTATATGTACAGTATATAATGTATATATACGTGTGTGTGTATGTATGCGTATATAAATATAAATATATATATATATATATATATATATATATATATATATATATATATATATATATATATGTATGTGTATATATATGCAGCCTACAGAGGCCCAGAAGGACTTTACCTTTATAAGTGTATTTTAGTTTAACCAGACCACTGAGCTGATTAACAGCTCTCCTAGGGCTGGCCTGACTATATATATATATATATATATATATATATATATATATATATATATATATATATATATATATATATGTATGTATGTATTTATGTATAAATTATATAAAAACGTGTGTGTCTGTGTGTATGTGAAGGGGAGGTGACTGTAATGTAACTGTACACAAACTGAGTTGAAGCCAGGCTACGCCTTCCTACAAGATATTAAAATGAGGTCGTTCTTTATGTAAATAAACTTTTTCCGGATTATTGACATAAAACCTAACGCCTAGTGAAGCGCAGCCACCTTTCAACGCCTCAAGAGGAATAATTAAGCGGGGCCTCGTTGTTCTTGGCTGTCGCCTCCGCAGGTGAGGTTTTGTTCCTACAAAAAAAAAAAAAAGTTTTACCAGAACTTGCCTCTCCTTCCTCATTTCTTTATTTTTCCTCACGTCCATTCTGCTCTCTCTCTCTCTCTCTCTCTCTCTCTCTCTCTCTCTCTCTCTCTCTCTCTCTCTCTCTCTCTCTTTCAGGTTAACCTCCGCTCTAAAAATAAACCTCCCATCACTGTTAACTCCCTTACCTTATTTTACCCCATCCAATCATTAAGAGAGGCCCTCTCCACATTGTTGAGCTGCTTCGGCCAGCAGTAATGAGGCAGCTGGTAAAGAAAATGTATTCTGTTCTCTGTAATCCACTGCTCAAGTCCTATTTCAGATGAAGCCAAACTGGGAAGCATCATTCTGTCTTCCTAGTTCCCTGTGTGGTAAAGCCCTAATTGAAAAGCATCGCTTTTTCCAGTTACTCAGTGAGCTTACTAGAGCTCTTGCTATTTTTCCAGTGCGGTAAAGCCTGAATTGAAAAGCATCACTTTTTTCCAGTTCCTCAGTGAGCATACTCTCTTACTTGCTCTCCATGCGGTAAAGCCCTAATTGAAAAGCATCACTTTTTTCCAGTTCCTCAGTGAGCATACTCAGTGAGCATACTTGCTTGCTCTCCAGTGCGGTAAAGCCCTAATTGAAAAGCATCACTTTTTTCCAGTTCCTCAGTGAGCATACTCTCTGCTTGCTCTCCAGTGCCCTAATTGAAAAGCATCACTTTTTTCCAGTTCCTCAGTGAGCATACTCTCTTGCTTGCTCTCCAGTGCGGTAAAGCCCTAATTGAAAAGCAGCACTTTTTTCCAGTTCCTCAGTGAGCATACTCTCTTGCTTGCTCTCCAGTGCAGTAAAGCCCTAATTGAAAAGCATCACTTTTTTCCAGTTCCTCAGTGAGCATACTCTCTTGCTTGCTCTCCAGTGCAGGTAAAGTAAAGCCCAGTGAGCATAATTGAAAAGCAGCACTTTTTTCCAGTTCCTCAGTGAGCATACTCTCTTGCTTGCTCTCCAGTGCAGTAAAGCCCTAATTGAAAAGCATCACTTTTTCCAGTTCCTCAGTGAGCATACTTTTTCTCTTGCTTGCTCTCCAGTGCAGTAAAGCCCTAATTGAAAAGCAGCACTTTTTCCAGTTCCTCAGTGAGCATACTCTCTTGCTTGCTCTCCAGTGCAGTAAAGCCCTAATTGAAAAGCATCACTTTTTTCCAGTTCCTCAGTGAGCATACTCTCTTGCTTGCTCTCCAGTGCAGTAAAGCCCTAATTGAAAAGCAGCACTTTTTCCAGTTCCTCAGTGAGCATACTCTCTTGCTTGCTCTCCAGTGCATACTCTCTTGTAAAGCCCTAATTGAAAAGCATCACTTTTTTCCAGTTCCTCAGTGAGCATACTCTCTTGCTTGCTCTCCAGTGCGGTAAAGCCCTAATTGAAAAGCATCACTTTTTTCCAGTTCCTCAGTGAGCATACTCTCTTGCTTGCTCTCCAGTGCGGTAAAGCCCTAATTGAAAAGCATCACTTTTTCCAGTTCCTCAGTGAGCATACTCTCTTGCTTGCTTTCCAGTGGGAAAGCCCTAATTGAAAAGCATCACTTTTTTCCAGTTCCTCAGTGAGCATACTCTCTTGCTTGCTCTCCAGTGCGGTAAAGCCCTAATTGAAAAGCATCACTTTTTTCCAGTTCCTCAGTGAGCATACTCTCTTGCTTGCTCTCCAGTGCGGTAAAGCCCTAATTGAAAAGCAGCACTTTTTACAGTTCCTCAGTGAGCATACTCTCTTGCTTGCTTTCCAGTTTGGTAAAGCCCTAATTGAAAAGCATCACTTTTTTCCAGTTCCTCAGTGAGCATACTCTCTTGCTTGCTCTCCAGTGCGGTAAAGCCCTAATTGAAAAGCATCACTTTTTCCAGTTCCTCAGTGAGCATACTCTCTTGCTTGCTCTCCAGTGCGGTAAAGCCCTAATTGAAAAGCAGCATTTTTTTCCAGTTCCTCAGTGAGCATACTCTCTTGCTTGCTCTCCAGTGCGGTAAAGCCCTAATTAAAAAACAGCACTTTTTCCAGTTCCTCAGTGAGCATACTCTCTTGCTTGCTCTCGAGTGCGGTAAAGCCCTAATTGAAAAGCATCACTTTTTCCAGTTCCTCAGTGAGCATACTCTCTTGCTTGCTCTCCAGTGCAGTAAAGCCCTAATTGAAAAGCATCACTTGTTTCCAGTTCCTCAGTGAGCATACTCTCTTGCTTGCTCTCCAGTGCAGTAAAGCCCTAATTGAAAAGCATCACTTTTTCCAGTTCCTCAGTGAGCATACTCTCTTGCTTGCTCTCCAGTGCAGTAAAGCCCTAATTGAAAAGCATCACTTTTTCCAGTTCCTCAGTGAGCATACTCTCTTGCTTGCTCTCCAGTGCAGTAAAGCCCTAATTGAAAAGCATCACTTTTTCCAGTTCCTCAGTGAGCATACTCTCTTGCTTGCTCTCCAGTGTGGTAAAGCCCTAATTGAAAAGCATCACTTTTTCCAGTTCCTCAGTGAGCATACTTCTCTTGCTTGCTCTCCAGTGCAGTAAAGCCCTAATTGAAAAGCATCACTTTTTCCAGTTCCTCAGTGAGCATACTCTCTTGCTTGCTCTCCAGTGCAGTAAAGCCCTAATTGAAAAGCATCACTTTTTCCAGTTCCTCAGTGAGCATACTCTTTGCCAGTTCCTCCTAATGAAAAGCATCACTTTTTTCCAGTTCCTCAGTGAGCATACTCTCTTGCTTGCTCTCCAGTGCAGTAAAGCCCTAATTGAAAAAGCATCACTTTTTCCAGTTCCTCAGTTCCTCAGTGAGCATACTCTCTTGCTTGCTCTCCAGTGCGGTAAAGCCCTAATTGAAAAGCAGCACTTTTTCCAGTTCCTCAGTGAGCCCTAATGACATCTCTTCTTGCTTGCTCTCCAGTGCAGTAAAGCCCTAATTGAAAAGCAGCACTTTTTTCCAGTTCGTCAGTGAGCATACTCTCTTGCTTGCTCTCCAGTGCAGTAAAGCCCTAATTGAAAAGCATCACTTTTTTCCAGTTCGTCAGTGAGCATACTCTCTTGCTTGCTCTCCAGTGCAGTAAAGCCCTAATTGAAAAGCATAACTTTTTTCCAGTTCCTCAGTGAGCATACTCTCTTGCTTGCTCTCCAGTGCGGTAAAGCCCTAATTGAAAAGCAGCACTTTTTTCCAGTTCCTCAGTGAGCATACTCTCTTGCTTGCTTTCCAGTGGGAAAGCCCTAATTGAAAAGCATCAAAGTTCCTCAGTAATACATCACTTTTCCAGTTCATCACTTTTTCCAGTTCCTCAGTGAGCATACTCACTTCTTCCAGTTCCTCAGTGAGTATACTCTCTTGCTTGCTTTCCAGTGTGGTAAAGCCCAACTGGAAAACATAAGTTTCCATCTTTAAAGTTTCCCAGTGTGAAATTCCAGTAGGAATGCATTCTCGTGTGTCCCAGTTTCCGGGTGTTGTGAAGTCCCGAGCAAAGCGTCAATCTTCATTTTTCCAGCTTTCCAGTGTGGTCAAGTCTAGTTCGAAGGCTGGCTCTCCTGTTCCAGTTTCTCAGTTTGGTATAGTCACACTGGAAGCATATATCCATATTTTTCCAGTTTCCCGGATTATTAAAGCCCAGTTAGAAAGTGTGCTATTATGTTCCAGTTTTAGTTTGGCAAAGGCCACTGTGAAGCATCAATTCTTTTTTTTCCTGGTTTTTCAGTTTAGTATTGTCCATTTGGAAACCAAGCTCTCTCACCGTTATATAACCCTCTGGAAAGCAATAATTTGGATTTTTTCATTTTCCAGTTGGTTAAAGTCAGTTGGAAGGCATGCTCTTGTACTTACCAGTATAAAGAAAGCCACACCATAAAGCACTTATCTATATATTCCTGCTCTATTCCAGTATGGTAAAGCCAGGGTGAAAAGCATGCTTTTGCGTTATACTTTCTCAGTGTGGTAAAATCTGACTGGAAAGTAGTTATCTTTATTTTTCAGTTTCCCAGTGTGGTGAAGCCCATTTGAGAAGCATACTCTCGTTTCATTCTCCAGTGTTGTAAAGCTTCAGTGGAAAGCACCAAACGCTATATTCCCAGTTTCTCAGTCCCTAAAATCATCAGTTTTTATTTTTCCTGCTTTCAAGTATAATAAAGTCCCATCGGAAAGCATTAATCTTTTCAAGTTTTCTAGTTTGGTGAAGCTCCATCAGAAAGTATCAGCCCTTTTTCTGGCTTCCCAGTGTGGTAAAGCTAAGCTGGAAAGCATCATTATGTTTCCAGTTCCCAGTGTGGTAAACCCCCACTGAAGGACACGTGACCATATTTTTCCACTTTACCAGCGAGGCAAAGGTAGCTTGGAAAGCATGCACTTATTCCGTTTTCCTAGTGTGGAAAAGCATTTTGAAAGCACGTTTGAGTGTTCCTGTCTTCCTTGTGGTAAATCCACGCTGGAGAGCAGCAGCCGTTATTTTTCTAGTTTTCCAGCCATGTGAAAACCAGCTAGAAAGCATGGTCTGGTGTTCCAGTTTTCCGAGATGGATGAGTAAATCGCATCCCAAAGACAAGATGTAACTTTGTCATTGTCCTCGAGTTGGAAGCATAAGGGATCTAGAGTAAGGTAAACCTCAACCTGAAGGAATGGTCCGATGGTATAGTGGTTAGTGTCGTAGAATGCCACTCAGATGTCGCGGGTTCGCGTCTTCCCTGGGCGATGAAATATCAGTGGCTCCGCATCATGATCAGTTACTGCTGCAGTGTGGGGGTATGCGGTGGGAGGTTGAAACCAACATTCTTTTGTTGAATTTCAAGTCAATGGCCCTTGCTTTAGTGTGTTAAAGCCGATGCGTTTCAGTTACTGAAATAATATTGAATGCTCTCCATGCAATAATAATAATAATAAATTGATAAGGAAAACATATTTTATTCCAATCATCCAAAGCAGTCCTTTGTACTTGTTACAAGCAAATTTTCTCTATAAGACTTCAGGATAGGTGGCCTTATAGTCTTCTTGTATAAAGTTGTGTGAGGCTTGTATGTATGCCGTTCAGC
>NC_089782.1:20043121-20045621 GCF_040412425.1 Macrobrachium rosenbergii
AACTCCCCAAGTGTTTCTTGTTTTATAGTGGTTAGGAGTCTTACTACTGTAGTGAGAGGGACTAGGTTAAAATCTTAATTCTATGTTGGCATAAGTAGTGAATTTTGTACCTGATAACTGGTTAAATGTAGTGGGTCGAAGCTAGGATAGCATCATTTGGATGCAGACTTTTCTGAGAGGAGAAGGTGAACACACACATGCACACGCATCTAATACTGACACTGACAGACAGATTGACACATACATACATATACACATAAGTAGCACACACACACACACACACACACACACACACACACATATATATATATATATATATATATATATACTCGTATATATATATATATATATATATATATATATATATATATATATATACTCGTATATATATATATACTCGTATATATATATATAACGTTATGGAAATTTATGTCATTGCTCGCGATACCTCAAAGACTTTTAAAAGCGTCCGGCATCAGCCAAAACTTTCTGCTCATGGCTTCAGTCTCCTCAAGATTGATCTCAAGTTTCTTATGTGATGTAGTTGATGGCGTTCTATCTGCCTCTTTCTCTGTAAGTGGTGTCATCCTCCAGGGATTTGTTGTCACTCCTTTGGCTCCCTTCAGGTATCCCTTCTCTTACTCTGCCTACTCCGTCTTATGCAAGGTATTCAACTCAGTCTATCCTGCTCTCTTTGCCGTCTTCTGACGATTCTTCTCTAACCCGTAATCTTGACTGATGCCCTAAATTGGGCAGGGATTGCATCTCTGAATGGGACAGACGAAGTTGAATGTATTGTAATATTACTAAGGTCAGTTTCCATCCCATCTCTCTACCCCTTGCTGCTTCTACCTCTGCAATAATTTTTCTTTAAATAACGAGGCCCGAGAGTTAATGGACTCAACGAGTAATCAATCGTAAATCGAGTGATTTTTGTTTTATGCTTGACTTAATTTGGTCTCGTGCAACAATACCGTCTAACCTTCCTACATGCGCAGTGTGAATTCTTTCCAGAGGAAAGCTATAGCCGTTATCATTCTCTGTTTCATGACCACCACCCCTATTAAAAGTGCAGAGTCCTTACAATGTGAGAGAAAGAAGGCGAGAAAAAGAAACATACAGAAGAAGTCTGGCGGGTAGCTGTTTTGTATCCATTGTAAGGACTTTTCACTTTCAATGCGGCTTGGTGGCCATTAAACAGAAAATGTCAACAATTACGGTTGTCCTCTTAAAAGAATACACACTACGCACGTAGGAAAGTTAGAACCTTCGCCATACTTCAGGTGTTGTTGCAAGAGGCGATATTAAGGTGAGTCACACAACAAAAATCCACCGTTTTACAATTACTTACTCGCTAAGTCCATTAGCTCTCGGGCTTCGTCGTGACCCACTGACGTTCGCACCGTGCCCCCTCTTCTTCCCCTTCGAGTCATCATGTAGATCCTTAACGTCCAGTACTTGTAGACTGTGTAAGAAAAATTGTAACCGAATTATATATCTTTAATACCTCGAGCTGCTGTTCTGCTTGCCATGACATCCATCAGTTTGCTCTTTTAATTGGACTTCTGTAGACTAACAAATAATTCAACAAACTTTTCATTCCACACATCTTGCAGTGACCCATTTGGATTCGTGAATACTCGTTTTTAGAAACTACACATTCCCTACGACCAAGCCCTTTTGAAAAATTATTTCCACAAGGCTCTCTCAGTCATTTGCTCACACCTTCCTGTCACCGTTCTCAGTCGAAGGGAGGGGAGGGAGGTGGGGAGAAATCATAAAAAATGACATGGCATCTAGCCCTTAGTGATTGTGTGCATGAACCACACGAATTGCAATGACCCGAAAAATAATTACACGCTTTACACTATTCGGTGATCTAGAGATAATTTTGAAACGATGTTATGCAATTTATTTATCCAAACGTAGAGCAAATGTTAATGAGCTAGCTTAGTCATCACGATAATCAGATTTTTTTTTTATGTTTTTGAAAAAGTGCTGTTCCGTAACTATATTTATAGGATAATTAGGAGTGTAGCGTAAGGTCTTTGATCTGAAAGTAATATACTTTAAAATAATGTACAGTTCAGTAATTTAATGCTGTTGATCAAAAATCACTTGGGAGGTCAGTGGTGTGAGATTACACACACACACACACACACACACACACACACACATACATATATATATATATATATATATATATATATATATATATATATATATATATATATATATATATATATACTCTATATATATATATATATATATATATATATATTACTGTTAGTTAACCCTCTGCTTAATCCTACTGTTTATCCGGGCTTAGAGCTCACTTGAATATACAGCATTCTCATGGAGATTACATATATATATATATATATATATATATATATATATATATATATATATATATATATATATATATATATATATATAAATGAATACACATTATATATATATATATATATATATGTATATATATATATATATATATATA
>NC_089782.1:20050621-20085621 GCF_040412425.1 Macrobrachium rosenbergii
TTCCTTTTCCTCCTCTTTCACCCTTTTTCCTCTTCCCCCTTTTTTCTCCTTCCCTTTTTTCCTCCTCCTTCCCCGTTTTCCTTCTCCTTCCTCTTTTTCCTCCTCCTCCTTCCCCTTACTCCTTCTCCTTCCTCCCTTCTCCTTCCCCTTTTCCTCCTCCTTCCCCATTTTTCTTCCTCCCCATTTTATCTTCCTTCCCATTTTCCCCCTTCCCTTCTTCTTCCCTCCTCCTCCCCTTTTTCCTCCTTCCTTCTTCCGCCTCCTCCCTTTTCCTCCTTCCCTTTTTCCTCTTCCCCTTTTCCTGGCCTCTTCCCTTTTCCTCTCTCCCATTTTCCTCCCTCCTTCCGTTTTTCCCTCCCCCTTTTTCCTCTTGCTTCCCTTTTTTCCTCCTCCTTCCCCTTTTCCCTCTCCTTCCATTTTTTCTTAATCATTCGCCATTTTCCTCCCTCTTTTATCCTCCCCTTGTTTCCACCTTTTTCTTTCCTTTTTTCTTCCTTCCCGTTTTCCCTCATTCTTCCTCCCATTTTTCCTCCGTATTCTTCCCTTCTTTCCCCCTTCTTCTTCGATTTCCTCCTCCTCCTTCCGCAGTACCTTCATCTGCGTGCTCTTTGGGAACAGAGTAATTAAGTATTCGGGGAGCGCTGGTACTTTCCATATTATAGATTGGAAAAAGTTGAGTTTCCTCGTATTGAATATTAAACGGAATACCTTCCGGTTACAGAGGCAGTTGTTATAATAATAGTCAGTTATTGTACATATATCCTTCTGATATTATTATTATTATTATTATTATTATTATTATTATTATTATTATTATTATTATTATTATTATTAGCCAACCATATTGAAACTCGTTATACATCGCTTACTGGAGGGTTTGTTATAGAAATTAGTATTATTTCTACAATTATTATAGCAGCCATGAGAAGGATAAATGATGACAATCATCTCAAACACATAGGAAATAAACTGCAATTATGGGATACTTCGTAAGCTTTTAGATCCCATCATGCTCAAAAGGATAATGTTTTAAAGATTAGAAAAATAAATTATACAGGGACATGCCTAATAAAAGTTACCTTGTACGAGAGGTAAGGAGTTCGACACTTTTAAAGGAGTGCACCGCTATGCTTAGTCTCAAGGTCTAAACCTTGCTGAATCTGATAACTCCTTTTTGGGTCGCGAAAGAGCTCGTTCTGATATGCTTAGAACGCTGCAACAGACCTTAGGAGTTGTATGGAGTCAGAAGTGAGTCACAGCGTAGCCTCGCCGGTGCACAGTTCGAATTTAAGTCTCACGGTTACCTTTTAGTTTTACCCTCTTCATGGCCTGTAAGTGTTAGTTTTACCTATTCATTGGCCTGCAGGTGTTAGTTTTTACCCTTTTCGTGGCCTGTAAAGTGTTAGTTTTTACCCACTTTCATGGCCTGTAAGTGTTGTTTTACCCTCTTCATGGCCTGTAAGTGTTAGTTTTTATCCTTTTCATGGCCTGTAAGTGTTAGTTTTACCCTTTTCATGGCCTGTAAGTGTTAGTTTTACCCTTTTCATGGCCTGTAAGTGTTAGTTTTTACCCTTTTCATGGCCTGTAAGTGTTAGTTTTTACCCTTTTCATGGCCTGTATGTGTTAGTTTTTACCCTTTTCATGGCCTGTAAGTGTTAGTTTTTACCCTTTTCATGGCCTGAAAGTGTTAGTTTTTACCCTTTTCATGGCCTGTAAGTGTTAGTTTTTACCCTTTTCATGGCCTGTAAGTGTTAGTTTTTATCCTTTTCATGGCCTGTAAGTGTTAGTTTTTACCCTTTTCATGGCCTGTAAGTGTTAGTTTTTACCCTTTTCATGGCCTGTAAGTGTTAGTTTTTACCCTTTTCATGGCCTGTAAGTGTTAGTTTTTAGTGTTAGTTTTTACCCTTTTCATGGCCTGTAAGTGTTAGTTTTTACCCTTTTCTTGGCCTGTAAGTGTTAGTTTTTACCCTTTTCATGGCCTGTAATTGTTAGTTTTTACCCTCTTCATGGCCTGTAAGTGTTAGTTTTTACCCTTTTCATGGCCTGTAAGTGTTAGTTTTTACCCTCTTCATGGCCTGTAAGTGTTAGTTTTTACCCTTTTCATGGCGTGTAAGTGTTAGTTTTTACCCTCTTCATGGCCTGTAAGTGTTAGTTTTACCCTTTTCATGGCCTGTAAGTGTTAGTTTTTACCCTTTTCATGGCCTGTAAGCGTTAGTTTTACCCTTTTCATGGCGTGTAAGTGTTAGTTTTACCCTTTTCATGGCCTGTAAGTGTTAGTTTTTACCCTTTTCATGGCCTGTAAGTGTTAGTTTTTACCCTTTCCATGGCCTGTAAGTGTTAGTTTTTACCCTTTTCATGGCCTGTAAGTGTTAGTTTTTACCGTTTTCATGGCCTGTAAGTGTTAGTTTTTACCCTTTCCATGGCCTGTAAGTGTTAGTTTTTACCCTTTTCATGGCCTGTAAGTGTTAGTTTTTACCCTTTTCATGGCCTGTAAGTGTTAGTTTTTACCCTTTTCATGGCCTGTAAGTGTTAGTTTTACCCTTTTCATGGCGTGTAAGTGTTAGTTGTTACCCTTTTTCATGGCCTGTAAGTGTTAGTTTTCACCCTCTTCATGGCCTGTAAGTGTTAGTTTTTACCTTTTTCATGGCCTGTAAGTGTTAGTTTTTATCCTTTTCATGGCCTGTAAGTGTTAGTTTTTACCCTTTTCATGGCCTGTAAGTGTTAGTTTTTACCCTCTTCATGGCCTGTAAGTGTTAGTTTTCACCCTCTTCATGGCCTGTAAGTGTTAGTTTTTACCCTTTTCATGGCCTGTAAGTGTTAGTTTTTACCCTTTTCATGGCATGTAAGTGTTAGTTTTACCCTTTTCATGGCCTGTAAGTGTTAGTTTTTACCCTTTCCATGGCCTGTAAGTGTTAGTTTTTACCCTTTTCATGGCCTGTAAGTGTTAGTTGTTACCCTTTTCATGGCCTGTAAGTGTTAGTTTTTACCCTTTTCATGGCGTGTAAGTGTTAGTTTTACCCTTTTCATGACCTGTAAGTGTTAGTTTTATCCCTTTTCATGGCCTGTAAGTGTTAGTTTTACCCTTTTCATGGCCTGTAAGTGTTAGTTTTACCCTCTTCATGGCCTGTAAGTGTTAGTTTTACCCTTTTCATGGCCTGTAAGTGTTAGTTGTTACCCTTTTCATGGCCTGTAAGTGTTAGTTTTCACCCTCTTCATGGCCTGTAAGTGTTAGTTTTTACCTTTTTCATGGCCTGTAAGTGTTAGTTTTACCCTTTTCATGGCCTGTAAGTGTTAGTTTTACCCTTTTCATGGCCTGTAAGTGTTAGTTTTACCCTTTTCATGGCCTGTAAGTGTTAGTTTTTACCTTTTCATGGCCTGTAAGTGTTAGTTTTTACCCTTTTCATGGCCTGTAAGTGTTAGTTTTTACCCTCTTCATGGCCTGTAAGTGTTAGTTTTACCCTTTTCGTGGCCTGTAAGTGTTAGTTTTACCCTTTTCGTGGCCTGTAAGTGTTAGTTTTTACCCTTTTCATGGCGTGTAAGTGTTAGTTGTTACCCTTTTCATGGACTGTAAGTGTTAGTTTTTACCCTTTTCATGGCGTGTAAGTGTTAGTTGTTACCCTTTTCATGGCCTGTAAGTGTTAGTTTTTACCCTTTTCATGGCGTGTAAGTGTTAGTTTTACCCTTTTCATGGCCTGTAAGTGTTAGTTTTACCCTTTTCATGGCCTGTAAGTGTTAGTTTTACCCTTTTCATGGCCTGTAAGTGTTAGTTTTTACCCTCTTCATGGCCTGTAAGTGTTAGTTTTTACCCTCTTCATGGCCTGTAAGTGTTAGTTTTTACCCTCTTCATGGCCTGTAAGTGTTAGTTTTTACCCTTTTCATGGCGTGTGTTAGTTTTTACCCTTTTCATGGCCTGTAAGTGTTAGTTTTTACCCTTTTCATGGCCTGTAAGTGTTAGTTTTTACCCTTTTCATGGCCTGTAAGTGTTAGTTTTTACCCTTTTCATGGCCTGTAAGTGTTAGTTTTTACCCTTTTCATGGCCTGTAAGTGTTAGTTTTTACCCTCTTCATGGCCTGTAAGTGTTAGTTTTACCCTTTTCATGGCCTGTAAGTGTTAGTTTTACCCTTTTCATGGCCTGTAAGTGTTAGTTTTTACCTTTTCATGGAATGTGGCGGTTAGTTTTACCTTTTCATGGCCTGTAAATGTTATTTTTACCCTTTTCATGGCCTGTAAGTGTTATTTTACTCTTTTCATGGCCTGTAGGTGTTAGTTACAAGCTTTTCATGGCCTGTAAGTGTTAGTTTTCATCCTCTTCATGGCCTGTAAGTGTTAGTTTACCCTTTCATGGCCTGTAAGTGTGGTTTTTAACCTTTCATGGCCTGTAAGTGTTAGTTTTTACCCTTTTCATGGTCTGTAAGTGTTAGTTTTACCCTTTTCATGGCCTGTAAGTGTTAGTTTTCACCCCTCTTCATGGCCTTCAGGTGTTAGTTTTTACCCTTTTCATGGTCTGTAAGTGTTGTTTTACCCTCTTCATGGCCTGTAAGTGTTAGATTTTACCCTTTTCATGGCCTGTAATGTTAGTTTTTACCCTTTTCATGGCGTGTAAGTGTTAGTTTTACCCTTTTCATGGCCTGTAAGTGTTATTTTATCCTTTTCATGGCCTGTAAGTGTTAGTTTTACCCTTTTCATGGCGTGTAAGTGTTGTTTTTACCCTTTTCATGGCCTGTAAGTGTTAGTTTTGACTTTTCATGGCCTGTAAGTGTTAGTTTTACCTTTTTCACTTGGCCTGTAAGTGTTAGTTTTACCTCTTCATGGCCTGTAAGTGTTAGTTTTACCCTTTTCATGGCGTGTAAGTGTTGGTTTACCCTTTTCATGGCCTGTAAAGTGTTGATTTTACCTTTTCATGGCCTGTAAGTGTTGTTTTACCCTCTTCATGGCCTGTGTTGTTTTTACCCTCTTCATGGCCTGTAAATGTTGGTTTTACCCTTTTCATGGCCTGTAAGTGTTAGTTTTACCCTTTTCATGGTCTGTAAGTGTTAGTTTTACCCTTTTCATGGCCTGTAAGTGTTAGTTTTTACCCTTTTCATGGCCTGTAGTGTTGTTTTTACCCTCTTCATGGCCTGTAGGGTGTTAGATTTTACCCTTTCTTGGCCCAAGTGTTAGTTTTTATCCTTTTCATGTCCTGTAAAGTGTTAGTTTTACCCTTTTCATGGCCTGTAAGTGTTAGTTTTATCTTTCATGGCCTGTAAGTGTTAGTTTTTACCCCTTTACATGGCCTGTGTGGATTTTTACCCTTTTCATGGCCTGTAAATTGTTAGTTTTTACCCTCTTCATGACCTGTAAGTGTTAGTTTTTACCCTCTTCATGGCCTGTAAGTGTTAGTTTTACCCCTTTCATGGCCTGTAAAGTGTTAGTTTTACCCTCTTCATGGCCTGTAAGTGTTAGATTTTACCCTTTTCATGGCCTGTAAGTGTTGGTTTTACCCTTTTCATGGCCTGTAAGTGTGAGTTTTACCATTTTCATGGCCTGTAAATTGTTAAGTTTTTTTTCATGGCCTGTAGTGTTAGTTTTTACCCTTTTTCATGGCCTGTTTGTATGTTAGTTTTACCCTCTTCATGACCTGTAAGTGTTAGTTTTACCCCTCTTCATGGCCTGTAGTGTTATTTTTATCTTTTCATGGCCTGTAGTGTTAGTTTACCCTTTTCATGGCCTGTACGTGTTAGTTTTACCATTTTCATGGCCTGTAAGTGTTAGTTTTACCCTTTTCATGGCCTGTAGTGTTAGTTTTACCCATTTTCATGGCCTGTAAGTGTTAGTTTTTATCCTTTCAATGGCCTGTAAGTGTATTTTTTCTTTTTGTAATTATTCTCCATGCAAGTTTTCATTGCATTTAATTGTTTTCTAGCCACTGCTTTCCATGCCCCAAAAAAAAATAATAAAAAAATAAAATCCTGAACATGACGTGAACAATAAAGGCTCGTGTAAAAGTATTTTCAGAACGGGAAAGCTTCTGTTCTAACAAAGAAAAGAAATATTCTTTTCTTTTAGAGATTCCGAGAACTTTAGTCGGACGTTTTTCAAAGGAGTTATTGAGTAATATTGAGAAATATCGGCGCCGCTTCCCGACGATCGCCTCGACTGGATCAACAGTTCTTGAAAAATGCGATAGAGATCGGTGTGGGCGAGGGCGTGGGGGAGGGGGGATTATTCCACTGTGTGGGAGGTGAGGAAGGGGTTGGGGGGGGAAGTGCGACGCTATTCCCCTTTGTTTTTTCTCCTCTGATATAGAGGAAACTTTGTAAGGGGGTTTATCCTTTGAGCTTCCGCATATTTACAAATAATAATAATAATAGCAATGAGAAACCTTTTTTTTACGTAATGCTTTTGCTAGAAATAGAGAGGAAGTTAGAGGCTGCAAATAAACGTCTTATATATATATATATATATATATATATATATATATATATATATATATATATATATATATATATATATATATATATGCGTGTGCGTGTGTATGTGAAATATTTTCTGTGTGGGTGAGTTGTCTGAGATATTTGTGTGTAGTATATTTGGTGAAGCCAGAGAACATCAGGTGGACATCAGATAGTTTTATTGAGGATTTAAATTATTAATATTATTATTATTATTATTATTAATATTATTATTATTATTATTATTATTATTATTATTATTATTATTATTATTATTAGATGGTTTCGATTATATTAATATGCGAATATATGTTCGCAGATGTAAAACAGCTTTTAAATGGGAAGCCTTTAGCTGTGGCCTTACACTTTTGCACGCAAACATCTGTCATTCCCGTCCCTTTTCACGAGTGTCAGTATGAAAGAGAGAGAGAAAAGAATTGCAGCACTAAAAGACAGAAGAGTAGAAAACAGAAGGCAGAAAATAAAAAAGCCTCAAGGCCGTTCCTCTATTATTATCATCATACTCATCGCCACCAAATGTATTATCGGTGGCATTTCGTCTTTAAGTCGTCATGAAAACTCGAAAGTTAAGAGTAACGCAAATCAGAGCTCTCTCTCTCTCTCTCTCTCTCTCTCTCTCTCTCTCTCTCTCTCTCTCTCTCTCTCTCTTCATTATCATGCTTAATTTCTCATCAAAATGAGTAAAATGTACACCAAATTATTATTATTATTATTATTATTATTATTATTATTATTATTATTATTATTATTATTATTGGTTATTATTATTATTATTGATGAAGTGCAAAGACTGTACCTCATGTTAAAATAACTTGTATGAAATAACTCATAAACTCATCATTTTGTATAGTCCCCCACCACCCATAACTGGCAGTAAATCGAAGTCAGATCATTATTTAAGCACACACACACACACACACACACACACACACACACACGAATTTATTTTTCCATGAGTAAAAATTTCAACAGAATGACAAAAAAGTCGGGTAAACTTTTAACTTTTCCCATGCCATCGCCCCAAATGGCATCGGAGCCACTGGGGAAATGCCGTTGCAAGCTGTGTGCTTCCAGTTACTGGGAAATCATGTGCAGTAAAGCCCATAATATGGGATGCTTGACGAGCAATACCCAGCGCTGGCCCCAGGCCAGTTGCATCCAAATCAACACCAAGAATGGCAGCAAAGCAAAGATAAAGGACGCTGTCACAGCGAAAGGCATTTTGGAAAGGTATTTCTGTCTTTTGTTCGGGTTGCCTGACGAGCAAGAGACCGTGCCAAAACGAGACCAGCCTAGGCCAAGAGCAACAGCAACAGCAGCAATGCAAACTGGATCCCGTAAGGGGGTAAGATCGTCAGTGCACCTCACGTGGTGCACTGTAGACATTACTTAAGGGTCTTTGGAGCGTCCCTTCGGCCTATAGCTGCAACCTCTCTCATTTCTTATACTGTACCTCCTTTCATATTCTCTTTTTTCCACCTGACTTTCCACCAACTCTAAAAATTGTTTCCTAGTGCATCTGCGAGGTTTTCCTGCTGTTACAACTTAAAAACCTTCTGACGGTCAATTTCCCTTTCAGCGCTGAATGACCTCATAGGTGTCAGCACTTTGGCTTCTTCGGCCTAAATTCTGTATTCTGTTCTCTTCAGAACAAACTGGAAAGCTTGAAGCTTCTCAATATTGTCAAGCTTCTAACACAAAGTACAGGAACGACTATGCTTAACGAAGCCTACAATTTTAAATGTTTTTTTTCGGGGCGATGGGGAATCCTAAGTATCCTACAAATCCGGATAATAGTTCACCTTACTGTATACTCTCGGTATTTCCACTAATTTTCACCGTACTGATCTTAGGAGTTTGTTATGTAACATGATTATTTCCGGTTATTAAGAAAGCCTGCACGTTCTCAAGAGTTTAAGTAAAAACGCAGCGTAATCACAGCACTTTGGATGTAGCTGGTATTAGGCGAGTTTCTTTTTTGTTCATTATCGCAGTACACCGATACAAAAATTCTTTTAAGAAAATCTTAAAAAACTGATTATTCTAGGGTGAAGTGAATAAACAGATTATTCTAGGGTGAATAAAACTACTAATGTGATCCTGCTAAACTTATTAAAGGTTGTTAAGAACATGTGAATGATTAACTAACTTAATTAAGAAAAAATCATTCTGATTCAAGCCAGACTCCGGTGACGTCTTGACTCATTCTCATTTTCCATAGCTCTTATTTTTTTGCACCGAAGACTCATATCCATTATCCTTTTGGCCCTCGTTACGGGGTAGTGCCGTCAGTGCACCACGCGCGGTGCATTGTAGGCATTACTTAAGGTTCTTTGCAGCGCCCCTTTGGCCCCTAGCTGCAACCCCTTTCATTCCTTTTACTGTACCTCCTTTCATATTCTTTCTTCCATCTTACTGTCCACCCTCGTCTAACAGTTGATTCATACTGCAACTGCGAGGTTTTCCTCCTGTTACGCCTTTGTAACCTTTTAGTCTCAGTTTTCCTTCCAACGCTGAACGACCCCACAGGCCCCAGCGCTTGACCTTCGGCTTAAATTGTTTACTCCACTCTATCCTTTTGGGCGTGCTATGGCACTCGGCTACTGAAATCTAGTTCGCTGAATTAGGTCCTCTGATTTCAGATAGTAAGTTCTCGAACTCTGATGCTCTCGTCACTCTCGCTTCCGTCTCAGTTGGTTTAAAGAATGCTGAGGTCCATACCAGGCCTCTTACTCCCTTGCACACCGTACAGCATTGACGGATTATCTTTGGGCAAAGGCCTGAAAAAGGGATGGGGGTTGGGGGCGGCCATGGTAGTGGGTGGTAGTAGCCAAGATAGTGTCCTCATACCGAAGACTCGTTGAGAACCGGAAGGCTAACGTCCTTTGTAGGAATCCCATCTTAAGGAGGAAGACGGCATTGTTGAAAGTACAGTATAATAAATAACGCGTTACAGTAACAGACAGGTATAGAAATAACAAAACGGGGGGTGGACAGATGTAGAGTCGTCCAAAGACAGTACACGGAGAGGTTTCTCTTTCATTCTGAGGACAAAACAACCCATCTGTCTCGAGCTTACGTAGTAATATTTGATCTTTTGAATTCGGCTTCCACTGTACCCCAGTCAAAGAGCCAATTATCTCGAAAGCGGATACGCTCTTCAGACGGAAAAATGTCAGAAATATGAGCATATAAATATATACCATCTTATTTTTTTCCTTACTCTTGTGAGGTTGCTACTACACAAACGTGAGTCGGTCAAGTATGTAACAAGATATCAAACTAAAACAGAAGAGATAAAAGGATTTTACACCGAAGATGTTAGGAAATAGGTTTGTAATAGGGTTTATAGCTAAAGTTGTGGCATACGCTTGTCATGTTGCAGCCATTTTCAAGGTGATGACGTAAAATAACTGTTCTCTTGAAGGTGGAGATATAAGATAAGGCTGCCTTTTTGAAGGTGAAGATGTAAGTCTGCCTTTTTGAAGGTGAAGATGTAAAATAACTATCCTTTTGAAGGTGGAGATATAAGATAAGTCTGCCTTTTTGAAGGTGAAGATGTAAAATAACTATCCTTTTGAAGGTGGAGATATAAGATAAGTCTGCCTTTTTGAAGGTGAAGATGTAATATGACTGTCTTTTTGAAGGTGGAGGTATAAAATAAGTCTGCCTTTTTGAAGGTGAAGATGTAAAATGACTGTCTTTTTGAAGGTGGAGGTATAAGATAAGTCTGCCTTTTTGAAGGTGAAGATGTAAAATAATTGTCCTTCTGAAGGTGGAGATATAAGATAAGTCTGCCTTTTTGAAAGTGAGATGTGGTTATAAGTTTGCCTTAAGGTGATGGTGTAAAATAAGTCTGTACTTTTGAAGGTGGAGATTTGAAAGGGAAAATGTACTAATTATTTATTTTTAGTTTTCTGTAAAAGAATACCCTTGTGCCGGCTTTGTCCGTCCGTCCGCACTTTTTCTGTCCGCCCTCAGGTCTATAAAACTACTGAGGCTAGAGGGCTGCAAATAGTATGTTGATCATCCACCCTCCAGTCATCAAACATACCAAATTGCGGCCCTCAAGTCTCAGCAGTAGTTTTTATTTTATTTGTTAAAGTGAGCCATAATTGTGTATCTGGCAACTATATAGGACAGGCCACTACCGAGCCGTGGTTAAAGTTTCATGGGCCGCTGCTCATACAGCATTATAACCATACCACCGAAAAATAGATCTATTTTCGGTGGCCTTGATTATACGCTGTACAGAAAACTCGATTGCGCTGAATGAACTAAGGCGCATTTTTTACTTTTTTTTTTTTTATAAGATGGGATGAAATAGGCCAGTACTTTGCTTAAGAATAAGTAGCACAAGTTTGTCCTTTTAAAGACACTCTTCTGTCAGAGAGAATCTTCCACATCCTTTTATAATAATAAAAATATCGGCAAATCCCGGATATTCGTCTGGTAACTGAAAGATTCACTACTCCAAACCATAATGTGATTTCCAAGGGGTAATAGACGTCAGTTGATGGGATTCTCATATAAAAATAAAGCCCTTGGGAAAGAACGTCTACTGAAGGGAATAATTGTGAATGGACTGCTTGAATGGACGGCATTTTCATCTAATGCCATCTCTTCATATCCAATGTTCAAGGGATTTCTATTTTTTACCCCTTATTGACCTCAGGGTCAGATCCATCTCCGTAATACTTACAGCGTTTCATTGCCTCGATGTGAAATTGTTTTCGGTTAAATACCCTCTTTTCAGATCAACAAGAATATCCTTTTTCCTTCATACAAATGGCTTCCTGAGACCTTTCTTGTCATTTAATGGCCATCCACGAGTACTTGAATAATGGCCTAAGTATCCATTGACTTCCCCCGTCCCTCACAATGTATTCGAAAGGCAGCGGTGGCTCTATAAAAATAGAGCCTGACCTGATTTCTTTGGAAGGAGCCCTATTGTAGGACTCGCATCAGATTACCCTCTAGTTACGCTCAGAGGTTGCCAGTGCCTATCGGAAATTTTACCATCACTTTTTGAGACAAATAGCACAATACAGATTTGTGTGTCTGGGATTACTTTTGTTTTCTAGGGCGTGTGTCGCTTACGCCAGACGCCCAAGGACTGTTGCAAGTTTGCAAGCATTGCGAAAGTTGTGAACTTGAGAGTCAGCCAATTTGGTCAGTAGTCCCACCTTCAGTTTCCTCTTTTTGAAGTTCATGATGTCAGGCTGTTTTCAAGAGTACAGATGGGAAGATTTTTGATAAAAATGTCAAGAAGTACATAAACTGGATTATTAAACGTCAAACATGCGCATGATAAATGACAAAAACTTGAGTGTGTGTGTGTGTGTGTGTGGAAGTGTTAGTATTGTGTAAGGAAAATTGTGTACGCGTTCGTGATCTTCTAACCCTGTTTAATGACAGCCACGTGGAAAACACTTTGCGTGACGTCATTGTGATGTTCTCGACGAGTCTCTCTCTCTCTCTCTCTCTCTCTCTCTCTCTCTCTTCTCTGTCTCACCCTGCTAGGGGCTTCTCCATCCCTGAGGGTATCTGAACCCTCCCTCCCCCCTCCTCCGCTTGTTTCTATAAACAGGAACAATCCTCCTAAAACGCTCTAAAAGAAGCTTTTGTGTCACTTTTGGAAATATGTCCGGAGAGTAATCGACCGATAGCCTCCCTGATAGTTTTTCCTGAATATATGCATTTATTAAGTTAATGCCCCCTTGCCATCTCTCCTACCACCACCACCACCACCACCACCACCAGCACATTCACCACCACCTACACCGTTACACAACGTCGAAAGGTGAAGGAGAGAATCGTAGTTTCTGTGTCGAATAATAATAATAAAAAAAAACTGGACAATGCCTCGTAAGGAAATAAAATATCCTGTGCAGTCGAGTATGGTTAAGTAGGCTTTTGTCTTTCCCTGCATTGTCTCTCTCTATGTTATTTTTCACTGGTTTCTTTTCAAAGCTGGTACAGTATACAAAACGGTGTTGTCTATGATTCTTAGGCTCAAAGATCCAGGAATGTTATCGGATTTCTAATTTTGACCTTATAGAAAATAAAGATTTGAAATGTTTCTATTGACTCGGGTGCTTTTGTATGTACACGTGGCGGGAATTCGATACTGATGTTTTAATTCGGAGAATAAATAAAAGTTTTATTATTACTAGGTGATATTCCTCAACATATATATTTCTATGTGCACCTATTTATATATTTTTCGTGTGTGTACACGTCATGGGAAAGTCGGTGCTCATGTTTTCATGTGGAGAATAGTTAAAGCATTTTATTTCTTCCGTTTTTCGGTGATGTAATCTAACGTGTGAAAGAACCCTTTTACTTTTTGAGACATTTCTTTTTGAGCGGTCCGTTTCTAGTTTGTTTTCATGCCAGGACACTCATTTCATTTTAATTTGAAAGTTGATTATTTTCACCTTATTGTAGTGTGTTAAAAAACTTGTCAAGTAAGAGTTGAATTTAGCCGAAATACTTTTCGAAAAAAAGATATTGACCAAAAACGAAGAAGATTCTGCACCACGCAAAACGTTATGTATATAAATTAAATTAGGTTGATTTATTTTTCTTGTTATTGTTTGCTTTTACATTACAGGACAAGGCTCAAGAATCTTTTTTATTTTACTTAATTACCTATAATTCATTAACTTGGCAGGAAGCAATTGAACTTGGAATAATGTACACAGTGTACTTCCATTTCACATACACGTAAAATTTCTGCATACATATATGATATATATATATGTATGTATATATATATATATATAAAGAAAAAATATATATATATATATATATATATATATATATATATATATATATATATATATATATATATATATATAATGTTTGTCCCTTACAAATACAACAACTATCGAAATTAGGGAGGAAAATGCATTAGGTTTTCGGTTCACTTGCTGTGTAAAACACTTCTATCAAACTCACTTGTAGGTAGTATTTCTTCATCACCTTTATTGTGATGCAGATATCTGCGCGATGAAGAGACTTGAGTAAATAAGTGCATCACCTGTACAGTTCGGTACCCTCTCTCTCTCTCTCTCTCTCTCTCTCTCTCTCTCTCTCTCTCCAAGAAACAGTTTCAAGGCCTTTGTAATTCAGAATATCTGAGGAATTGCTAAAGCTCTCTTTGTCGGCATCTTTTTCGAAGGCATTTCCTGGAAACACGAGGATTCTTTATTGACTGTACATAGACCACCCCTCTCTCTCTCTCTCTCTCTCTCTCTCTCTCTCTCTCTCTCTCTCTCTCTCTCTCTATTTTTTATACACACACACACACACACACTATATATATATATATATATATATATATATATATATATATATATATATATATATGTATATATATATATATGTGAGAGATGCACTAGATTTAGCTGTAAGTGAATGTCCGTACCTAGCTTCCGTTAACTCGTAGACTCCCGAGTTGCTGCCGACATCAAACACGCCATGTATATTGAGGCTGGTAATATGATTTCTCCGTGCTCTTCGTGTGCCTCCGTGGGAAACTAGATTTTATGTCTAAATTCCCCGTGTTCTGGCCCTTAGTATGTCTTTGCGGGTGGCGGTTAAAAAGCGGAGAAGGGACTCCTTTGTTGACTCACTTTAATGGTAGCTGTTTTTTTTTTTATCAACGTAGGGGTAATCCCCCCTGTTGTGTTTTTCGCCGCTTGTTCAGGTGGGGTTGCTAAGGAACTGTTTGGTTCAAAGTCATCGATTTTTTTTTTTTTTTTTTGCATTATTCTTACCTTATTTTAGATCAACATTTGTCGTGTCATCTAACTGTAATTTTTTCTTTGTGTCCTTTCGTCATGTATTTGTTTTTGTAGATTTGCCATTACATATTCGATGTCATATTTGTCTCATATTTTGTTGTTATTAAAGTAAGTTATGTCATCATTATCATCTATTTAAATGTTCATTTATCATCAGTTACAATTATCATTGCTATTCTTGTATTTGGAATAAGTGATTTTAGCATTTTAATTATCAGTTTATTAAAGGATATTATATTGGACTTCATTCATATTGCTGCTCTTGCAAAGATTATTATTGAATTTATAATCCATTCAAATATATTTTCTGGTCACTTTCTGCTGTTTGTTTTATCGTTGGTGAAGCTGTAATGAAATCGTAATAGTCAATGAAGAATATTTTCCCCACCAGCGCTGGTTTGTTATCCCCATTAAATCCACTATTGTCGTCGCAACCATCATTATCATCATCATCATCATCACCTTGAAGGAATAAACCTCGCTGATGACAAATAATTAGAACGCGATTTACGAAGAAAACAATCAGAACAGCCACCACAAATGTAATTATCTGCATTTGCAATAATTAACCGCGAGAGATCGTTCTCACTTGACTGTGTAGCGACCTCCCTGCCTTCTCCCGCTCTTTTTCCAGCGCCCCAAATGATTGTCTCTGTCGATCTTTTGCAGGCTGTCAAGTCTACGGTTTCGTCTCGCTGGTCTCCGGCCTGTCAGCCATCTGGTTCCTCACGGGCATCAGCTGGGAGAGGTACAGGGTGATGAGGACGTCCTACAGTACCCAGGAGATGCATTCCAGGGTCAAGGTAATGCCAATTTTGCTGGTCATCCTCTCTCTCTCTCTCTGTGTTGTTGACTTTCTGAGGTTTCGTCATGACTTTCTCAGATTCTGTCTGGGAGTGTCTTGTTATTGCGAGGTATCTTATTATCGTTATCATTAAGGTAATACCAGTGTGTTATCTTCTCATACTGTTTATTTTCTGTAATTGTTAGAGGAAACTCATTATTATCGTTAAGGAAACGCATTGCAGGCCTAAGGTAATGGCAGCGTTGAATTATCACGTAGGAGAGTTATTTTGTGTAATTGTGACAGGCATATTATTATTATTTAAAAAAGACGTTATCCTCAAGGCAGTGCGAATGTATAATATTCTTATGCAGTCTTATTTTCTGAAGGTCTACCAGGCGAGTTTCGTTTGTTTTTCTTATAACTATGTTAAGGGTAGTAGTCTGAGTCGCAGTGCTGGTTTATTCTGTGTATCATTATTGTTATAATATTTTGCTCGTATCATTAAGTTTCAAGTTATTTTTGGTGAAAAGTGTAGTGTCGGTCCCGTAGGTTTTCACAAATATCTTCTTACTCCAGTGACTTGATTGTACCCAGATGAGAAACCGTGTTCACGTGTTACCTCTATAAAACCACCAATAACTCGAAACTGAACGTTCTAGTTTTCTTTGATACTTATTAAAAACATAATATTAACAGTTATGATAATATTATTAATGCTATGAAAAGGTGATGATTAGTTGGATGGGAACTTAACATGGAAATGAACGTGGTATTATTCAAATACCTTCAACAGCTCTGAAGTTTCTGTAATTATTATTATTACTGTATCGCAGATCTGTATGTATTTATGTACGTATGTACGTTTGCAGCCTAACTCTCATTTAGAACTGCAAACCGGAGCTTGGCTTTCCGTAGGTCATTCCAAAGATCTCAGCTAGGAATATCGGTTTCAGATAACGGAATGGCCACCGAAGGGTGTGCCGGCTTGATCACGAAACGGCCGTTAGGTGACCTATAACTTCGGCGATTAGCTACTGGTTCATATTTCTGTGCGTGCGCGTGCGCGCTTAGGCTTTGTGAAAGAGGAGTAGCCTACAGAAACGGCAGGGACTTATGGGACTGATTTTAGGCCTAATTTAGATCCGGTCGGGTCACTGGCATTAGAAAGATTGGGAAGGATTGAATGGAAGGGGACCGGATATTGGAATCGTATAGACATAATTAGACAGATAAATAAGAGTGTAATGAAGACGTTCAGATTTGAATGATCGATAAAAATATCCCACTTGAAAAATGACAAAGATTATTATTTGCAAAAGGATTAGATTTTGAAGATTAATAATAGGGGATTATCTACATGCCAAAACGATGTTATTGAAAATACGTACCATGATAAACTAAATGGTTAACGTACAAGGTTAAATCAAATTAAAATACAGTACATTAGATTCAAAAGAATTTCTGCTGACAATTACGACAGCTGCAAATTTAGACCAAACCTCACTGTGCCGTGAGTTCTCTCTCTCTCTCTCTCTCTCTCTCTCTCTCTCTCTCTCTCTCTCTCTCTCTCTCTCTTACAAAGTATTGTTTTACAGATGAGTTATTCATCTATCTCTCTCCATCTTGCAGAGGCTTATTTACGACTGAGTTATTCTCTCTCTCTCTCTCTCTCTCTCTCTCTCTCTCTCTCTCTCTCTCTCTGTACTCGAAATCCGTTTCACGCGCATGATTCACAAGTCTGTATGACTTTGATTGACACATGATTGGCATTCAGGCGCTTGGGTAGCAACCAACAATGAACGCGAAGTCGTAATGCTTTGATGAAGGCAAGCGTATTGCTCCTGTGTTTTCTTCCGCCGGTAGATGGCCCTGAATGCTAAACTGAACTGTAGGATTAACCCCCTTTTACAATTGCATCATCCCGTCTTTATTTGTTCTGGGGAGGCGATCAGCATCCTAATTCCGAATGGGCGTAAAGGATCTCCGAATATCTCGGATGACGGTAAATCAATTCCAGATTTTAGTTTTCTTTATTGAGATGACTTTGTCTGTACGTCCACAATTTTTCTGTCCGCCCTCAGATCTTAAAAACTACTGAGGCTTGAGGGCTGCAAATTGGTATATTGATCATCCACCCTCCAATCATCAAAAACATACCAAATTACAGCCCTCTAGCCTCAGTAGTTTTTATTTTATCTGAGGTTAAACTTAGCCATGATCGTGCGTCTGGCAGTGCTATAGGACAGGCCACCACCGTTCCGTGGCTGAAGGTTTCATGGGCCGCGGCTCGTACAGCATTAGACGCTGTATAGAAAACTCGATTGCGCCGAAGAAACTTCGGCGCATTTTTTACTTTTTTATCTGGGAATTGGATCATATTTAGGAAGAGGGGAAAAGTTTGGATTGTTTAAAGTAACTCGTAAGATTTATGTTAGTGTTACTGCTGTCGGTGGAGCTGGTTGTGACAACTGATGCCCTTGCTCCATTGAAAATCAATTTCAGGAAGTAACTCTTCCCCTCTGTGTTCCGGGAATCATCCATTCCTGTGATTCATTCATTTCAGGTAACGAAGACATCAGTGTTCATTATCGAACGGGGTGAGAGTTGACATTTTCCGTTATTCTGTCGTTTAGGGTAGGAGGATGGAATAGAACCCGTAACTCAACGCGTGACATGTGATTCATTGTGGCTTACGCCCGAATCCACATTAATCACACTGTCATAAAGCTAAAAGCAAGCATTGCAGGCATCACGTATGAGCATTTTCTCAGTGCTTGTGAGGTTTATTAACTAATGTATAGAGTATATATATATATATATATATATATATATATGTATATATATATATATATATATATATATATATATATATATATATATATATGTATATATATATATATATATATATATATATATATATATATATATATATATATATATATATATAATGCCACGAAGGAAAAAGTGGAACAACGGAGTGGTTGCTAAGCCTTTTCGACACACGGCCATTTACTAGCAGACCACCAGTAAAGGACCGTGTGTCGAAAGGCCTAGCAACCACCTCCGTTGTTCCACTTTTCCTTCGTAGTATTTGTCTTTATTTATACATTCATCACGTTCCATATCTAAGTGATTCAGTTATACATTATATATATATACATATATATATATATATATATAATATATATATATATATAAAAAATATATATATATATATATATATATATATATACTGAATATATATTAATATATATATATATATATATATATATATATATATATATATATATATATATATATATATATATATATATATATCTATATAT
Source organism: Macrobrachium rosenbergii (assembly GCF_040412425.1). NCBI lineage: Eukaryota > Metazoa > Arthropoda > Malacostraca > Decapoda > Palaemonidae > Macrobrachium > Macrobrachium rosenbergii. The sequence continues at coordinate 20,068,998 of NC_089782.1, forward strand.
ATATCTATATATATATATATATATATATATATATATCCTATATTTGCCCGTATATATATATATATATATATATATATATATATATATATATATATATATATATATATATATATATATATATATATATAGAGAGAGAGAGAGAGAGAGAGAGAGAGAGAGAGAGAGAGAGAGAGAGAGAGAGAGAGAGAGAGAGATTTTTATATATATGTAATGTATTATTTCTTTACTGATTTTTATAACTTTGCCCGTATATTACTTATGTCTGTATATTTATTTATTTTAATTTGTAAGGTTTTTTAACACAGTTTTTTTCTAATTTTGTTCGCTCCGCAGGGCAGCGGCCTTTTTAGCTTGTTCTATTAAAGATGAAATTACGCTTTGTAATAATTACACTAATTTACAAGATAAATGAAGGATATTCATTTTTTTAAATGGCTTTTGATTTTTTTTAAGTGGCTTCTTCAGCAGCCGTTATACACGTTTGTACGACTGTCTATTGACTGGGAGTTATAGTTGAGAGAGAGAGAGAATGCATGCACGCAATAAGGTGTACTGGTCATTCACATACGCAATTTCTCTCTCTCTCTCTCCTACAGGGGTGGGGTTAGTGCCGTCAGTGCACCTCACGTGGTGCACTGTAGGCATTACTTAAGGGTCCTTGCAGCGTCCCCTCGACCCGTAGCTGCAACCTCTTTCATTCCTTTAACTGTACCTCCGTTCATATTCTCTTTCTTCCTTCTGACTCTCCACCCTCTCCAGCAATTGCGTCGTAGTGCAGCTGCGAGGTTTTCCTCCTGTTACACCTTTCAAACCTTCGTTCTGTCAGTTTTCCTTTCAGCGGTGAAAGACCTCATAGGTCCCAGTGCTTGGCCTTTGGCCTAAATCCTATTCACCTATTCTAGCTGTGCCCCAGAAAAGTCGAGTAACAGCCAGGAACACAGGCCACTGCTTAGGGCAACAGAGGCATATAGTAAACCCCCGGCTCCCTAGTTTGCGAGCCAAGAGCTCAATTACTATAGTACGAGAGAGGGAAGAAATCAATTATGATGCAGTTCGACTAATGCTTTAGATGGGACGCAGTAAAACCACTTATCGAGAGACGATGTCTTATGAATATCATGAATATCTTAGGAATGGTTTCATTACCTCGTCGTGGCCCTTCCGTTCTGTGATGGTAAACAGTTTCATAGAGCAGTGAATACTTGCATAGTATTCCCTCTTCTCTCTTTCCATCTCTGTCCCGTTTACAACCCACAACTGTCGTCTTGACATCTTCAAATATATATATATATATATATATATATATATATATATATATATATATATATATATATATATATATATATATATATATATATATATATATATATATATTAGTGTGTGTTGTGTTAGTGTATGTTTATGTATGTTTATATATATATATATATATATATATATATATATATATATATATATTTTGTATAGATATACATATATGTATGTTTATATAATGTATACTACATACCCCATACCTACAGCAATGACATTAAGAAAAGAGGGGGTGTCGAGACACCAAGTCCCCTCCTAAAACTCAGACCAAACGTACTTTCATCCTACTCACGTAGTTTAGAACCGGCAGAATATCGTAGCGCTTCAGGAAATTCCAGTCATTCAGCATTACTCGGTTTTTCTAGTTAGAACGAGTCGTTAATTTCTTAATCTGTTCAGGCGATTAGGAACCCAGTCTGGTTTTAAATTATTTCATCTGATCTTCTTTCCCCTCCTCCCCTCCCCGCCTCCTCTCTTTCTCTTTCTCTTTCTCTTTTCTTTCTCTTTTCTTTTCTTTCTTCTTTTCTCTTCTTCTTCTTCTCTCTTTCTTCTTCTTCTTCTTCTTCTTCTGTTTATTATTATGATTATTATTATACAGAATTAGCACACTTCTTAAGGTTGATAAAATGTGTAAGCTATGAATCCATACAAATTCCACACAGAGGTAAAAATAAAGTGAAAGAACTCATCCAGAGATGAAGTTATGTACTAATGTGAACACTATTTGAGGAATTGAAAACATGGAATTAAACCATTGGTGCACGTATAATTTTTAACGAATTTTCTTACAGTTGCTTGGTTTCTTTTCCATAAATCTAATGAGGCAAAATTTATCCGACACGAATGGATGGATCTTCTAAATTAAGAATTGAAAAGTCATATATTTACCGGGTGAAAGGTGAATGTTTTGCTTCGAGGTCACAAGTTACTTAGGTTTAACGGTTCTTGACGATGTGTGAACGGAGAGACAGTCTCACCCATTACATTTAGGAAACAAGTAACAACTGAGCCGAAGTTTCTTTTGCGCAATCGAGTTTTCTGTACAGCGTATAATGCTGTACGAAACTTTCAGCCACGGCCCTGAAACCTTAGCCGCGGCCCATAAAACTCAGCCACGGTCCGGTGGTGCCCTGTCGTTGGTGTACCCATAGCGGCAGCAGAAGCGATTATGGCTAAATTTAACCTTAATAAAATAAACCATTGAGGTTAGAGGGCTGCAATTTGGCGTTTTGATGATTGCAGGTGACTATCAACATACCACCTGCAGCCCTCAGCCTCAGTAGTTTTTAAGATCGGAGGGCGGACAGAAAAAGTTAGCACAATAGTTTTCTTTACAGAAAACCAAAAATGGGAAGATTAAGGTGTTTTGACGATGCACTTTGGGAGAGAAATCTCAAACCTCAGTTTTGACATTTAAGAAAAAAAAGAAGGGGGGGAATAAAGACGTTTTGAAGATATATAAGAGATGAGAAATCACTTTGGACATTTAGAAAAAGGAAAATAAAGACTTCTGATGATGTACAAAAAAAACTCACATTCAACATTTCCGAAAAAAACAAAATAAAGACTTGTGATGATGTACAAAAATAAGAAATTCTCACATTCAACATTTCGAAAAAAAGGAAAATAAAGACTTGTGATGATGTACAAAAAATAAGAACTTCTCACATTCAACATTTCCGAAAAAGGAAAATAAAGATGCCCCTGACGATGTACATGAGGAAAGAAATCCTCTCATTCAACATAAATAAAGTCAGAAAATGAGGTTAGAAAATGAGGTTTTACCTTTCTGCCGATGTACAAGAGAAGAGAATTCTGCTCATATTCAATACTGGGAGCAAATAGGGGAAAAAAGAAAATAATTACTTTTCTAACTACATAGCGGAGAAGAAAAAGTGACTCATTAAAAAAAAAACAGAAAAAAACTGAGAGAGAGAGAGAGAGAGAGAGAGAGAGAGAGAGAGAGAGAGAGAGAGAAATGCCATTTAATTACCGGCTCGGAATAGTGAAGCCTCTTCCACTAGATTCAGCTTACAATTAAAAGCAACCAAAGAAGGGAAGAAGTGTTTCAATGATCCATTCCCGGAAATAATCATATGAACTGTAGGACCTCTTCATTCAAAGGGAAGACGAGGAGTATTTCAAAGGGCTCCAGATGCCGTTATGTGAATCGTTTTTTTTTTCTGTAGATTTTTACGAGGCACGATTACCGAAGCCCTGCTCCGAGGCTACGTTATGGAACCTCGACTGAGCTCCATTGATTGGCCGAACCTCTTCCTGGCGGAAAAAGGTTGATCTCTCCTGACTCTTTGACTTTCTTATGCTACAAGAAGGTTAATGACGGAATGCGATCCATTGATGTCTATGGGATTCCCCTTTAGGGAATGGGAATAGAGATTCGAGGACGATGTGACCCGATTCGGCTTCAGGTCATGAGGGAGAGAATGGAGTCGCTCGTCGAGATTGACTGATTATTTAATCTAACTGGCGAGGCAACATCAAAAGATCGTAGTTGCGTTGTTGTTGTTGTTTAGAGAGAGAGAGAGAGAGAGAGAGAGAGAGAGAGAGAGAGAGAGAGAGAGAGAGAGAGAGAGAGAGAAATTTCCTCTGATGGAGGTAAAGATTTCCTCCCATTAGGTCAAATACATTTGATGTAACGTTGATCGTCCAAGTTAGTTATTTCATTTACTTTCTTCTTCTTCTTCTTTCTTCTTCTTCTCTCTTCTTTCCTCTCTCTCTCTCTCTCTCTCTCTCCTCAGTTGCTGGGTGATCCATAACCCTCTCTACTAACCAATTAGGTACAGTATTTAATGCTTAGGCCAGTAGAGATACATTATGTTTAAGGAAACTTGCTCAGGTCGTTCCTACCTCGTTCGGGATGGATACGGAGAGAGAGAGAGAGAGAAAGAGAGAGAGAGAGAGAGAGAGAGAGAGAGAGAGAGAGAGAGAGCACCGAATATGTTACCGTGTTCGGTTGGCTAAAAAAGTTTCTAAGCGTTTCGTAGTTAAAACCGATTTCTTTTCCCCTTACACTTTTTTTTTCATTTTTCCTTTCCCTTTTAGTTTTTTGTAAAAGAAAACGATTGTGCCGGCTTTGTCTGTCCGTCCACACTTTTTCTGTCCGCCCTCAGATCTTAAAAACTACTGAGGCTAGAGGGCTGCAAATTGGTATATTGATCATCTACCCTCCAATCATTAAACATACCAAATTGCAGCCCTCTAGCCTCAGTTGTTTTATTTAAGGTTAAATTAGCCATAATCGTGCGCCTGGCAACGATATTGGACAGTCCACCACCGGGCCATGGTTAAAGTTTCATGGGCCGCGGCTCATATAGCATTATACCGAGACCACCGAAAGCTAGATCGATTTTCGGTGGCCTTGATTATACGTTGTACAGAAAACTCGATTACGCCGAAGAAATTTCCGCGCATTTCTCACTTGTCTTCTTTTCACACCCCCCCCCTCTCTTTTCTTTACCGCCATCTTTTGTGGTTCCCCCTTTTCCCTTATTTTTTTCCACCACCATTCTTCCTCTTGATTGATTGACATCTACTGTAGAGCAGTACCTTATTTACGTGGTTTAACTGCAGGCCGCAATCGAGGTCATCCAATAAGAAACGTCATTGGTGGAACAGCATCAACTAATAATGGTCGATCAAGCTGCCAAGTGAAGTGTAATTATTTCCTTTCCTTTTAGGACCATTTCATCTTCACATAAAGATTCAGTTGACCTTTGTGATAAAATTAAAAAAATAGAAAAAAATATGAACATTGTCAAAACATAGGCCTTTTGATTGTCTGGAATTCTTGCCAGATACCTTAGATTCCCTTGGGTTATCAGTACCATTCAGCTTTGGGATTTAACTTATTTATTGATGGTAGATCGTAAATTTTAGTCCTTATAGGAAATTCTATGAACAATTTAGTGTTCTGCATGGCCATGGGCACTCTGTTGTCCCCATTATTTTCAAAAGTAATATGTCGGGAATTTTTATTTATTTTTTTTTTTCACGAGGCTGGTCTCTTTAATTTGTCTTAAAGTAAATGCGCTGTTTTCTTTGAAATAGTTTTCTGTCACTCAAAAACTAGCATTTGCTTTTGCTTTGTTCTGGTCCGTAGTCGTAATTTTTCTCTTAATTACCTGTTTTCCATGGCGGCAGTTACTTTTTTTTTATTTTGACCATTTGTTAGTATAGGTATGAAGACTATACCCTGGGAATTTAAAAAAAAATTGCACAAGGAAACAAAGGGGAAAAAACAGCATTCCTTTCTTAGATGGTTTGATCGTTAGACAGCCCAGTGAATTTAAATATTCCATATTCAGAAAGCCCTCACGTGGTGCACTGTAGGCAGTACTTAAGGTTCTTTGCAGCGTCCGTTCGGCCCCCTAGCTGCAACCCCTTTCATCCTTTTTACTGTACCTACGTTCATATTCTCTTTCTCCCACCTTACTTTCCACCCTCTCCTAACAGTTGTTTCATAGTGCTGTTGCGAGGTTTTCCTCCTGTTACAACTTTTAAACCTTTTTACTCTCAATATCCCTTTCAGCGCTGAATGACCTCGTAGGTCCCAGTGCCTAAAAGAAAGCCTAAAAGAACCAGTACCACTGCTCAGTTACTAATAACTTATATGTGAATTTCTTTTCGAGCCAGTCCAGAAATATGAAATAATTTCTAGTTTCCTTTGTACTTTAGTGCTCTGAGAATATGCAAAGTCTAAAGGTCTTGAGAAAATGTATCCAGAAATGTGTTATAATATAATCTATCCTTACTCGTAGGGACTAAATGTTTGGTTGTTTGTTGGATGTATTCGAAATTTCTATTTCTTTGTAAGTCTGAAATTGTCCAGAAGACGAAAGTACTAACTGCAATCAAGGTATTCAATTTATGTTTTTCTTTCGTTTTAACTGTACCTCCTTTCGTATTCTCTTTCTCCCATATTACTTTCCTACCTCTCCTAACAATTGATTCATAGTGCAACTGCGAGGTATTCCTCCCGTTGTACCTTTCAAACCTGTTACTGTCAATTTCCGTTTCAACGCTGAATGACCTCATAGGTCCCAGTTCTTGACATTTGGCATAAATTCTATATTCAATTCAATTTATGTTATTTAATGTACATTTAATGCTCGTCATTATCATTATTAACTGTAGGTAGTTTTTTGCACACACACACTCCATAGCTTTCATGCATTATTCTTCACTCAGTTCAGAGATCAAAACAAGTTGCTCAAACGGCAGGAGCCCGTTTGAGGTTTCAAAATGACTCAAGTACTTAAATTTTGGTGTCTTGTATTTACCGTTTGCTTGCAGAATTATAAAACAATTCTTTTGACGCTCTTCCGTTGTCTGATCTTCTGGCAGGTGAAGGCCGCCGTCACAGTCATATGGCTGATGTCGACTGTGGCCGCGTTTTCCTTCCTCTCGTCGGATGGAACCGCTATGTACCTGAGGTAAGGAGCGTTGCAAAGGTTTAGGCCTATTACTAGCTTTACTATTACCTTTACTAAGTCGTTGGGGAGGCAAGGAGCCCTTGCAAAGGTTTATTCCTACTACTAGCTTTACTATTACTTTAAATGAGACGGTGATGAGGCGAGGAGCCGTTGCAAAGGTTTATGCCTACTACTAACTTTATTACTTTCAATAAGACGGTGATGAGCTGAGGAGCCGTTGTTAAGATTCATCCCTACTACCTAGCTTTACTGTTGTTCTTAATAAATTTAAAACTTTCTTTTAGCAACCAGTGAGGAAACCATTGCTTTTCATTAGTACTTTTATTAAATATAATACTCGAAAAAAATTGTATTTTTTGCACACATAAAGACGTTTTTGATACTGAATATATTATGTGAATTGCCCGAGTCGCTCCAACTTTTTCACGGTTTGTTTGGGCAGACACTGAAAATGAATTTTGTCATCATGATATAAAAGCTGTAATTGAAGAGTATTTATAAATGCTCGTAATACTAAATTTCCTAGTATACACGATAAAGAACCATCCCGACATTTTGATGGAAAATTTTGCTAGATATCGTGATGGAAAATGATTTTCGCTTTATATGAAGTCTGAATTACGTACGCTTTGATACCGTAAAGGCTACTTTTCCCGGAATATTAGTAAAAATTAGAAAAAGTACAATGCATCATTGTACTTTTTTTTCTTTTGTCCCCATTGCAGATGCTTGAGCATAAAAATATAAACTATATAATTCGCGTATATACTTCCAGCAATAAGCAATAAACGAAATCGTTATTTCGATGTTCAGCAAAATTGAGGAAACATAACTATATCCTTTTTTTCTTCTTAGCTTTACCTGATATACTTGCAAGGATTATATTCAATACATCGATATAATAGTCCATAATTAAGCATATATTAAAATATATTCCATGTTTCGCATCAGTATTAAACAAGTTATGCACATGCGAGTGGAATTTCATACCTTTTTTATTTCCACTTAGAAGTAGGATGTGCGTTCAGTCATGTTCGTTATTCGCACAGACATCCGTTTTCCGTCGTCGCGGACGTTTCTTGAACGTGGCCTTGGCCCCCGGCTGTAGGCCTATGCCTCTTCTTTTTTCATTCTCCTATTGTTGTACTGGGCATCGGGATGTTTGGTTTTCTACCGAGAACTGGAAACGAAAAAGGTGTTTTTTTTTCCTCAACAGAATGGTTTATCTCTCTCTCTCTCTGTCTCTCTCTGTCTTTTGCCTCTGCCTCTGTCTCTCTCTGTTTTTTGCCTCTCGCTCTCTCTTGGATTTCTCTCTCTCTGATTTTCTCTCTCCTCTCTCTCTCTGTTTTTGCCTCTCTCTGCCTCTCTCTGATTTTTGCCCTCCTCCCTCTCTCTCTCTCTCTCTCTCTCTCTCTCTCTGAGAGTGCGAAAGATTTATGAATATTCACTCTTCACTCCCTCTGTCTTCTCTCTCCTCCTCCCTCTTTGAGTGAGGGAGTGATTTCTCTCTCTCTCTCTCTCGAGAGATTTATGGAATATCTTCTCTCTCTCTCTCTCTCTCTCTCTCTCTCTCTGAGTGAGAGATCTCTGGAATATCTCCTCTCACTCCCTCTCTCTCTCCTCTCCTCTCCTCTCTCTCTCTCTGAGGAGAGATTTGCATTTATAATTCACTCTCACTCTCTGTCTCCTCCCCCTCCCCTGAGTGCGAGTGATTTATGGAATATCTCTCTCTCTCTCTCTCTCTCTCTCTCTCTCTGGAGTGCGAGAGAATTATGGAATATTCTGCCTTCTCCTCTTTGAAAAGAGGAATTGCAGGTTTGGTGAAAGATGTTATTACAAACATCCCAAGGTATGTCACAATTACAGATCTATGGCAATGTGCATATCTAGATGGCTATGAAGAGGAATGCAGAGATCTACATCCAAAATATGTAGAAACTGGAAAGAAGGAAATGATGTAGGTTTAATAAGAAACAGGTAGTTATGCATCCTGTAGCCATGAAAGACCAAAATCAAAAATCAAATACATATAAAAACCAAGGTAAAAATGAAAACAAATAAAGAAAAGAACAAAGATCATGTGATGAAGGCAAAAGCAAGCCAATTAAATACATTATGAAAAGTCAGCACCACGATATGAGCCATCAGCACCTAGATATAGCACAAGGAACAAGCAATGTATCTATGATGCAAGGACAGTAAGATATGGGAGATATGCATATTTATGCACAAAGTGAATAAATATGAAGCTGAAGAACAACAGCCTATAATGAGTGTTGGATTTTTAATGTACGAATTTCTGGAAATGAAAAAGATCAACATATCAGAACAGGAAAGAGACATGGGAAAATCCTCTTATTATTACCTATATTAGATAATGGAGATAATATGCAAACCATCATAGTGATGAACGCGCAGGGTCTAGTTTCGAGTAACTCAAAAGAAAGATAGAGTTCTTAGAAGAACTAACCCAAAATAAAAAAATAGAAATATTGAATATAAGTGAAACGTGGCAATTCCTCCAAGAGACTGATAATGATGACCAGATAAAGGGTTTCAAACTTATAGATCAGATAGAAAAAATAGAAATCAAGGGGGAACGCGATATATAGAGAGATGCCAATCAAGGAAAAATCTGTGAGAAATATAGTAACACAGAATGTGAATTAATAGTGTAGAATTTGAATCTGAAAATTAGTGAACATTGTAATATATAGACCAATACTAAAAGAGTTTGACATAATAATTGAAAATTGATGAAATATGAAGAAATCACAAGGACTGGACTATACTCCTAACTGAGACTTTAACTTTCCTTTTGTAGAATGGAAAGAATGAATAGAGACTGTGGTTTATTTATACATATAAAAAAGAGAGCAATAGGTGTGCAGAAGATAAGAGGCAACTTGAAAAGCTATTAGATATACCAGAACATAAATATCAAAGTAAATAAATCACCTACCAACAAGAAAGGATAATATTTTAGACCTAGTATTTGTGGAATGAGGTGAACTATGTTAAAGAAATAATAGTATATAACACTGAGGTATTTTGGACCATAATGTCATAGAACTAAATAGTCCGTTCCAGAACATACGAAAAACAAAGAAAAGCAAGAGACGAAAAATGGGAAGGATATGGAAAATACAATTTCTATAGTAAGAATATAAATTGTCAAAATAAATGAAGAATTAAATAAAGAATGGGAAACATATTTAAAGTGATGATATACAGGTAAATACTGATATATTATATAAAATAATAGAGGAAATAGTGGAAAATATATATTGAAGAAAAAAAGTAAGCATCAGTTACGTGAATTCCAAGAGACAGAATGATCTTGTTCCAGAAAATTAGAGAAAGTGGAAAAAGCTCTTGCAAAAGAAAAGAATGCATGAAAGTGATGAACTAAAAAAAGTAAGATAGAAAATGGCAGAACAAAAAGATTATACAATCAAAAGAAAATGAAAATGAAACTCCAGAAGAAATGATACTACAAAATATCAAGCAAAATCCTAAAATTTTTTATCCACATGCAAAAAGATGAATAAAATAAGAGTAGAAATAGGCCCCTAAGAATTGAAGGGCGATTAACGAATGAAAAAGGAAATATGTAAATATATTAGCAGAAAGATAATGAATTTTTACACTCTTAGAATTGACAATGAAGATAATGATACAGAAATAAGAGATGAAAATACTGAATACTTATCAGATATAGATATTAAGGTAGTCGATATTGTGCAGGCTATTAATGAAATTAGAATGGATCAGCAGCAGGACCAGATGGAGTACCTGCCATTGTTAAAGAAAGTGGTTCATTCAATCGCAAAGCCGCTAGTAATATTATTAAGACAAAGTATAGATACAGGCAAGATTTATGATGAGCATAAATTAGCATATATATTATCCTACTTTCAAAAGTGGTTCAAGACTAGAGGCAAGTAATTATAGGCCAGAGTCTGATATCTCATATTATGAAAGTATATGAAAGTGGGTAATGAAAAAAATATAATGAAACATTTAATGAAAATAGATTGTTCAATATAGGACAACATGGTTTTGTACCTGGAAAAAGTAATACAAACCCAACTTTAGTCCACTATGAAAGCATATAAAAATATGATAAATGAAAAAGATAGATGTGGTTTACCTAGACTTTGCAAAAGCTTTTGACAAGGTAGACTGCATAATATATTAGCGAAAAATTAGAAAACATAACATTGTTGACAAAGTAGAAGATGGATAAAAGAATTTTTGTAAAAGAAAACAGATAGTGATTGCAAAACGATGAGAAATTGATGAAGCACGGTAATATCCGGTGTACCAGGGTACGGTGTTGAATTGCATTGTTGTTTGTGATTATGATTGCAGACATAGACAGTAATGTTAAGGACTGGTAGTAAGAAGTTTCTGCAGATGACAAGAATAAGTAGAGAAATTGCTTGTGATGAAGATATAGAACTGCCTACAAAGAGACCTAAACAAAATATAAATGGGCAGAGATAAATAGATGTATTTAACTCTGATAAATTTGAATCAATGAACTATGGTGATAAAGCAGGGAAATGCTATATGCATATAGTTGACCCATTAATGAGACAACCACAAACAAGGAAGCAGTTAAAGACCTTGTGTGATGTTGAATAGAATATGTTATGCAATGATCAAATAGCAATTTATTGGAAATGCAAAGTAAAATGGGAATGTTGTTCCTGGCACTTCAAAACAAGAAAAGCTGAACACATGATTATGCTTTCAGAAACGTACGTACGTAGTCCACTTGAATATTGCAATATAATATGGCACCCACACTACTAAAAAGGATATTGCACAAATAGACAGTGTACAAAGGTCATTTACAGCCAGAATAGCAGAAGTTAAGGACTTGACTACTGGGAAAGACTATAAATTTTAAATTTTATATAGTCTTGAAAGGAGAAAGAACGCCATATGGTAATTCAAGCATGAAACAGATAGAAGGAAATTACCGAAAACATCATGGAACTAAAATTATCAAAAGAGCAAGCAGAGGTAGGTTAATATGCCAAAACTATACCAGGAAAATTAAGGAAAGCACACAGGACATTAATCCACCACGCACCAGCATCGATAATGCAGCGTCTATTCAATGCGCTTACCAGCTCATCTGAGGAACATAACAGGAGTGAGCGTAGATGTGTTTAAGAATGTTTGACAACATCTAAGATGCATCCCAGACCATCCAAGACCGGAAGATGCAAAATATACTGGAAGATGCGTTAGCAACCTCTGGTAGACATCAAAGGTGCCTACACTGAGGGACCTGGGGCAACCTGAACGAATTGTAAGGTCTTGTAAGGTCTCTCTCTTCTGAATGCGAGAGATTTATGGAATATTCACTTTCTCTCTCTTCTTGTGAGTGAGAGATTTATGGAAATCTCTCTCTTCTCTCTCTCTCTCTCTTCTTCTCTCTCTGAGTGCGAGAGATTTATGAATATTCACTTTCTCTGTCTAACTCTCTCTCTCTCTCTCTTCTCTCTCTCTTCTTCAGATTTATGGAATATTCTTATGGAACATCTCTCTCTCTCTCTCTCTCTCTCTCCTCTCTCTGACTCTGAGTGAGAGATTCAAGTGGAATATTCTCTCTCTCTCTCTCTCTCTTGAGTCTGATGAGAGACTTTTCTCTCTCTCGATGGAATATTCTCTCTCTCTCTCTCTCTCTCTCTCTCTCTCTCTCTCTCTCTCTCTGTGAGTGAGAGATTTATGGAACATTCTCCCCCTCTCTCTCTCTCTCTCTCTCTCTCTCTCTCTGAGTGCGAGAGATTTATGGAATATTCACTTCTCTCTCTCTCTCTCTCTCTCTGTGAGTGCGAGAGATTTATGGAATATTCTCTCTCTCTCTCTCTCTCTCTCTCTCTCTCTCTCTCTCTCTCTGAGTGCGAGAGATTTATGGAATATTCACTCTGGCAGAAATAAAAGTTGAGGAAAAGCACAGGGAGATTTTTTGTGGAGAATGGTCATGAATTTAAATATGAACACCTGACAAGTGATACGGAATTGGTCCTGGACTTCCCGTCAGGATTTTTCCTCGTGTATATTCAACCTTGACCTTTTCACCTCCTGAGTTTTGCTTTGTTTGATTTATTGTTTTTGTACACTTTGCTTGGTTTTCCTTTTTTCCTTTCTTATTTATTTATTTATTTCCCATTTCGATGCCCCACTATTGAACATAGTTTTGAGTAGCTCGTATTTTTGTGCATGTTTCATTTATTTTCGCTCCTTATTTATTTTTTAAAGCTTTAAACTAAATTTTATCATCATGTCTTCGATTTCTGCTCATGTAGACTTTTATAGAAACGGTATAGATAACTTTGTATTTTCTCTTTTAAAAGACTTCTTGGCAACAACGCAGGAAATTTGCGGAAACTGTTCCAGCAGTCAGCGTTCGTTATTGCCCTTGTGTATGTGTGTCCATTTATATCAATATTTCAGATTCCTTTCTATACATATGCTGCTTTATACTACATAAACTCAGCAAGTTTCTTTCATTTCCAGCTTGACAACTGAAAAATTGCTTTCATATACTGAACTGTATATATGGTAATTCTTACATCCATAAATATTGTTACAATGTCGTATAATATCCAATTCGCACTACCTTGAAAAAATACTGAAGAAGATTCATAACTGATCAGTAGTGAATCACTTCTGACAGTTATAATTCATTCGGAGTGGTAGAGTTCTCGTCACTGAAGTGGGAGGTCGTTGCTGTCGGTGGATCGAATCCGCCAAGTGACGAACTCTATCAGTTATAATTAATTCACCTCCGATATTATGTCCAGGAAGAACGAATTGGATATTAAAACGACATCTGCAGTTTAATGTTTTGCGAATATGAAAATGTCAAAGATGATGTGATAAAATATATTTTACGTATGTTTTGAAATATTTATAGTTGCAGTAACGCTGACAGCTTAGTAGTTCGGTTAAATTGGCTTAGGCAGGTAAGGGCCCTTACATAATGATGGCTGGTAACTTGGTAAGGGATTGAGGATGTAAGAAGCCTGCGTGGACCTGTACACACAGCCGAGTGAACTGGAATGGCATCTGGCAGAAGATGCATGTTGTCAGTTGACTTGAGACAGGATTTTTGTGAGATGTGAAATTTTATCTGAAGGCAATCAGTGTGTATTATCAGGGCTCTGAAGCACACATTATCATTTTAGGGCTTATTATTTTGTTAATTTTATCTGTTTTTTCTAATAACTGATCTCTCTGTATTTTTCTCATTACCTTATGTTATCCTTTCGAATGAATACTGTATTCTTTTTGTAAACTTGAATTTCAAGTCTGTGTCTCTGTGGGCTTGTTCCATACGAATAGGATTCATCTTCTGAATACACAATAATTAATAATAATAATAATACACAATAATAATAATAATATGCAGAAATTTTTGAAGTTGCCTCCATGAGTATATTACCACTTACTCGTTGTTTTTATTTCAGTATAATAACTTAATAACTAACATAGTTAGGTATCAAGTTTTCAGAAATTGTTACTTATTTCTTCAAATTACTTAAAATCAAAACACAGTCATGTAAAACTCCTAAACAGGAACCGGCAGCGAGGAAAGGATATTATATATGAACTAAAAGCAATCACCATTCATATTTTCTGTACTTGATGTCATGGGGCCTTTATCCTGCATTTCTTGTGTTGCATTTTTTCCAAGTTATTTGCAGCGGAATTTGTACTGTTTTGACACCTACAATATCCCGAGAAAAACATTTTATGTAAGTGGGAAATTTTCTTCCACTTGCGACGCTACATGAGAACACCAATCAGTCATGATTGATAATTTCCAGGGAAAATAAAGAATTAATTCTTAAGATAAAGTTATTTTCCGAATTGTATATGCCAAGATATGCATTTAGGGTTATGGAAGTTTGCGGCTGCGATATTGCCGTAAGATGTAATGAGATTATGCTTATGATGTATGCCAACGCGCGCGCTTCGTACATACGCACGTACACACAAACGTTTATGTGCATTATGAAGAGTAAAACGTTGAAGCATAGGCTTTCCTTAAGATCACTATCAGTTATATAACTGGATAGCGACACAATGTCATCTACTCCTCCCTCCACGAATCTACTTCTGCCTCCCTCACGATAGTACACACACACACACACACACACACACACACGCTCATTAGACGGCGGAACAGTGCCGATGACATCCAGTGGCGAAATAAGGACGCTGAAAGATGATGATGAGTAGGGACACTGAGTAGTCGGGGGTGGGGGCTGGGGGAATCCGTGAAAGGGAACAGTAGAATCGAAGGACAAAAAGTTGGAAACCGACGCACGACCTGACCACACGCCTCCTCCTCCTCCTCCTTCCCTCCTCCTCTTCTTGTGCTGATGGGACTTTGATCAGTCCTCCTTCCATTAGGGGATGGGAATGTCGCTCCTTTTGTCCGCTTTTTGCCCTTTTTAATGGACCCACCCGAAATGCGCAAGTAAGACGTTCGCACTTCTCTGAAGATCGATTTTCCAAATAGGTCAGCTTTTTAACATATTTTGTTTAGCTATTTAACTGATAATTTATATATTAGGTCTGCATTTTCTTCGGTTTTTCTGCCGGGCGCTGACGGGAAAGTTAATTGCAGATGGATTACCTCTTTTTAAAGCGTTGATAACTGCCCAGTCTGATATCTTTTATTTTATAGATGTGATGTAATTGATGTATGTTAATCGATTCATGCTTCTCCTTCGTTAGCGAACAGACCAAGGGAGTAATTTAACTATGCAATGACACAGCAGGCTTGGGAAGCCATTCCTGAAATAACGTGGCAAAAGCCTCATAACAATTTAAAAGTATGCCAGTACTAGAATTCTATTCAAGGTAAATACACATTTATTTGAATTGTATTATGCAACATGTACAGCATCTTTCATCCACTTGACTTACAAGGATACTGTAGGTGAACCTAAAGATGCTGATATGCATTATGATCAACGCAGTGGTAATAACGACATCGAAAGTGATGCAAATGGTGGTAGTAATGTCGTCGTTAATGCTTGTGTACCCATATGTCAAAAGGACGGAAAGTCCCTACACTAGGGACATTACGTACCTTCCCGAATCTTGAGCCAAGGAGCTCGCAGCTAGCTGCATCCACTTCTTAGCTTTTTGCTTTGCCTCCATTCCCTCTGCCTTTCTTCCATCATGCTGTCCAACCTCTCTGGCTATTACTTCTTAATGTAACTGTGGAGTTTTCTCTCCGTTTTACCTTTAAAAATCCCTGTACTTCATCTCATTCATTTTTTGAATCCCGTAGGGGGTTAGTGCCATCAGTGCACTTCATGCGGTGCACTGTAGGCATTACTAAAGGTTCTTTGCAGCATCTCTTATGCCCCTAGCTGTAACGCCTTCATTCCTTTCCTGCACCCTGTTCATAATCATCTTTCCATCGACTTTTTCAACCCTTCTTCTAACAATTGTTTCATAGTGCAACTGTAAGGTTTTCCTCCTGATACAACTTTGAAACCTCCTTGACTCTCAGTTTTCCTTTCAACGCTGAATGACCTCATAGGTCCCAGCGCTTGGCATCAGGCCGAAATCTCATATTCCAATTACTTTTCTGGATAGCTTTACTGCTGTCTAACCACTCTAACTCCTTGTCACTGACTTAACAGCTGAATGCCTGAAAGTGCCCCTGTGCTTGGCAACATAGCCTAAATTTAATAATGTATACATTCATCCCACTGTAGCTTCCGTCTGCTTGCTTATAATAGGGCAGTTTTGAGAGAGGCTGGCCAGTGAGTTGATTTCTCTTGGACTATCCGTCATATTCAAAGAAATAATGAATATAA
>NC_089782.1:20090621-20215621 GCF_040412425.1 Macrobrachium rosenbergii
TGCTGTGGAATACATGTAGTCAACTTTTTTTTTATCGCGAGAAAAGTTTTCGCATCCCTTTACTGTAGTTCCTGTGGCATCTTACTGAATGCTGTTGGACCCGTGTACTATATTATGTTTGCCGGTATCTGAATTGTTGTTAAGTAAAGAAATATACTGTAAATAACTAAAATGTTTAGGTTACGAAATCTGTAATAATTAAAAGTCGAGTGGCTCTTGTTTGTCCTCTCCCGGGTAACAGTAGGGGAGATGTGACACAGCCCCCCTCCCCCTGCAAACCGGTTGGTCCGCCCCGGGTGAGGGCGGGGTAGGTAGGGGTAAGGGAGACATCCACCCTCCTCCTGCAAACCTGTTTGTCCGCCCCGGGTGGGGCGGGGTCGGTAGGGGATCGGGAGGGTAGGGGAGACAGCAGCACCGAGTTCCAGCGCGCGCGCACGCAAACAAGGTCGTCTCTAATGTTAGGCCAAAAAAGCACTGGGAAGTACAACTGCAAAGTGGTTTTAGAACAGCGCAGAATTATATGACATGACTTGATGACAAAATGCAAAGGAGATTGCAAGTAGTTTTACCCTTTTAAACAAGGCAAACGAATATAAATGAGGAAATTTTTAAACAGTTTACATCATCTTTCGTAATTACTGAGGCTTGTGAAATTTATGTAAATCACTAAAAGTATTTCATTTTTAAACTGGAGAATTAACTTGATATTGGAATAAATAACGACAAACTTCCTCTGTTTTCTTATTTTCTGTCCTATTCACCATATTATTTGTGTTTAGGATATAATTTCTTTATTTTTGCCCACGCATAAACAAAACAACAGTCCTATCACTGCCTTTTGAAAACCATTTTTATATTTTTCGCTTGCGCATTAGCCAAAGTAGTTCGTACTATGCATAGCTGCTTTTGTACCAAAACCTCATTCCTCCCTCTCTGCTTTTATCAGAAAAGTGCAAATGAGCCATGACTTTCCCGCAGGGTGTGCTTTTCGGCTGCACTTGCGACTACCTCTCCGAGGACTGGAACGACCGGTCCTTCGTCATGATGCTACTCTGCTTAGCCTGGGCTTTCCCAATGAGCTTCATTCTCTACGCTTACTCTTACATCGCTCTCAAGGTAAGAGGCGAACTGCCTGCTGGGGGAGGGAGGTGAAACCTTGTTGCATGGTACAGGCCTCTAAGTGCATGGTTGTGGATTACGAGTTTGAGGGGAACCAGTACTATAGCGTAGCTACTCGACCGCGTTTTATGGTAGGTCAATATTTTTGTATGTTTATATTTTATATGTTTATATATAATATATATATATATATATATATATATTTATATTTATATTTATATATATATATATATATATATATATATATATATATATATATATATATATATATATTTAAATATATGATTTAAGGTCGGTGAGAAGAAGCGTAACCTCATGCCCTTGTCTAGCCCTGGGCCGAAGAACACAAGAGGAGGGCTTACCGAATGCTGTGGAAAGCGATATTTGTTACATATTATATTATTACACGTTTCAGTCTACATGTTCGTGAGGATCCAGGCTGTCTGAAGCTCATTGAAATTACGGTTTCACTTTCTTTTGGTTAGAATTAATAATTGTGTTTAGGTCAAGTTATGTAAAAGAGCAGCGCCAGGACTATTGCATGCATGTGTACAATCTAAGAATTTGCAGGGACCAGGAACAACTCTGCTTCGTTTAGGTTACGTTAGGCTAGTTTATATGTATATAATTATGCATGCATCTTAATTTATACGCACTTCCAGTTTTAATTACAGATATTTCACGTCTGTAGGCATGTTATTAGCCGGACTGTATTGACAAAAGTTGCATAATGTCTCTGCAGCTAAATGGTATTGTTTGCAAAAAATCTGTTTGCATGCCTTTCAAAATGCTTGTTGTATTGATATTAAGTACTCAGCTTATGACTTCATACAAACGCGGCTTGACTGCCCTTAAGCAATTCAACTGTATTTTACTAATTTATTTATATTTTTATCTTAATTTAGTCATTTATTAATATATCTTTTTTCTCTTCTTTCTGTATTTCCTATTATCTTCTGTGACTTCTTTCAAATGAACAACGTAATGTTTGGAAGCTTGAATTTCAAGTCTGTCCCCGTAGGCTGGTTCCTTATGAACAGTGTTTATCTTCTGAATAATAATAATAATAATAATAATAATAATAATAATAATAATAATAATAATAATAATAATAATAGACGCAGCCATAATTTTTACTGATTTGTTAATAGGTCGTTTACGATATGGCTGTTTTAGATAACTAAAATGTTGAGGTTGAACTTTTACGTTTCGTTAAAATTTGGAAAAATGTTTGAAATCTTTTTACATTAAAATACAAACAAGAATTTCGCATTTTGAGTAGAAAGGAGAGCACCTGCAACATTAAGTGAACACCGAATGCTGCAGGTGAAGAATTTCCCTATGCTTCATTGAATCCCCTTGTCTAATTTCTTTGCTCTTTTAAAGAGGCTTTAGGTATGCTGTTATAGCGTCAGAGCAGTTTATTATAAATTCTCTCTCTCTCTCTCTGTTTTCATGTGCTAGTTTTTTTCCCGGATATTCCCCCATGGATTTGTAAAGGCAAAATGTAGCCCGTCTTACCACACTGTGTGCGTGTGTGTGTGTGTGAGAGAGAGAGAGAGAGGCTGGCTGTTATCAGATTTTGAAGTTGATAGATTAGTATCCATAAAGTCTACTTTGAAGTGAAGGGTGTTCAAGGAACTGATTATCGTACCATTGCTGTTCATGGTTCCGAGTCAGCTATTTTTTTAATGCTCTCTCAACCCCTCCATATGACAGTCTCAAGTATACTTCGACAATGACTCTCTGTAGCATATGTCGTAAGAATTACTTTAATCTTTCCCCATGGAAGCACAATTGCAGAAATGCCTTATTATTCATTATGAATGATTATGTCAATGTTTTGACTTGGGAATACTGGAAGAATTACGGTTGGAACGTTTTTTTTTCAACCAGATTTGACAAATTTCGTTATGGATTAAACAATCCTTTCGTTTTCCATGTATGCGCTGGTGAAATTTAATTTGCAAACATTATCTGGTGAGATGATTCCAAAAAAAAGAGAAATAATGAGGATATAGTTGAACAGAGGGATGCAACAACACTGGTTGGAGCAAGGATTAATGAGGTTGAAACTCTCAGATCATTAGGAACATTAATATCTAATACAGATTTGGATCTGGATTTTAACGAAAGACAAAAAACGGCAAAAGCAATGATGTGCAGGCTGAAGAAAATTTGGCATTCAAACATACTGAAATTGCATTGTATTGTCATACGGACTTAGGAGTGAAAATACATCTGAAAGATTGTCGATATGAGAAATGGGTTTTCAGAAGAATATTGGGAGTCGGAAGGTAGGATAGAGTGAGGAATACCACAAGAGAAATACAGAATCTCTTTTAGTGTATAGTAATGTATATGTAAGATTTGTTAGTATTCATTCATTTACATATATAATTAGGCGATTTATTAATCCCGATTATTAACCAAAGAATTCTCTCTCTCTCTCGTTTTCTAGTTTTCCATGATTTTCCATTTGTTTTTTTTATTATTATTGTTCCTATTTTTATCATGAAATTACACTGCTATCTTACAGACATAGGATATAGCTTTGCAATTGTGTATTTTTTCATCAAAAGAATATTATATATATATATATATATATATATATATATATATATATATATATATATATATATATATATATATATATATATACATATATATATATATAAAATGAAGTATTAATGGGTGAATTTTTCGCGTCACATGTGGCCTAACCTTTGAATGTGTAATGTCTCAAATTGCCTGACAGTTTATTATCGCCAGAATGCCTGTTCACCAATAACTTAACAAGGCGACATTTTAAAAAGGACTATTATAGACTCCTGCTCTTCGATCGGCTCTCAGTCTTTTCACGCTAACGACAATCGAGAGAATATCATTCCTTTTTAACATAACTCAAGAAATAAGTGTATGAGCAACTTTGCATATGCAGTAAATCGGTTGAACTAAGGAACAATGTTACATAAAGGTAGCTTTATAGGAGAACGAGATTGAAAAAGGTAACATCGGGTGTTTGGTTTTAAAGGTCATAGTGAGGACTTCGCATGTTCAAATTTTGGTCATCAGAGAAGCTCGGATGGTTAAAAAAAATAGCATTAACATAGAATTCCAGTGATAACACCAACGGAATTTCAGTGATCAAAATAATTCCAGTGATAACACCAAAGGAATTCCAGTAATCAAAATAATTCCAGTGATAGACCAGATTAATTCCGGTAATAACAACAAAACTTTCCAGTTATAACACAAAAACAATTCTAGTGACCAAAATATTCAAGTGAAAACACCACAATAATTCCAGTGATAACGACAAAATAATTCCAGTAATAATGCCAAAATAATTTCCGTGATAATACCGAAAAAATTCCAGTGATAATACCAAAATAATTCCAGTAATAACTCAAAAATAATTCCATTAAGAACGCCAAAAAATTCCAGTGATAACACCAAAATATTTCCAGTGATGACACCAAAATAATTCTTGCATAGTAGCACAAGAATTCCAGAAATAACAGTAATATCAGCGCAGTTACACCAAGAACCAAAGCAAACTTACGACAAACTGCAAAAGGATAAACAAAGGCATTCCACGACGAAAAAACAAATACTAGTAACGCTACTCTTCTTCTGAAAGGCCATTGACATGGTTAACAAGCATCCGAAGCGTAGACTGCTGGCACGTTTAACATAATGAAGAGATGGGAGTAAAACTAAATCCAAGAGAAAATGAGTAAGAATATGAAAATAAAGTAACTTAATAAAGGCCACTAATTATTACATACAAGCATTGTGAAAGACCCCTCCGGAACATACTTGACACCTCCAGGGAGAAGGTTCCATTGTTCTGCAACCATAGGGAGCCAAAAATCTCATCCTGACACGGGCACCTCAACAAGAGGGGGTTAGCGTTCGAGAGAGACATAAGCACTGAGGGTGACAGCATACTTTCCGTTATAGAATACTGTCGAACAAAATACCCAAAAGATCATGAGTGTTACCAATCCAAAAGAAATCGTTAAATTGGTGCTGGGAGCGAAATGCGCTAAATAATGATGTCTTTGGGAACTACTTACGTCCCATCCCATACCGACCACACTTACCTCCGGAAAGCCTGACAGGTACTTATTTTCGTAAAACTGCCTCCAAGTTTGCTTCATTTCCATACTGTTCAGTCTTTTATTAAAAGCAAACAGTCGTTTAGCTGTCAAGATTAAAATGACAAAGGGTCCTTTGAACGCTATCCTCGGGAAGAGGAGATATTTTCATCTTGCGAAACTTGAGGTCAACATAATCTAGTAGAGATTTAACTTGACGTGTGCCCTTAGAGAGAGAGAGAGAGAGAGAGTTGAAAAAATAAACGGCCGGAACTTTATCAAGAAGATATGGGAATTTAAGAAGAAATCCGAGGACAGCAGAGTATTGGAAGAAGAAAAAAAAAAAGAAGAGGCAGGTACACGAGAGAGAGAGAGAGAGAGAGAGAGAGAGAGAGAGAGAAAGGGGTCGGGTGTTGTGGGGGAGAGGTATAGGAAGATGAGGAAGATGTCAGGAGGTGGTTATATGAGAGAGGAGACCACCTCCTAAGCCAGGAGAGGGGGAGGGGGACGGCGGCGGTGGAAGGTTGGGACATTAGCAGTGGGGTATCGATGAAGATAATCCACTCATAATTATATAAAGCAGCTCCAGCCTCACAAATGTTACAGAAGCACTGCCTTGCTACAATTAGTATTTTCCTCGAAAGAGAGAGTGAGGTTGTTTTGCATTCTCACGCAACGAGGGATGGTTCTTGCCAACTAAAAGTTGAAAGCAATTTTTTATACGGTAATGAAATTGCGTCATTTACACTTGTGATGAAAAAAAAATACTTAGTGAATGTGTTGGATCATTTCGTTGCGTGGCAAGATGCATTTGTGATTAATGTTTTACTGAATTTTGTCTGTATTAATATATTCACGGAAACGATAATATATTAAATGTATGAATTTCAGTGATAATAAAAAAATATAATAAGCGAAAGAGTAATGATATCACTCGTTTTAATTTACTGCAAAATTCAACAAGCGCACGATTCTTTGTCAGAAGTTTAAAAAATATAATATAAGCTACTGTAATCGTCATTTCTCATGGAAAAACTAAAGAAGACTGATTAGAAATAACAAGAAACTTCAAAAGACGACTAAAGATTTATTCTGCAAATATTTATTTTATAAACTTTCCACAAAAGAAAAATAACATCCAAAATATCGTGAAAACAAACACAAGGAAATTTCTTAGCCTCGGGAAATCCGAGATGAAATCTGACAATCAATCAGCCAAGAGAGATGGCGATATTTTCTTACTGGGTGCGATAGATTTTTCACAGCGACTTCGGAAGCGTAGACGCAATTGCATTGAAATGTTTCTCCATGTCTGGCGAGGATCATCGCATATTTCATTTGATTATTAAATAATATAATAACCCAGTTAAAGATTATGGACCAAATCGAAACACAGTCATATGCAAAATATGATAAATGAAGATGGTATAAGACAAAAATAAGCACTTACTATTTGATCTTTTATGAAGAGAGATGAAACTGATTAAGAATTAAGGTATGCGTACTTTCAAGCTTTCAATATTGAAATAATCACCGGCTCAGTTTGGTTGTCGGGCCACGGCCTCAGATGGCCATCTGCTTTTGAAGACAATACCTCCACCATGGAATTGGCTAATAATTCCCTTCAATTTCGATTCAGCCAAGGATATAGGGACTGACTGGTTTTCCTTATTTAAAAAAAATAACCAAGGTGTATCTTTCAAAAGAGAACGAGGATTTCACAGCGACAAAGGAACAACCGAAGGTTGACCAACCTGTTATTGTTGGAATATTCTGCTGTTACCTGGAACTTTCATGAAGACAGGTTGCAGATACTTTTACTTTTTTTCATAGATTTAATCAAGAAATTCATTTTTAAATAGTTTTACCTTGGGCAAGACGGCAACGATAAATATCATATACTGTAGATGAAGGTAAAATGGGCACGTTTTCCAAAAAAAAAAAACCTTTGCTCTTTGCGAAAGTATATGTAGGAAAAAAAAAAGGGATAAAGGATTGAGAGCAGACAGCTCTGGTACTGTTGACATGGGTATGTTAGGCGTCAGATTTTGGTTGTTCTGGTGACTTACAGTAATTGGCGATCCTTCTTTCAGTGTGATTGAAAGATCTAGATAATTAGTAGGCCTAGTCTACATATAGGTCTAGACAAAACAGAGGCTCGAATCGTGGAATTGGTAATGCTGATCTTGTGGTTCCTCTGATTCCCCACCCTTTCGCACACCAGCAGTTATTCACGCAACTGTGGGACATAGTGTAAGGAGGTCTTTGCCTCCCCAAGTAGATGGGTCTCAAAGGCGTCCATCACCTTCTTAAGGGTGCACGAAGTTCCTGGGGCAATAGACTAGCCAGTTTTGGGACATGGCAAGTGAGGTTTGGAACTTAACAGTTTATCGCTTACGAACAAGTTTGTGAGTGTGAAACTTCTACATACAGGAACATAGATAGGTGCTGTAAAAGCAATAGACACATATGGAGAATATGAACAGTAGGAATTACAAGGGGGAATAGAAGTAATGAGCTGCTGAAGCTTCCTCCTCTTTCTGTTTTCCGAACTTACGACCTCCCTCTCTTAAGATGCTAAAAGGCCTATTGCTTTCTTGGCGGTTAAGCTCCTTGACCCCTCTTCCTTCTCATTTTCTTTTTCTGTTTTTCACCGGGCCTATGCTACCTGTAGTTTTAAGCTGTTCTGTTTAATGTCTCTCTCATATGTCACCCCTGGTCTTTTTAATTTCCCTTAGCCCTCTCTGACCCAGCTTCGGGACACCCCTACAAAAAATAAACAAAATGGGAATTAAACACCTATTTCACCAACTTATTCTCTTCCGTTCTCTCCATATGACCAAACCAGTTCGAAACACACAGACCAACTTTTTCACTCGTGCTAACCTTTACCTTAATGATACTGATATTATTAATATATATCAGTAGTAAAGGCATAGTAGTAGTAGTAGTAGTATTAGTAATAGTAGTAGCCCGGTTCTCTTTAATAAATTTTGTTTATTTAGGTAACTTTTTTTTATATACAAGACTTGGAATGGTTACTAATGAAACTGTATTTATTCCTATGTTTGCTTCAGGAGTATACTGCTTATCAGTTTCACTCATCACTCGTTAGGCTTACCGCACGGTCAGCGACAGACGGCTTAAAACAAGATCTAAATCTAAAGTTTAAGGATTTCATAAAAGAAGAAACCTCACTCCCACCCTCTCTCTCTCTTTGTGTATGTACGTATTTATGTATGTATGTATGTATGTATGTATACACGCATATATATATATATATATATATATATATACATATATATATATATATATATATATATATATATATATATATATATATATATATATATATATATATATATATATATATATATATATATATATATATATATATATATATATATATATACATATACACACACACACACACACATATATATATATATACATATATATATATATATATGTGTGTGTTTATGCATATATATATATAATATATATATATATATATATATATATATATATATATATATATATATATATATATATATATATATATATATATATATATATATATATATATATATATATATATATATATATATATTATGTGTATATATATATATATATTTTATATGTGACATTATGCATACATACATACACAAACAAACATACAAACACAGGCAGATATACATAACATCCTTCTAGCTTTTTAAAGAAGTGGTAATAGTAGTATTCGTCTAGAGAGAAAACTTCTTTTTGATAAATTGACTCACTTTCTGTCGCCTGTTTCAGGTCAAAGCCAGTTGCAACGAGATTCGACGCATGAACAGCGCCTCGATCTCCTCCGCCACCTCACGAACTCAGGTAAAGGTAAAGTAACAACATGTCGTCTTTAACTTTCCATTCGAGAAGCTGGAGTAACCGCCAAGAATTTATTGCCTTTATTATTCACTTTCCATTTGTCTTTTTGCATTGCATCTCTAATTAGAATGCGTATTCACCCTTGTCTGCCTGCTAATTTTAGCGGGATATCTCGAGACCGGAAGAGCGGGCTTTGAAGGCACTTGAAATCAGTCTTTGGAGGACCCTGGACCCATCTAAATGGTCAGCATTTTTCTGTGTCGAGATGGAAACCATTTTGTTTTTTATAATAAACCTGGCAAGCATACTCTGCAGTCGGGAAACCGAATTCATTAATAATCTCCTTTGACAACGAATTCTTACGACAATGTTGCCATCTCTCAACATGCAAAATTCCGTGCTGATCTGTATGTCAGACTGGTTCTGGTGTACAAAAATGAGCGCACATAGGAGCTCTTACATCTGAACAGTCATATTATAGAATATATCTGAAAAGACGCCGTAACTGTCAGTCTGAGAATATTGCTAAAGCAATATATGCCATGTTATCAACTCTCAAAACAACACCGTCCCTTTGAGAATAATTTGATTGCTTGAATGGTGAAGATGAGAGTATTTTTCTTGCAAAGGTAGATGATGACAAATTTCTGGGCACATTTCTCATGATATTTTTTTCAACTAAGGCAGTATTTCTAAAATATTGCCCAGTAACCGTCTGAATATTACCGATTTGAGTGCAGAGACAAACTAAGTCAGCAGCACACTAAATTCACTGACTGAATTGGTGGTAGCCAAGACTAGTTTACTATTATATTCACCCGGATGTCGTTACGGCTTCTTAATTATCTTTCTTCCCCACCAGTATGAATTAAATTTTATTTTCATTTCAGTTTTAGTTTCTTAGATGGTATCCATAACGTAACAATCGTAAGAATATTTTACTTCCTCATTTGTATCCTTACCAGACTGGTCAGTTCGAGTGACTAATACTGTATCTAAGTGAAAGACCTAGCCTCGAATCCTGGCTAGGGCAGATGCCTTACCAATCATAATTCTCTCTCTCTCTCTCTCTCTCTCTCTCTCTCTCTGTATATATATATATATATATATATATATATATATATATATATATATATATATATATATATATATATAAAATATACACATTTATAATGTATATATTTAACTAATATAAAAAATTAAATATAAATACACTTTGGAACCAGATTTGGCGATCGACGAGATAGAATATATTTTAAAGAATAATTATGAGTATAAAAAAGCCGATCAGTCATCGTAGCGGAGATGGGTTGATGTCCGCTTTGGTACAGAGCCTGAATTTTACAGGAATATGCACAGCAGCGTCGATATCAGTTTGCGTCTCTCTTGAAAGCCAAATGGTCAAGTCGACCATCTACCACTGTATCTGAACCAATAGCCCCGGTTCGAATCCTGGCCATGGCAGATGCAACTGTCAACTGTAATTCCCCTTGAGTGTGTATATATTATATATATATATATATATATATATATATATATATATATTAAATATATATATATATATAAACATATACATATGTATATATAATATATATGTGTATATGTATAACTGAATCACGAAAATATGGAACGTGATGAATATATATAAATAAAGACAAAATCCATGAAGGAAAGAAAAGGACTATAAGTCGAAAGGCCTTGCAACACTACATTGTTTCTCTTTCCTTCGGGGATTTTTTTCTTTATTTACATGTTGTGTGTATATATATATATATATATATATATATATATATATATATATATATATATATATATATATATATATATATATATATATAGATAGGTATAGTGTGTACAGTATGCTAATGATAACCCCTCACCACGAAAACCAAATAGTTAAAAATGCAATCACTGTTCCAAACCTAGCGCCATTGACTGGGACATAATTGCGACATCCTAGTAAAAAGTGAGACATTTTAAACGCTATAAGAATTATTGTAATTTGGAATGCTTACATCAGGTGGGATTATAGAGGATTTATCCTGTTCTGTATTTGTGATAAAGTAGATGATTTGTTGAAAGAAAAAAAAAAAAAAAGAGCTGTGGTCGATCGATTTCTCCAATCCTTCACTTGGTTTTGATACTGGTTTGTTATTGGTAAAAATTAGTTATCTGATCTCTTATTTACGATTTCCCCACCCCACTCCTCTCTCTCTCTCTCTACGAGCAGATTTTATGCCGCCAGTGAGAACGTGCGTTTTATATTTGTTTTTGCTGTTCTTTACTTTTTTTTTTAATAATTCGATAAAGACAATTAAAATCACCAGTAATATAATTATAGAATGTTTTAAATCTCGGGTTGGGAAATATATATAATTTTCTGCTTAGGTATAGTTCTTTCTGTGACGATCAATTCCAACGTGAAACCTACGCTTAAATAACCCGGACCTCGCCGTAATTCGTGATTAAAATAATGCAAATGCTTACTGGAAATTCATTGCATTCATCTATATCCACTCGTCGTACACAGCAAGTGTAACAGAATGTCTTGGAAATCATACAGGTACAGATTTTTCCTCACTTCTTTTGCTCCTGAAGTGCTTGACATAGTATCCTTTAAAAAGCGAAATATTGTAAATTCATTTTATATACAGGTAGAGAACAGGAAATAGTACTTTCGGGATTAAGGTCAAAGCCAGTGATGGTTGCCATGACTACTGTAACGTATTCTTCGGGTTGGGCTGAATATTTAACATTTTACATTCAGTTTCAGGCAGATTATCTGTGGTTATAATTAATGGCTGTTCACCAAGATTATTTCTTTGCCGAGTTAACGAAACTGTTGATAGAAAAGAATAACGTTTTCATTATTTAAAAGCATTGGAAAGTGTACAAGAATTGGAGTTTGTATGATGCTTCATATGATTCTTTTTCTAAATCCATCTCAGTCAGTCAGTTGTCGCAGTGGAGTCATCAATGGCCTGAAATTTTATGTCAATTACCTTTTAAAATCTTGATTTTCCTTGTTGCTGAAACCCCAGTTTCTAGATAAGAGACCAGGCTAATTTTCTTCCCCTCCATCTCTTTCTCCATTTTCCAAGGCTCTCACACACGCAGTTATTAACTCAACCCTATTAATTCTATTCTCCCAGAGCTGGTCATAACTCCAGCGGTGTACTGAACTTGTACCTGTTTTCTCATTTCACTCATCCTATTGAGCATACTTGAACGATTTTTTTTATATCTTCCAAACTTGAGTGCCTATTGCCACACGAATCACCGCAAGTGTACAGTTATTAGTTGTTGATTGCAGATACAATTTAATTTTTATAACCTCGCCCACCACGTACACTGGTAATTACACGATAGTTTATATTTTCTCTCAGTTTACTGAAACACCAAATCTTAATATTGTTGGCAGTATTGCATTCAAATTCTAAGTTTAGATTGCCTCTTGCCAAATCATGCCCACTACATTTCATTACAAGTGAATGTTTCACAACGTAGATATTCCCAGCCCGAGAAGAACCCTAAAAGAGTTCAGAGGTCTGGTTAAACAAATCATTTATAACTAACTAACTAACTAACAACGTAGATATATTGCATTTCATGCTTAGTTTTCCAAAATCATGTTTGCAGTGTCTCTTTGGCCCCTAAGCTGCAACAGCCTTTAAGCCTTTTACTATACCTCCATTCCCACTTGATTTCTTCAGTTTTGCTATCCAACCTCTCTATTACTTTTCAGTTCAACACTGTGGGATTTTCTTCCAGGTCCACCTTTAGATCTTTGCGCTGTACCTCATCTCTTTGCTGTCCACCCAAGTCGACTCCATCTTTTCACCATCTTGAGCGCTGAATTGTTGACAGTGCACCCGTGCTTGGCTTGACAGCCTGAATTCCATAAAATCAAATCAGTATCTTAAACTAATCTAAATCCCGGAAATTACAGACGATACATAATTAATAGCTTAAAAAGTGAACGAGGCGAGACAAATAAATCCTTGATCTACTTACAGATAGAGAGCCGTGTCGTAAGGACTGTGGTGGCTCTTGTGTTCCTGTGGACAATATCCTGGACTCCTTACGCTGTAATTGTCCTACTTAATGTCATTGGAAAACACGCTATAATCACTCCTATGGTGTCAACTATTCCGTCAGTGCTGTGCAAAGTATCCGCTTGTCTAAACCCATACATTTATGGGCTCTGCTTACCTTCATTCAGGTATGCCATCTATAAGCTTCTCTTTGTTTCTAATGCTTGCCTATGTGCACAAATACACACTCACATTTACATATATATTGTACATTTGTATATAATGTCATTTTTATACATTTGGTGCAGATGTGATTGATAATGAGTATCAGGTGCTATATATATATATATATATATATATATATATATATATATATATATATATATATATATATATATATATATATATATATATATATATATATATATATATATATATATATATATATATATATATATATATATATATATATATATATATATATATATATATATATATATATATATATATATATATATGTATATGTATATATATATATATATATATATATATATATATATATATATATATATATATATATATATATATATATATATATATATATATATATATATATATATATATATATATATATATATGTATATGTGTGTTTGTGTCACAAGTATAATGACAAATTAAGGAGAGGGCATCCCCTTGATTAAAAGACCAATGTTAATATGATTTTCAAAATTGACTTAATTCTGAACTAATAAATTGTCTTATGAGGGACACAAATTAGAAATACAGAGTGCAAATTCAGTTTGTGTTATGATTTACATAATTTTCTATTATGATTACTAGTTTGGGAATACCTGTATTCTGTTCTCCTGTATTACAGTTTCTGAAATTGTTTCACCTTTTGTACGTCCTTACTTACATTCATAATCTTCACTACTGGCAATGCAAGGATATTCATAGTCTTCACTACTGGCAATGCAAGGATAGTCTAGATTGTAAAGCTGCAACAGAAACTCATATGGCAAAAGCTGAAGCCCAATGGTCTGCCTTTTCTTATATAATAGTTGCTTGAGAAGTTTTGACTGGATTTTATTTGTACTTAAATTATACTCTTGTTCTATATGTCAATACTTTCGTTTCATCTAACCCCACTTAAGGAGAAACCCTAATCTTGCTCTCATTAAATGTTTTGCAGTATAACATTATAATGGTAATTTTTAGGCAATATGACTACCGTTTGCAAAAAAATACTGACAGTAATTTTAACAATATGTGAAAAATAAATTCCACAAGTCATTTTGTATTAAACAAACTTCATGGTTTAAATATTGGATGGGATCATTAAGAGTACTCAACTTTTTCATTCAATTCTAAGTTTGTTATTAAGAAGTATTATCAATTTGACTTTATGAGTTAATATTTTCAGTAATGGATGGATGGATGGATGTAAGGTATTTTAGGGCCAAAACCAGGTACTGGACCCATGACGAGGTTCATAACACATAGTAAACGTATTTCACTACTGCTAGCTCTCCTCTTCATTTTCCTAGGCACCTTATCACTTTACCACTTTCTTTACCTTTTTTTCCTGCATACTCCTATTGCCTCACCACATTGTCATCTCTTTGTCATTTATGCAAACCTTTAGAGTTTATTATACAGGTTCCTGACTATTGATATGCATTTACATAGCACTTTAAGAAGCATGATGTATCTCTTAAGCCTGTTATATATTCTCTTGTTTAGCTTGCTTGACGGTCACTATTGTGATATATATACACAAGATTTACATCTAAGAATCTTGTTAATAGGCATGCCAGTTTATGAGGAAAATAGGTCAAATTACCCTTTATTGTGACTTTTATCATTTCTCTTATTATTGTAACCATGCCATCAAAAGTGACAGAAAAATCTAAATAAGCATTGCAACTCCACCAAGTACATTATTTATATACCCCCGTAGGAGGGTAGTGCTGTCAGTGCACCTCACATGGTGCACTGTAGACATTACTTTAGGTTCTTTGCAGCGTCCCTTCAGCCGCTAGCTGCAACCCCTTTCATTCCTTTTACTGTACCTCCATTCATATCCTCTTTCTTCCATCTTGCTAACCACCCTCTCCTGACAGTTGTTTCTTGGTGCAACTGCGAGCTTTTCCTCCTGTTATACCTTTCAAACCTTTCTACTCTCAATTTCTGTTTCAGCGCTGAATGACCTCATAGGTCCAGTGCCTGGCCTTTGGGCTAAATTCTCTTTTTCTTCCTATTATTTAACAAGCCTTTGTTTATATCTCAGTCTTATCTCAAGAGATTTATAATAGAGCAATAAGTGGTGCATTTAGTATATGTGATTAGACAGTCTCATACTATGCCCCCACTCCATGAATAACAAACACAGTAATGGGAATGTTTGAATATTTGACTGTTGGGCCTGTACAGTTGACTCAGTTGTTTTTGCTTGGTTGTTTAAAAATAATTCTTGTACTGACAGGAAACTAGGGTTCAGATCTTTTGTTTCCCCATCTCTATAATTTTTTCATCTGCTTGCATGTTTGTAGCCTCTTGGCATCTTTGCTTAACTAGGGTTTTTTTTCCAAAACAATGGGAATCATGATTTAAATCAAATTTGTTAGATACATTTTTTTTTTATGTTAGCTGAAAATCATTAGGTAAATTTTCATGTTGGCATAACCTTAAGAGTACCAATCACTTACACCAACCAATTTCTTTGGTCCCAGCACAGAAATTCTCACAATTTAAGTTTCATACATAACACAGACTTAGGCCACATGCTTTTTAATACCAGTTTTGTTGCATTGTTTCATGGAATTCAATCGCCCTCTTCTGTTAAGCATAGACATTTTTCTTTCCTTCAGAAGAGAACTGGCAAGAGCCCTTCTGGCAGGTCTAAAAGACACTAGAAATACAGGAAACTCCAACAAGAACCTACCAGCAGAAAGTACCATAACTCCAGATGTTCTCCCACAGTAAGTATGCCTAAACTCATATTACACAGCTTATCATGCCACACATTTACAAGGGCCCGATTAAATTTGTATTGGTTGAACAAGTATATAGGAGTAGTGTTCCAATGGGATGTAATCATGAGGTTATAATTTACCTGGTATAAGTGGACACTAATTGTCATTGCATACATAGAAATGAAAGACAGTACAGTACTACTATACTTGCTGTGAAAAATATTTCGTTTAAATTGTTTAAAAATCTACTTACGGTTAAAACTATACAGGGCATCACCACTGAGGATTTTCGCAAGCATTATTGTTATAATTAAATTGACTGCATAGATGCTTTCATGTCTCATTAGTTTCACTGGCTAATATAATTTTTAGGATTTGCCCTAATGCTTATTAAAAAAAAAACTTCAAAAACAAAACAAAAGAATCCCTTGTCAGTAAACACATTTCATTATAACTAAGAAATTGAGCCATCCTTCTGTAAGTTGTTTACATGTTACCCCACTTGCGATACCAAGAGTAGGTCAAGACAAACCTGTCCTAATTATGAAGGGCACATGCAGGTAATTAAAGTTATTAAAAATAGAAATAATTTATTTTTGCTACATATCAAGTGAAAAATGAGTATATCACACAAAGATTTACACCAGTGGAGCATGAAGTACTAAAGTTTCAGAAATGCTTTATTGTACTAGCCTTGGTAATTTATTGCAAACTATCCAGGGGGAGAGTTGGCTTTTCATTGCTGATAGATCATTCCTGAGGTGCTCTTTCTGGCTGAAAATGGCTTTACATTTACAGAGCTGCTACATCCTCGAAAACCTTATTAATAAAAAAATACTACACACCACAGAAAATTTTAAACAAATACAGTAAAAGTTCATACTTATACTGTGGAGCTAACATAGTATGAAAGAAAATTATGACTTGACGTAAAATAATCTTGAAACCTCCTAAGTTGCATAATTATGAACATGTTAATGGTGTACTACCATCCAAAAATGTCAAAATACTCTTTTTGAGGTAACTACTGCTAGGTTAAGAACAGCTTTACAGGATTACAGAAAGATGCTATAACTTTATTTTGTCTTGTGGTTCCAAACAAACATCCAAGACACAACCAAGTTGAATTGTTAATTTTCTTCTGATTTGGGATAATTATTTGCACATACAAATATAAGACATTGTTTACTGCTTTGAACATGAGATCAAGTGTGGGTACACATGCACAAGAGCTTCCTGACTTCAAGCATTTATTGTGCATGTATATTTCTATGAGACTGTGATTATTGTTCACAGCAATAACACAAGTGATTATTGCTCACAGCAATAACACAAGACAAAATTGCAGTGTTTCTTTTGATTTAAACTTGGGTAATAAACATTTTGTTTGTGCTAAGAATACTTTACACTGAAGTATTCATTGTACAATTTTAGGTAAAATAAAATGAGCAGAGGTTATATGGGATTTATCAGTTTGATGCTTGGCTGCAGTCTTTGATAGTTATGGCAGCAATGGATTGCAATAAATGTGTGCATATAAACATATGCCAGTGCAGTGGCATATAAAAAGTAGTGACAGAGTTGTGCTATTACATACATATTTGTACCTAATTCAAGGACTGATGTATGTTGTCATTCAATATTTATTATATAGTTAGTCTTTTCTTACATAAAAATATGACAAAGCACTACAAATATGTGCCAGGAGGCTATCATAACATTTTTTCTCTAGTAATATAATGTTAAGTATATATTTTAATGGCAATATTGTTAAAACAATAAGAGAGTTGCCCTTAATGATGACAGATCCAAAGTAATGTAATGGCCATATTTTAAATGCAGTGCTGTACTAGGAGGCAATCATTCACACAGTAATGTCAGATGTCATTACAAAAGTTGGATCATGTCAAGATTAGCGAACCCATCTCCATGCCAAGAACAGCTAACCCAATGATCCCCATGTAAAGAATGGCTAACCATTTCCGGTCCAAACTCCAATTCCACATGAGGGCTAGTACTAAACACGGCAAAACAGTGATTCACCTACGCTGTTTCGCATGTTTAGTACTAACCCTAGGGGTCATATGTATTTTGCCTTGTTTAGTACTAGCCCCTAGGGGATCAAATGTCTGGTAATGAAGTGTTCATGTCTAGAACAGTGAACCCGATTATTCCCATATAAAGAATAACGAACCCAGTAATCTTCTTGTAAAGAATAGCGAACCCTGCTGCAAGTGGGTTCGTTAACCTTGACATGATCCCAACAGTCGTATATAGAACCATTTACCATGTCCCCATGCAATGTCTAGTGTACATACACACCTATAGGCAAACAAAATGAAATTGAATTTGATTTGTTTTATTGGTGCCTTAACAGTTAAGTGTGAATTTTGATAAAGTAGCCATTTATGTGGCGTACCATAAACAGTCTTTAACATGCAGTGATCAATCAATTTTCTACAGCAGGCGCTGGCATTCCTGGCAGAGAAAATGGTAGGTTTTCTCCCTTGATAATACCCATTGACCCCATCAGCCCTCTCTAGATGCTTGAAAAATTATCTCCCTGTGTAGTACTGAAGTCCTTCAATTTTCAAAGACTTGAGAAAAAAAAAAAAAAGAAACTAACTTGGAAGAGCTGGTTATTTTTTAACATCCAGTTAAGTCAGTACAATGTACATATGTACTGTACAGTAAATGTCATCTTTTTAATCATCTCAGTCTGAAAAATTAAACACTTAAAAATATATTTTGTTTTTCATATTAATTTAGTGAAAAGGAGAAACAACAGAATAACATCAGTATTTATCTTCCCAAATGGAAGTATTCTTGAATCAATGCTGTGGTGCAGACAAGTCTAAAGAGGCAAGGCTTTTTAGAAATGAAACATTATGAGGCTTCCTTCCACTGTTAAATGCAAAAATTGTCTTGATTCATCTTATAAGGACAACAGCCCTTCTTTGATGTAACCTTTACCATGAATATTTTGTCTTGATTCATCTTATAAGGACAACAGCCCTTCTTTGATGTAACCTTTACCATGAATATTTCAAGAGGAAAAATTTTTTTAGAGATCCTTGCATTTGATACCTAACCTTACCAAGCGAGTTTGTCAGGAAGATTCTTCACATTCCCCTTTGTCTTGCTGTGGAGTTCAGTACAGTTGCTAATGCCTGGTATAGTACAGTAGTTCTGTATTCACTACACCCTTAAATTGTAACTCATTTTTTTAAATATAAATATTTAGATTTTAAGCTTGCTATCATTGTGAGATATTTTATTATAAAGATATTGATCCTCTGGTAGTTTGGGTATTTTGACTGCATGCCATGATTGAAGTTTACTAACCCATAATTGGAGCCCCTGCTCCAAAAAACCGTATAGTAATAACCTTAATATGACTTTAGACAATATATTAAGATAAGCACTTATTGACATAACTGGTACCGATTTCATCTCTTTCCAGAATTCACAGGTCTCCATACTTACCCTATACTGTTATACTTTGACCTGAGCAATTTGTTTAGCCCTCTTGAATGCATTAACCTTTTGCATTAACCCTCTGGATATGTATGTAGGCCTCAGGAGCCCCAGAGGTTATTGGAGGTGCACTGGAGTTCCAGCTTAAAAGAATCATACAGCTTTTAGGAGAAATTACTTAACTATGTTTGCCTTAAACTCTGGATATTGGCCAACTATTGACAGGGGCTGTAGTTATTGCTCAAACAGCAGCAGCAATGGTGGTGTAAGTCATGGCTGCAGCAGTAGCAGTGGTAGTAACAATGTACTGATCCAGCAGTGTTAGTGACTAATACATCAGAAACAATTGCTCCAGGAGCAGCAACATGGGCAACTTTGCAAGCTGTAACCATGGCTAACAAGTAGCAGTAAGACAACTCTGACTGACCTGGTGGTTTTAGTAACCACTGATCCATTTGCAATAAGAATTTTGGCAACAGCTACTGCTTGGGAATCAGCAGCAATAGGCTGCTACTACAGCAGCAGAATAGCAAGTGGAAGAGGCAGCTACTAGTCCAGCAACATCAACAAGCAGAAGAGGTGGCACTACTCCAGCAACAGCAAGGGAAGGTGACCATTACTATTGCACAAGCAGTGAAAGCAACATGTAAAAGAGGTGGCTACTACATTAACAGCAGCAACAACCAGAAAGCATGGACTAATAATTACAGGCAATAGAGATGATAGTTCCACCAACAATGCCTGGAGAAAGGGGGATACTATGGCAACAGTGACTGCTGCCTTGGCAGCAATGCCCACTGCTCCAGCGGTAGCAGTGGTATTAAGTAGTTGCAGAAACAACTGCAGTAGCAGCAATAGAATCAGTGACTACTTCAGCAGCAGCAGTGGTGGTGGCTACAACATACTGATACAGCAATGCTAGTCATTACTCATGTGTAGGAAGCAACTGTGAAAGGAGTAGTACTTGCTACTTCTGAAGCTGCCAGCAGCATGGCTGCTGCGACTTGATTTAACCCATCAGTAAGAAAAATTAAAAAGCTATTGCTTAGGCTGCTGCTGCTTGAGCTGTTGCTTTCTATGCATAAATGGTCACTAACACTGTTGTATCAGTATGTTGTAGCTACTACAATTGCTGCTGATACCAACTGATACTAGGAATTTCAGGAAGAAAGGGATACTACTGCAAGAGTGGCTACTGCAACAGTAACTATGGTACAGTTACTGGTAGGAGTTATATTATCAGCCACAATGGCCTACTGCTCCCGCAGTGAAGGTAGTGGTGGAATCTCCAACTACTGTTCCAGCAGCAGCAATAACAATGATGGTGTGAATGGTGACTGCAGCAGCAGCAATTGGTGATTGCAGCAAAAGTGGTATCAGCAGTAACTGCAGCTGAGGCAGCACCAATGGCAACAGTAGTTACTTCAGCAGCAACAGCATACTGACAATGCAGTGTCACTGCTTACTCATGAACTGGAAGCAACTACTCCAGCAGCAGCTGCAGAGGAGAAACTTTGCCAGCAGTAGTAATGGCTTCTTATGAAGCTGCCAGCAATGTGACTTCTATGACTGATCTGCTTGTACCTACTGATCCATTAGCAACAAAAATAAAGTAGCAGTTATTGCTTGGGCATCAGCAGCAACAGGGTTTTTTTACAGCAGGAGGATTAACAGGTGGAAGAGGCAGTTATACTTAAACACCATCAACAATGGGTGGTAAAGAAAGAGGTACTACTACTGCAGCAAGGAAAGGCAACCACAACTACAAGAGAGGTTGAAACACAACTGATGAAAAGGTGGTGATTACATCTCCAGCAGCAACAAAATACTGGTTGACTAGTTGCAAGAGCACCTACAGTTCCAGTAGCAACAACAGGAAATAGTCTAATGCAAGCAAGGATTGCCATTCCACCAGCAATGCCAGGAAGGAGGAGATACTACTGCAACAGTGGCTATTGCTCCAACAGTAGTAGCAATGGCTAAATCACCAGTAGCAATAATGACTACTGCCCAGCAAGAGGCACCTACTACTGCTGTAGCACCAAAAGCCATATTGGCAGTACCCATTCCCACTGCTCCAGCAACTGCAGTGGTGGTGCAAATGGCCACTAAAGCAGAGCAGTGGTATCAAGCAACTATGTACAGAACCACTTCTGTTGCTGCTGTAGCCAACACGGTCACCCATTGCTTTTACTGCTACTGAAGCATTTATAGCTTTCCTTTGCTCTTGCATGAGTAGTACCACCTTTTCTGCCTGTTGTTGTTGCACTAGTACTATTCATCTTTCCACTTCTTGCTGATTTGCTGCCTCTTCCACCTGTCATTCCTTCTGCTGATGCCCAAACAGTACTTGCTACTAAGTTTTTGTTGCTAATGGATCAGTAGGTACCACTGGAGCAGTCACAGCTCACAAGCGGCTCTGACTACTTAAGCATTGGGGGCAATTGCTCCAACAGCAACATGTCAGCTGTGACTGTTCTGGTAGTACCTACTGATCCATTAGCAACAAAAATTTAGTAGTAGGTACTGCTTGAACATCAGCAGCAGGAATAACAGGTGAAAGAGGCAGCTACTACTACAGCAAAATCAGCAAGAGGTCAAAAGATGGATAGTACTACTGCAACAATAACGAGCAGAAAAGGTGATACTACTCGTGCAATAGCAAAGGAAGGCAACTAATGCATATACAGTAGTATATGCAGCAAGTGAAAGAGGTGGCTGCTACACATACAGCAACAGAAGGATACTCTTTCAGCAGCAATGCTAGGCAGAATGGAATATTGCTTTAGTGGCTATTACTCTAGCAATACGTATGTGTGGCTAAATCACCAGCAGCAACAGTAATTACTGCCAGCAAGGGGCTTTTCTCTTCTGAAGCACTGGCAGTGGTTGTGGTGCCAGAGTCTGTTGCTCCAGTAGCATTGGTTCCAAGTGATGACTGCAGCAGCTATGGCATCAGTGGCTACGACAACTGCAGCAGGGGCAGAGACGACATTCTGCTTCAGCAGTGACAGTGACCACTCACAAATTGGAAGCCGCAGGTACATGGACAACTGTGTCATGGCGACTAAGTAGCAGCATGACAGCTGCAACTGACCTGGTAATTATCCCTTGATCCATTAGCAGTAAAAATCAAGTAGCACCGATACTACTCCAGCAACATTAGCAACAGGTGAAAAATGGACTACCACCACGAAGTAGTAAGCAACAGGTGAAAGAGGTGGCTATTACACCAGAAGCGGCAGCAGAAGCAATACAGTTACTGGTCCAGTGGCAGCTACTCATCCTGAGTGGCAAGAAGTAGCCACAATGTAAATGGCAGCATATGGAAGAGGCTGCTAGAACTCAAGTGGAAGAGATAAAGAGTCCTGTTAATGACCATGGCAATGAGAACTGTTCCATCAGCAACAATAATAGTAAAAGAAATGGAAGCAGCAACTATTCTTCCTGTAGCCAAGATTAGTTGTCGAGCTTGTATTACTGCATCAACTGCAGATCAAGTCAGATTGGTAAGGGCTTTTAAACCAAAATATCTGAGCCAGATGTGGCCACATCTTTCAAAAATATTGGTGGCGTTCATGCACAGATGACAATTTTGTTCAAGATCTTCAAATTTTCAGTGGCCTCACATCAACAGATAATTACACATACAAATTCTTTAGTGGCTGCTACTACAGCTTCAGTAGCAGAGATATCTGTTCCAATTCCCAACAGCTGTAGCTTTTGTTCAAACCCTAGTCAAAACACCGACTGCTCTAGTGCCTTCACTGCAGGTATGGTGTTATCCACGAATAATACTTCACCTCCTTAAACAGCATTGTAGTGGGCTAATAGAGCAGCATTTGTATCTATCCTCAGGATCAGAACAAACAGAAGCTAAAATTTAGGTAGCAGCAGAGGCCATGGAAGATATGCTATTGTTTCGGCCACCACAATGGATGTTTCTGCTACTATTCTTTAGGCTCAAGCCTCTATTTTCCTTCTAGCACTGCTGCTTTTGAGGGCCACACTTATTGATAACTTAACACTAATTTACCTATCAGCCCCTTTATTATCAATTCTTCTGGCAAGAAAGTAGCTTTGGCTGCTACTTTTAGCAAGATCTTTAGCCTTTCATTAATGGCAGAACTAACTGGGTGCTGCTCCTTCTATAGCAAACAATCAGATGATCTTCAGTAGCTGCTTCATCTTACACAAGATCATGCATTTCTTGTAAGCACTTCCATTCCAGGGGAAGAGAGAATGGTGAAAATGAGCCATTACTGAAAACTTTTTATTAGCTGAAAGAAAGTAAAAACTGTAATGCTAGTGATTTACAGATTTTTGTGTGAATAAAAGGCCTAAAAAATTAAACAATCCATCATCAAATTAAATTTCCAAGTCTGTCAAATTTAAGTAACTAAGCAAGAAGTAAAGAGATTGGAAGAAAACCATTTAGTAAAATATCAAACCATAAACGTTAAGGTTTGCTTGTGTTTTCTTTAGCTGTTCCCTCTCTTGCACTTGCTATTTATGCTTTGGGTTAACACATTCATGCTGATTCCAACACTATTGTAGCTTGTTTTGTAGCTGGAGATGTGGCTCTTTTGACTATTGTTGTTTCCATTCCTTTTGTAACTCTTTGGTGATGCTTTACTAATTACTTAGTTGCCATCACTGTGGCTGCTGCCAATACTATAGCAAAGTGCTTACATTTACTCCTCCCTATGCAACACCCTTGAAGCCACAACTGCTGCTGCTACTCAAAACACTTGAGCTGACTGTGTGGGTTTTCCTAACCATAAAGATAACAGCTGAAAGGGTAGGCTGGAAGACATTTGAATGCATCACAAGAAATAACTATGTAAATATCAGTGAAAGAAAGACCAGATTAAACAAAGACTCATTGCCAGTTTAGTATTAAGAGAGTCCATGGGATGCCTTGGCATTATGAATATTGTTATTAAGAATTATCCTGCCATTCCAAGGTACAGTACTTCCCGTTTCCAGAAACTGAGCTAGACTCCTTTTGATCAATTAAATACAGGATATTTTCAATTCAGTAGCTGTAGGGTGATACTGGCCTCCATGAACTTTTGACTTACTTTATTTTCTTGCTGAAATTCTCTTAGAAAAACTGTGTTAGAAATAATTTCTGAAAATACTCGAATATAGGGCATTTCCAAGTCAACAGAAAACATTTTAAAGTCAAGTCATCACAGTCAAGATTTTACTTAAATCTAACCAGATTCTTTCACTGCACACAGTGTGATGAGAAAATAGCATTTCTACACATACTGTACAGTAACTTGTAATATACTTGTAATATACAAATCTTAAATTTGTTAACCACGTCATAAATAATTTAAGTGTTAAAGATTTCAAAACATCTGGAGGAATTCAATCTGAATCAAATTAATAAACACACTATATCTGTCTATCGATATACAGTAGAACTCCGGACCTTGACACTAATCTGTTCCAGAAGAAGCGTTGAGATGTGATTCAGTTGAGATACAGATGAATTTTTTCCTTAAGAAATGACTGAATATGGATTAATCCGTTCTTGACCACCAGTTATCATCTTAACCTTGCCTTTTTATACAAAAAATGACACAAATTACAATTAAATAAGTTCTGAGTTGAATAACATACCGTATTAACCCTTTAACGCATGACCCTATTTACAAAAAGCGTCCCGTATGCGGGCGTTTGGTGAGTTAAGCGCTGAAGCGGAAAAAGTTTTTTCAAAAAATCACATGCACGCTTAGTTTTTAAGATTAACAGTTCATTTTTGGCTCATTTTTTGTCATTGCCTGAAGTTTAGTATGCAACCATCAGAAATGAAAAAATATCATTATCATATATAAATATTGGAATATATGACAGCGAAAAAAAACTTCGTATATAATTGTATACAAACGCTGTAAGCAAAACGCTTAAAGCTAATGAGTTAATTTTTTTAGTTGTATTGTACACTAAATTGCGATGATTTTGGTATATAACAAATTTTAAAACTATCAAAGCAACACAGAGAAAATATTATCACAAAATGATGCATGAATTTGTAAGCACGGACGTAAAAAAATGTTTTTCAAAAATTCACCATAAATCGAAATATTGTGCTAGAGA
Organism: Macrobrachium rosenbergii; assembly: GCF_040412425.1. Lineage (NCBI taxonomy): Eukaryota > Metazoa > Arthropoda > Malacostraca > Decapoda > Palaemonidae > Macrobrachium > Macrobrachium rosenbergii. The sequence continues at coordinate 20,116,308 of NC_089782.1, forward strand.
CTTCCCGTTTGTTGAAAAATGAAGCTAATTGATTGAATATTACTAGACTGTAAGTGTTTTAGCTTACAATTGCAGTTTTCGACCATTTCGGTCGAGTTAAAATTGACCGAAAGTCAATTTTTTCTATTTATCGTGATTTATATGGAAATATTTCAAAACTGATAAAAGGTACAACCATGAGTTATTTTTGTTGTATTGTACATGAAATTGTGCATATTTTCATATATAAAACTTTATGTAACGACTAATTTAAAGCGGTGCAAATATTACGACAACGAGACGAAAAGAATTTCTGAGATGTTCGGCGAGTTACAGCGCAGGCGTAAGGAAAACTTTTTAAAATTCACCATAAATCGAAATATTGTGCTAGAGACTTCCAATTTATTGCAAAATGAAGTTAAACGATTGAATATTACTAGAATGTAAGAGTTTTAGCACAATTGCGTTTTTGACCATTTCAGTCGAGTCAAAAGTTGACCGAAGGTTGAAATTTTGCAGTTATCGTGATTTATGTGAAAATATTTCAAAACTGATAAAGCTACAATCATGAGCTATTTTCTGTTGTATTATACATGAAAGTACTCATTTTCATATATAAAAGTTTATGTAACGACTAATGTAAAATGCAACATGACGAAAGAATTTCTGAGATGTTCGGCCAAGTTACTGTGGCGAGGCGTAAGGGAAAAAATTTTTTTCAGAAATTCACCATAAATTGAAATATTGTGCTAGAGACTTCCAGTTTGTTGCAAAATGAAGGTACATGATTGAATATTACTAGAATGTAAGAGTTTTAGCTTATAATTGCGTTTTTACCATTTCAGTCGAGTTAAAATTGACCCGAAGCTTGAAATTTTGGCAGTTATCGTGATTTATATGAAAATATTTCAAAACTGATGAAAGCTACAACCATGGGTTGTATTTTTGCTGTATTTTACATGAAATTGTACACATTTTCATAGATAAAACTTTATGTAACAGCTAATATAGAACAGTGCAAAATTACGACAAAATGACAAAAGAATTTATGAAATTTTCGGCTGAGTTACCCGTGCATAAGAAAAAGTTTTTCAAAAATTCACCATAAATCGAAATATTGTGCTAGAGACGTCAATTTGTTGCAAAATGAAGGTACATGATTGAATATTAGTAGAATGTAAAATTTTAGCTTACAATTGCGTTTTCGACCATTTCGGTCGAGTCAAAGTTGACGAAGGTTGAAATTTTTTGTAGTCGGCGTGCGGGTGCGTCCACTCGGCACCCAACAGACAATTTTAGTCGACATATGATACGTTCAATAGGCGTTTAAGGGTTAAATGTGCTTTTTTATTTTAAAATGTTTGTATAAAAAACTGCCCTAAGTCCAATGCGGCTGTATTACCAATGGACGACCGCATAAGCTAGGCTAGGTAATAAATATACTAGGTAGGCACAAAAATTTTTGTAAAAACTATAATTATTTCAGTAAATTAATAAAATATAAAAAAATAAGCCAAATTATATCTGTTATCAGTTTAAGAAAAACTGCTTGACAATACAGCAGTAGCTTGCCTTTCAGCCATTTGCCATGAGCAGATGTAAACAAACCTCAACGCTGCCCTGGTTAGACTATCACGGTAAAACACAGACATTTACAACAGTAATATTTATGGTAAATTTCATTGTATACTGGAATGTACTATATTACCCTCACAATAAGGTACACAATCCTTTATCTGAAATCCTCGGGGCCAGATGTTTCGGTTTTTTTAATTTTTCAGATTTTGGAACTGGGGCCAAGAGCATAAACAAAATTACTGCAGCAAAGACAATTTTTTCCCTTTTTTCATTACAGTTATTTATTCATTATGGTATAGTTTATTATTATTTATATTAATACACTATTATAAGAATGTGAGATAATTAAAATCATCAATAATAAATTAGTGGAACAATTAAGACCATATGTTCACTAACATTTTTTCAACAAAAACTTTCCATAAAATGCAAAAATATACACGATCAGAATAATTGTAATTCAACTTGTGAATTTTAACGATAAGTACAACTATAAAATATATCTCATCTTATCGATCTTGGATAGGATTGTTCTTTATTGTTACTAACGTCGTCATCAGTTTGTGGTCATTAATTTGAGGTAGGTCCAGGAATAGGAGTCGCAAGTGATGATGCATCACTATGAGACTGTTGTGGGATTTTTCATACCACTCTATATTTAAGTTAAAAATATTGTTAAATTCATGTTTTCATGAAGAAATAATTATATAAAACAAATTATTTTGTAATTTTTGCAAGCTTCAGTCAAATAATCACAATCAAGGCAACGTTCTAACTTAGTGCCATACACACAGTTTTAGAATGAAATGTCTAAAAATAGAACAGAAGTCTAGGTCTCTCACTGACAACTAGCCAGCAAATCAGGTTTTAGCTGTACAGTATTCTGCCTGAGAAAGAACGTTTCACTCGCATGACGACATAAGTTTGTGTTTTAAATACAGTACAGTACGTAGTTTTAAATAGTTAAAAGATGTATTACCTGTACTACACATTTTTAAACATTATGAATACACACACTATGTGCTAATATCTATTAGTTAAAGAGATCAAATTAAGAGTGTGTGTTCATCTCTCGAGGAATGTTAATCCATTTGTTTTTAAGTGAATGACAACATTTTTGTATTCCAAAGAAATAATACCTGTACTTTACATTTTTAAAACATTATGAACACATACTGTGTGCATACCCAATGGAGAGAGATAGAGAGGGGGGGATATATATTATTTAAGACTCTAAGGCTTGGCAAATGTACAATTATTTTATTATCTTGGGATTCTGACTGCTATCCGTACGTAATCTGTTTTAAACCTTTTTCCGCTACTTCTAGGTTCTCACAGTGCGATGACAGTCCAGTTCAACATTTTATGCTCCCAAGTGGAGACATAGTTTCAGGCAAATCATACGAGGAAGCAAAACAGAAGTACTTGAGGCAAAAGTATTCTCCAAAGGAATCCTCATCAGAGTCAAAGAATACTGCAAAATTCAACTATCCATCTGTGTCTCACAGGACTTCTATGACTGCAGAGTACTCTCTCCAACTACCTCATCAGGAATCTCTCGAGTATTATCAGTTAAATGACTGGAACAGTAAGGAACAGCAAATAGTTCACTATTCACACACAAATTCCTCTGACCAATTAGGTCATTGTGTGGAATCTGAGAGCAACTGTTTTTCTAGCAAGCTCAGCAGTTGCAACAGTGCAAACAAAGACCTGGATCAGTTTGAAGGCAGCACATCAAACCTAAAGAAGGCAGATGATTGTTTTGGAATCCAAAATTCCAGTCTCATGAAAATCCCAGACAATTCCTTTCAAACTGCACCTGGAGGTTATAACCATAAAATGGAAAGAGATGATAAAAATGGAATCTTTACAATCTGATCTATAGCTATAAGACTATTCACATTATCATCACTTTCATCTTTTAGCTCTAAATAAACATATCATACACTTATGTATATTACTATATTATATTATGTTAAAAGATATTTAAAAAAATACTGTACATATTCTAGGATGTATACAATGAAATGTTGTGCAAATGCAAATAAGCAATATAAAGACAACTAACTCCATGATTATTTTATTTCACATCTGCTTCCTAGTTCTATTACTTCATTTCACTATTACATTTTGTTTTATTTATTCCTTCTTTTGTTCAGTGTTCTTCTCTTTGTGAATGCTTGATAGTTGTCACTTGTAAAAATGCAGTAACAGACTGATTGCGAAACTTATGGAAGTGGAGCTGTTCAGAAGACACCCCCAAGCAGGACAAAGCTTAGGACACTCCACGGAGATCCAAAAAATACTTTTGTACAAAAAAAAAGGGGGCAGAGTTTCATGAGTTGTTACTGATGTCTGAAACTAATAAGTGTCTCAGCACTCTGAAGAGGGAGCATGGAATCTACTGCCCAAGCTGGTGCCTTTAATTGTGCTGGAAAGTATGTTGGTGCTATAGTTGGTGTTCCATGACATGGCAAACATCTCTAGCATGGACATATTCACTTGCCACAAAACCTTGCAGATGTCAGAATGAATAGACAACTCTATAGGAAGGCTCTTATGAGCACTGCTGAGATTACCAATAAAGACTACAAATCCTCTGAACAAACTGAGGTTAAGATAGTAGCCTTGCCCAGCCTCCATCTGAGGCATACGAAAACATCAGGAGTTTGAGATTTTGCTGAACTAATGATACTTGTTACTAATGATACTAGTACTCTTTAAAGTAGCTTCTGTTGGTCCCATCACCAAAGAAGATTGTCAAGCAGTGTCTGTGGTTGGGATGCAGATGAATGGAGATATCATGGGGGCCTTCCAACGTGAAGGCTAAGAGGGAATAAGTGACAGAGGAACCAGCATCTCCAAGATACCAGGTGCCCTGTCAAAACTGTCAAGGCTTGGCTGTAGGTCAAGGGTGATGAGGAAACTCCCAAATTGCATTCTATACCCTGTCCCCAAAAAGCATCCAATAAAACTCCTCCTTGGAATATGTATAAAATGCAAGCTGTTACACACTCAAAATCTTAATCTAAAACCTATATATATACCCCAGAATATCATAAATGACATGCAAAAGATATAAGATGTAAGGGTCCACACTTAAGCAATATACGATAGGTCCAAATCTACATCAGGCATAGAATTTGCAGCTGCATCACCCAACAAAACATTATAAATTCCTTGCCAAACAATGACATTGTTTTCACAGCAGACTTATGTGCAACAGGATCAGCCACGAACATTACTGAAGATGTGCCACTTCAGAAATTTGTAATTTTGCTATAGAAACCTTTCGAAATTACAATCCAAAAAATACAATTTCACAACAACCAAAATTTTCACTTCACAAATTATATGGAAGATGGTAAGAATGTAGAAATAAGTTGGACTCCTGCCCATGTAGGCATTAAAGAAAACAAAGAAGCTCATAAAACAGCCAAAGCTGCCTGTTACAATCAGCATCTCTAAAACTCATTATAATCAATAAATGGCAGAATATATATATGTGAAAATGATAGCAACATATTCAAAGAAATTAAGGCCAATGTTGGAATACATACAAGGAACTTTGACATCTTAGAAAATGTCACTCTTGTCTGACCCCAAGATATTTGATGACTATCCCACATAATGCAATCTCCATTATGTACAGACTACAGAGTAACATTATTAACATTTAAACATACAATGTGAGAATGTCCAAAAATGCAATCTCCATTATGTACAGACTACAGAGTAACATTATTAACATTTAAACATACAATGTGAGAATGTCCAAAAATATAATAGACCTTGAATGTCAAGTTTTTTGGAAACAAATTTTGTCAGTCTCCATATTCTACCAAGGATTTTACAAAATTTTTAGAGGGCTGTAATTTATTAAAAAAAACCTACACCTTTTCATTAATAAAGACAAATCCATCAAGCACTGTGCGAGCTAAATAAAACAGCTCAGTGGTCTGGTTAATCTACTTAATAGTAATATCTCTGTGTTTTTGTCAATATGCATCCACAATAAGTTGCCCTGTGTGAAAGGGACAAGTGGGACTTCTCCAAAATGACTTGTAGGCTGAGGACCAAACCCTGTGTGAAGGGATCAGATGGGGCTTCTCCAAGTAAACCAATAGGCCCAAGGACTGAAACAAGTCCAGAAGAAGCTAAGGTGCTTCTTTAATTCCTCCCTAGAAAAAAAAAGGCAGTTATCCACATATGTACTTAAATGCAGACCCAGACAATAAGCCAAGGTGGCCACTGGGGCTGGAGTCCTGGTGAAGACCTGAAGGGCTGTATACAGACTGAAGCAAAGGGCTCAGAACTGGAAGATAAGGCCCTGCTATACAAAGGGAAGAAATTTCCTAGAGTGGGTGGATCGAGTTGTGAAAGCATGCATTCATCAGGTCTACTGAAGGAAGTTACAGTCAACAATACACACCAACCTTTTGTCAGAGAAACTCATTGAGGTAGCCAAGATCTTTAATTGGTCCCCAACCACCTGAGACTTTAAAACAAGGATACACAAATTGTAGAATCTATGCTTCACTAGACTGGAGGGGAAAGAATCAAAGGTGATCAGTTAGGACAGCTGGGGAGGAATCATGTTGAACAGCTGGTAACCATTATGAAGAACCTTCAAAACTCATCTCTGTGCTAATAAGCTTCCAAGCTTTCAAAAAACTCAGAAGACAGATCCTGATCTGAACACTGGAGAGAAGACTAAAAGGGATGGTAAAGCTTAATCTTTGTTGGGAATCTCTATCTGGAATTTGGCATGGAACTGGCGTTGGCCATTGTAATGAAAGGTTGACTCAGAACTGCACTCACTGCACTCTTCAAGATGGCAACTTATCTTCAGGGTCAGTGGAGCATCGGTTGGACATGTGCAGTGAACTTTTCTCCTTGCAAGCTCTTTCAAGCTGGTCTGACCAGATCAGTTTGCACTGAACACATTTTTACAATTAAAATACATATTTTACAATTGTAGAATATGTGTTTTATTGCAATAACATAGTTTTACTTGAGCTTAACATCTAAATATCTAAACAATACCCTAGTGCTAAGTTTCAAGAACCAAATAATACAGATGTAACCCCTTATTTTATTTATGTAAGGTACATGTGTGGGATTGTGGTTTTACATGTTATTTTAATGGCATGAACAAAACTAAATGAATTAAATATTAAAAAAAAAAATTTACACTTAAAGATTAAATTAGTTAATTTGAACTATGTATTCCAAAACACATTTCTTTTACATAGTTATAAAGAGGTAGTACATATTATTGATTAATATCACAGACATGTTTCTATGCTAATGAATACCATATTAAAGCATGAAAAACTTAAACAGACCTTTCAAGATTCTTCTATCATAAGGGAGGGCACTTTCAGCTTTCCTTCATAATGATGTAACATAACACTCTGAACTCTGTCTACAACATTGTGGTATGCCAACCGCCACAGCCGATTACAGGTACGTATGACTTGCCTGAAATACAAACTCTTTAAGTAGTGTTATTCACCTCATATAAACCAGTCAAACGATTTAAATGCTATGCTGCCTTTATGATGTAGAATGGAAAACTATACAAAAGCTATAAATTGTTTTAATGGATTCAGCTGTCTACTAAATACAATGGACAGCTGCAAGTGGAGAAGGTTAAGAACTCTCAGTCATCCCTGTGTAGGATTACACAAGAGCAAATTAAACTTTAAGATATGTAATTTTATCTACTTTCAAATCATGGTACATAATTAAGTATAAGGATATGAAAATTACTTTACTAAGCTTTCTTGAAAATGTGAAAATTCACTTGCCTGTAAAAATACTTGATGAGAAGGTCAACTTTCTCTAGATCTCGAAAAATAACAAGGTTACTGTAGTAAGATGCTATTATATCCACATCTTCCTCTTCTGGATTAGGACAGGATGACACCCACTCACGAATGAAGTCTTTCACCTCATTTAACTGCAAGAGATGCAATCAATGGGCAACATATACATATGGAATACATACATTTTTTCATTTAAAAATTCCAGTCTCAACACCTGATGGCTCTTCCTTTCTTTTACTGTTATTAAGCCTTAACCCATTATCTGGTCTTAAGTTAAAGTCCAAATACATTTATAACGGCTTCTATAACATTGTATTTTTTAAAAGATAAAATTTTATTTGTATATATTTTCTTTTGGCCTTTCTTTTATTTATATGTGATATACAAAGATACTGTACACACTTAATAATATGCTATGGAACCTTTCTTTGATTTTCTACTAAGTTCATGAAAAGCAAAAACTATTTCTAGACCAACACAGACATGCAAAACCAATACGATCAAACATAACCTATGATAAAATGTGCCTTGATCTTGATACATTCTAATAATTTTGAGACTTCAACCATTTCAATGCATGGGAAAGAACCTAGTGACTGGCAAATAGCTGCATGTGCTTGAATGAACTTGGAAAGCGATATTTTTCAATTTAACTGTTTGTTGTTGATATTCTTTACAAGATGATTTTTCAATATAAGGCAATGTAAAGCTTTCCTTCGTTTTCTTAGACAAATCATTGTTCTTTCCTTCGTTTTCTTAGACAAATCATTGTTCAAAGTCAAAGGGCTTCAGTATACTGCATGATAACCATAAGCAAGTTATATTATTTCAAAATGATTTCCAGCCAAATACTAATGTAACAGCTTGATTAATCAGAGCCAAATGCTATTTAATATATGGACTGTTTGAAACAAATACATGAATGAACAAAATACACATAATGCCAATGTTTAGGTAATTTAAATATTATATGAATGGCACTGCAGATGTTCAATGTCTCACCTCTACTGCCCCACACAGCTGAGGAATTTCTTCAATTGGGTCTTGCAAATAAGTATTTTCTTGACAAGTTTTCTGATCTGACAACAGATTGTTAATGCTGCTATCAACAGCACTATCTTGACTTGAGTTATCTTCTACATGTGTGGCACTAACAAACCCACCCATGATGACTTCCTTGGAGGATATTGAAGAGGTCTTCATCTTGGATTTTACAGGGCTTTTCTTGTTACGGTTATTTAGAGACTTAGGAGGTCTTCCCCTTCTCTTCCCACCCTGGAGCCAAAAAAATTATGGAAAATCTTTTAGCTACAAAATCCTTCAGAAAAATGTAAAAACTAATCCTGATATAAATGGACTGCACTCATAAGTTTGTAAGAACACAAAAGAAGATTGAGAGATTCTAGAGTAAAGCTATATTTCCTTCTAATACACCAATTATGAAACCTAGGTGAGCACAATACAACATAAAACAAGCCATAAAATGAGTTTATATAGCAAGGGGTAAACAGACTGAATTTTCCTTAACCTCCTAGAAAGAATTAGATCATAAGTATTTTTACTTTTGCTGACACAGCACCCTAAAGGAACTATCACTACAATGTGAAAGGACCCTGCAGGTGGGTTTGATCAAGGTGCAAAGTTTCCTATACAGTTTACCCAACATAAGTATATATCACTAGTTTCCTTAGTAAACTCTGCACACAAATCCAATAACTTGTTAAAAATATAACATCCCAATAACAATCAAACATATCTTGATTGACTGTCCCAGATGGCAGCATGAAAGAAATACTTATTTACAAAATAAATCAATAAAAGATATTCTAGCTAAAGGTAATAACTTTTCAATTAATAATATTATTCTCTTCTAAAAATTAAATTAATAAATAAAATATAATTCGTCTCCCCCTTTTTTTCTATATTTATTCCTCCCCCTCTCTTTTATTCCTCCCCCTCTCTTTTTTCCAGCCCGAGAAGAACCCTAAAAGAGTTCAGAGGTCTGGTTAAACAAATCATTTATAACTAACTAACCAGCAGCATAGGGTATGTGATGAAGAAAATTACTTTTTTATAATAAAATAAAGTTTTATATATACTTACCAAGTAATTACATAGCTATAGTTTCCACTCGAACGGCAGCTTGAGATTCAAAATTTCGTGGGTAGCGCTTCAATATAGTTTGTGTAGGAGATCAGCCTGTCCCACTAACAGAATACTGGAACAACCTAGCAAACAATTCTCATTCGTTTTATGCCTTACGTCCATCAGAGGGGAGGAGGGTGGGCTCCTATTCTGTAATTACTTGGTAAGTATATGTAAAACTTTATTTTATTAAAAAATTTAATTTTTATATACGTAACTTACCAAGTAATTACATAGCTGAATCCCACATTGACAGGAGGTGGGATACAACGACATAGTATTCTACTCCAAAAGCATTAAGTCATGTAATGAATTTGAAACAGAAAAGTTGCGAGCATTGAATACAATGCTTGTCATTCCTTATTAGTTAAGAGAGCCTGCAGTATAAAACTGCAACTGGTTGTCGCTCAACTTAACCTGTAGTGGCATGGCGGTAGAGCCAAGGGTCGCCTCTACTAAGTGGGAGCTTCGTAGTGAAGGAGTACTCCGATGGCTACCAAAGCATCGGTGGAAGTTATGCACCTAAGGAGTTATCCAATAGTTAGCAAAACTTTAACAGGTGCCCTTGCCCTGGGCACAGTACCAATGTAAAAAATAACCAGATACAGTCACCTACAATGAAATAACACCACAACCCATCCACTGAGAGTGGTGGGTGCTCCAGGTACTTTGTACCTCCTGGCTCTTAAAAAACTCTATACCTTACTAGAAGGTGAAGAGATAGGAGAAAATCTTATAATTCAACCTGCCATACCACGCCAGTCACTATCCTGTGGTACTGCAGAATTTACACGTTACTTAGCTAGTGCCAGTCTGGAGTTGGCGTCAGGCGAGCTGTGGAAGCTCGCAGATTGGTATAAATATCGCTGGTGCCAAGCGAGCTGGGTGCTAGGCGAACTGGGTGCCAGCTGAGCCGCTGGGAGATCACAGATGCCTTAAGCTCTAAAGTTGGCACCAGACTGTAGCTGGTGCCAGGTAAGCTGAGCACCAGGGAAGCCCGAAGCTCTGGGCGCTGGGGGCTCTATAGCTGGGGCCAGACTTGTAACTGGCGCCCGAAGAGCTGGGTGCCAGCAGAGCTAGAAGTTCAGGTTTCACTTCTTAAGACAGTGAGATGAGATGCAAAGGACGATTATACTTCCAGTTGGTCGATGCAGAATGGAAGTAATGGACATATGTGCCTGTGCGACGTGAAGGACAATATGAGGTGTGTAGCATTAGAAGGGCCTTTCGCCACCAAAAAAAATTTTGAGTTATAAGCCATCAAAGTTTTGGAACTTGAACCTGCTGTAATTTCTTTATTTTTCAAGATACAAAGTTAAAATTTGTATGAGAGGAAGTATTTGTGATCAGAAATATAATAGTATGCATAAAAAAAATTAGGGTTCATCCCCACCCCTTTTTTGGGAAAAAGGGAGGGGAATTTTAAAGGTATAATTATGGTATTTTTTGAGTTTTTTGGAAACTTTTGATCACTTAATCTTTACATATTGTGTGTAATGCTTATTACTTTATAATTATTAAGTTTTTATTGCAAATAATACGCTATTCTTAAACATACGGACGAAAACATTGAGCAATCTTTATAACAGCTCTCTCTCTCTCAATGTTATCAGTATTATCATTGTATATTATTAGCATTATTATAATCATTATTGTTTTTCAATATTATTGCTATTGTTCCTACTGATGTTTTTGTAGCAATTTCCATAAACAAAAAAGTACAAACCCTGATACAAAGAGTATAAACAAAGAAAAATTTAATTGTAATGGAAAGGAAAAGGATTACACTCATTTTGTCAGTAACTTGTGATTGATGGCAGTTCCATAATTCCTCATTCATCAACAGCTATTAATTTTCTAAACCTTAGTCCTTTTCCGTTTCATGTTCGTCATCTATAGAGATAGGCCGTATGCAATGGTGACTATGGGTTAGAAACATTTTGCCACATTTTGTGCCCATTCTTTCTTGTTGGCAACACAAACTCAGCCTGTTTTCTTTACTTTACCTTTCATGCTATTGTTAGGGCTACCACCACTGCTATCACTAGGCCTACCACTACTACTACCACTAAGCCTACCACTGCTAATACCAGCACAACCTGCCTCTACAGACCTAAAATCACTATCTTTATCATCATCATCATCACCAATGCTCTCTTCTGAATTCACTGACATAGATCAAGAATCATCCTTAGGCACATAATCGGGATCGTCTACGTCGTCGCTGGCATCGATGTCCAAAAATTCTTCATCACTCGAAACTTGGCTGCCATAAAACGACACTAATTTTCGCATTTTTACATGGTCATTGGCCAGTTGGCTATTTACCCACAATTTCATTAGTGTTTCCTGACATAATGAATGCACACAAATATCACTGAAGCTGCAAATTCACAAAATAATCGGTAAAAATAGTGGCAGAAATCACAGGATTTGTTTAAAGTTTACGCAGAAGGCTGAAACTACGGCCATTCGGTACTAACTTGGCGTTCTCAGGAGCTGAGTGGTGAGAAGACGCTAATTTTCGCCTCTTCACACGATCACTGGGCACTTAGCTATTACCTACAGAATCACTAGTATTTCCTGACATAATGAAGGCAAAAACAAGCTGCAACTTCACAAAATAATAAGTAAAAATAGCGGCAGAAACCACATGATTTGTTTATAAAGGCTGAAACTACAGCCGTTCGGTACCAATTTGGCATCCCAGGAGCCGAGTGGTGAGAGGCCGTTGTGTTTTACAAACTACCACTCGATTGCAACTACTGGCCAGAAGGTTGAAAATCATACTCATAAAAGAGTATCATTTACCCTATGTTTTTGTATGGAAAGGGCCTCTTGCACCCTCCCATATGAAAGATAGATATGTTGGGAAGATGATAAGGCAAAAAAAAAAGCCATTTTCAAAAGTTGTGGCAAGAGGCCCTTCTAATGCTACACGCCTCATATACTTCCAGTAGGCCGATGCCAAATGGAAGTAAGGGACATATGTCCCTGAAAGCTAAAGAAGTAGAGGCCACTCAGATGACCTAGCTTTCACTGAAGAAGGCAAAGTTGTTCTCCTGAATCTAAGTGTTTCAGAAATTCTCTTTAGGATGAAGGACAATGCGATCTTAATCTAAGGGCGAGGGATTCTTGACCAAAAATTAATGGATAAGAAGGCCCTCTAGATTATCAAGTCCTGTTTGAGGTAAATACCTAAAAATCTAATTGGACAGAGAGTACACTCTTTTCTCCCGGAGTTGGTGAGCGCTCTTGGGTGCTTGGAGCATGCGCTGGTGCAAGGTTGTAGCTGGTGTCAGGTGAGCTGGACACCAGGCAAGTTAGGAATTTGGGAGCTGGACGGAGCTCCTGGAAGCCAAGGATGTCCGTTAAGCTCTAAGGGAGAAAGAACGGATCCAGGTCTTGGATGGATCCTTGGCTACAATCAAAGGCCTTGAGAGGTCTTTGAGAAGAAGATGAAAGATCCAGGTCTCTATGCATAACTAGAGATAAGCATAGATCGGTAATTCTTCAAGGAAGCGAGAGAACCTAGATCTTCTCAGAAACAAATAGGTAATCTGCAGAAGGGTCAGAGGTGTCTAAAAAGAAGAGACGAAGAGTTCAAGACACCAGCTTTCAAAGACGACCACTAAGTCTGGGAAACGGAGGAAGAGGGTGACTTCTGAATCTTGTAATAGTCTCTGCAACACGTCTTGAAGACTCTTCAGAAGACAATCCTACGGACATTCCAGCGCTTGTCTGGGCAAGAGTGGATCACCCCTGGTAGTATCTCTGAAGCTAGGTTGTCTGAGAAGACACAATTTGGGGGAAAGATCTTGAAGAGTCCACCAACAACTGTAAGTAACTGGAAGCTGAGCCTGAGACTGTTCAGCACTTCCTCGATCATGTAGAAGGTTTCTTGAAGAGGCAAACAGGTTCAAGGGTGGCTTGCTTCATACAAAAAAAAAAAAAAAGATGATTCTGACAACTCAGGATCAAAAGGCCATGATGGAAAGGACAAGCTTCTGATGGCCAAGTACGTCCTTCGACGCTTAGTTCCTGAATAAAACAAATGACAAAAATACTTGATTGATCTGTCAACAGAGGAAGAACTCTGCTCTTTGGTCGAGAGGGAATGCTGGATCCAGCTTCCCTGCTGAAGTAGATGTGTTAAGACTGACGCCTTATCCAAATAGACTACCAAAGAGCTAGGGTTGAGCAGTACTAGAGCTGTAAGAGAAACGCTTTAGCTCTCCAAAGTATAAGTGAAGGTTCCTTTCTTCTTGGGGACAGGACAGAGTCCTGGATACCTTCCCGGTTCTCCAAATGGGCTCCTTTGACTTAGATCTGGGGTGCTGAGAAGATGACTAGAACTAAGCTCAGCAGAAGAGAGAATTCCCATGGACAAGTCATGTTCAGACAGCCACCACTGGAAATCTGACTAAAGAAACCTGGGTTAAGAAACAACATAGATGTCCAACTGTGTTTCCCTGTCCTGGTAAAGGTTACTGTCAAGAGCCTTTGAGCCCCTTTCTTCGAAGATAATGAAGAAGTCAGTAGACATGTAAAGACTGAAGTAATGCCCAGACAAAAGGGGAAATCAAATGCAGGAAGAGCTAGGAATCGGGAGAGGTCGAAGGATAGACCCCTGATTAGGAAGCCCTGTCCTGAAAGACAGAACTAAAAAGCTCTCTGGAGTTTGGACGGGGATCTGGAGGAGTGCTCCCTGCATATCCAAGCTCCTATCCAATCACCCTGGAGAATGGGTGAAAGAACTATCTGGATTGTCTCCCTCTTGACCTTCGTCTACTGTCTAAGAGAGAGAGAAATGAGGAACTGTGGTCATGAAGCCCATCATCAGGAGCCGAGTACTAGAAAAAATGTCGAGCACTCTGAAACTAGTGTCGGAACCACTTTGTTTGGGAGCGATAGTCCGCTGTAACTATGTGAATCTCACAGTAGAAGAGAGCACCAGAGATCTCCTTCTAGAGAATACAAAATAAGAGCGTAAAAATCTCTAAAACCATAACTGTCCAAGTCCATACATGACAGGATATGGAAACAATCCAAGGCACCTAACCTCTGGCACTGGGTGCTCTGACACTAGACACTTGGGTACTAGACTTTCAGTGTATGGTGTAACAAGCCCAACAAATTATTAAGTTGGTGGTGAATGGTCCCCAACGAAGCATAGGAGTGGACGAAACTGACGTAAAAAGGTGAAGAGGTAGCATTTGTAGTACCACGTGTGGTGTTAAATAAATGACCGCCGACTTGAAACAGACAGGATGACGAGTGAACATATGACACAAGTGGATGCGTAAACATGTGAGCTTGGACACTGGGTGCTCGGATAGTAGTCGCTTGACCACTGTGCCCTCGGACACTGAACCTCGGAGGCCACTGAGCACTCAAACACCAGGATGCATACGGACGTTTGGCACCTGGGAGCCTGGAATTTGGGAGTTCAGAACTCAGGAGCTCGGAACTCAAGAGCACGGAACTCGGAACCTGGGCGCTCGGAAGTTGGGTGCTCTCTGACTCTGTCCAGATTCGAAGAGCAATGACGAAAACTACTGACGCACCAAGACTGGGAGATATATCTTTACAATGGATGAGATAAATAAAAAAAAACACCATTGGCGTCACTAGTCTACACTATGATACGTAACCAACCACACTGGGATCCCAAAAGTGTCAACGGAGCATCTTGTTCACACTGATCCATAAACCGAAAAAATGCCATCGGCGCCACTATGGCCAAGGCAAGCACACCTTTATGGACGTCTTTTCAATGGCTGTCTGTTGAGACCTGCAGACAACAGGCTCGACTGACGGGTAACTATCCAGGGGCAAAACCCTTTCAGACTCCTATGGACCGACAGTATGCCTCCTCCCAGGTTTATGGGTGTTTGATAGGGATTGGGTTTATGAGATCTGATAGGGCCGGATAGCCACCTCCTCCACTACAAATCCATAAAGACGCCTTTCTAGTGGCTGTCCGCCGATACCTGGGACTGCAAAAGGCTCGACTGATGGGGGTAACTACCCTTGTGGAACCCCCCAACCTCCCTTGGACTTTGTTTGCCTCCTCCCAGGAATTGTGGGGAGTTTGACAGGGACCTTCTGTCTAGGAGCATAAGGGGATGAGTAGTCACCTCCTCCACTGCACTACACTTCACTATAACAAGGTTAACATCTGTTAACCAAGACACAACACTGGCAAAGGTATGGAAAGGGAAGTAAGGGAGCCAGGTGCGGAAGCAAGGGGTAAGACGGCTAGTAGGGGATAGCGCCGCCAAGCGCATGAGACAGGGTGCTGGGGGGAAAGATGGCGCCTGAGATCGGTGCCAGCAAAGCTAGCAGGTTAGCAGCGTGAGTTGGTTCTCGGCTGTCACGAACGTCAACTTATAGCTGCCAACAAAAACCCCCAATTCTCTCCTTACTACTTTCTGCCAAACAATTTCAGTTCTGCAAAGGAAGGTGTGACGGTTATGTCAAAAATTTATTTACTGGAGGCTTCCAGGAAGCATAGGTCTGGTAAATAAATCATAATTGCAAAAGTTACAGTCTTAGTGAAATGGCAAAATACCCAAGAACTACTTTCAAGGCAATTATTGGTGGCTCGCACGAAGCATAGGGCTGATAAAATCATAAATTGCCAAAATCATGGCCTAATGAAAGATAATAATGCAATGTTGTAACATCTGAAAATTACTTAAGGCAAAACCATTATCGGCTTCTCGCCAGTAGCCGATGGTCAGTAAACAATTCATGAATTGCAAAAGCTAATGCCTAATAAGAAGGCGTAACATACACCAATTACTTAATAATGGAATACTGTAACATACGAGAATTACTTTTTAAGGCAAAACTATTATCTTCGGCTCGCTAGTACATTAAGGCTGTAAAGCAATTTGTAAACTGCAAAGATTATGGCCTAATGAAAAGCCTAACATATACCAATTATTTTATAATAGTGTCTAGACCAATTACTTTATAATGGAGTGTCATAACACTTGAGAATTACTTTCAAAAACAAAACTATTATCTGCTGCTTGCTAGTAGTTTATAGCTGGAAAACAGTTCATAAATTGCAAAGTTATGGCCTAATAAAAATGCGTAACCTGCAATTTACTTTTATATTGGAATTTCTAACACCTGAGAATTACTTTTAAGGCAAAATATTATCGGTGCCACCAGGAGCCGAACTGGTAAACAAACCATAAATGCAAATGGCATCATTTACCGGCGACTCGATGATGACTGAATCAATGTAAAACAACATAAAGAAAAACTCATCCTGAAAGATTTAAGCTTGAAGGCTACAATATACGCATTCTGATGGTTGATTTAAAGAATCCTCCATTGGAATCCGGTAAAATAACTGGAAAATAATGAAAAAAGCTACTGCCAGACCAAGTGTTGCCACCATGGATGACACAAAATGAATGATAATTGTTTGCTAGGTCATTCCAATATTCTGTTAGTGGAACGGGCTGATCACCTACACAAACTGTATTGAAGCCCTACCCGCAAATTTTTAATCTAAGCTGTCGTACAAGTGGAAACTATGGCTATGTAATTACTCGGTAAGTTACACATATAAAATGCTAACTTTATCCAAAATAATAAATGCTGTATTGAACACTAACTGCACTCCAGGTACTGAGATCAAAATCAAACCCACAATGAGGCCTTCATGTCAAGGTGTGAAGCATGAGCAAGGGAATATTCAAGTAAGTAAACAACTTAAGTATTCTTTTGTCTGTTTAAAAAATATTTATAAAATACAACATCCACCTCATCTTACCTTGGATCTGTCAACATGAATAAAAAGATCTGTGCACTCTATAGACAGGCATTTTTTAAATCTTTGATTTTTTACCAATATACTGTTTAATTAAAGGATAAGTAAATTTCTGGCTATTAATGCAGTAACGGATCCTGAAATAAAATAAATTCTTGCTTTCTTTACCACGGTCTGCTGAGGCGGCAAACCTCTGCTACTAGATTTATCTAAAACGATCTTCCCAAGAGCATTTGCTCCTGTGTGACATCTCGAGTTGTGCTTCACTCCATTTCCAAAGACCCCTGAAAAACAAAAAAAAGTGTACTTTTTTATTACATTAATTTTTACCAGTACAAGAAAATTCTGAAAGGTTATGAACTTCACATTCAGTTCCAAAGAAAATTATATTCCATTTTTTTTTTCAACATGACATTAAATCTGTAAACAAAGGTACTGTATTATTCTTTGGTTGCTTCTCCAAATAAAATGAAACTGCCTTTACAAAAATTAATTTGATTATTAGATAAAAAAAAATTCCAAAGAGAGAATTTTGTCTTTGTCTCTTAACCCTTACAAACTTGGATAAATATACATTAACAATACCCTGAGACTGGGCAAACTTTAAGGCTGGCCAGTTTAAAAAAAAATACATTACTGCAAAGAAGAAAAATTGTAAAAATGCATGGTATATGAAAAAACACATTTCCTGTAACTTATGACATTTAGAGTAACTATTTTCAACCCTGTGCAGGGCCTCTTTTCCAAAATACTCTTACAAATACGCTATTTTATTGACATGTTCTTTCTAATAATATCTTTTTTTTTTAAATTTATTTTTCAAAATTACAATTACAGCTCACATACTATTGAAAAAGATATGAACTACAGTCAGCAATGATCCTGGAGTATATTTATGGAGAAATATTTAAAAGATGCATTGGGATGGGGAGGTGTAGTAACTTTTAGCGAGTTATACATGTTCTTTCTAATATTATTTGTACTTTGCAAAATTGCAATATTGTACTTTACTTCACAAAATTACAATTGTAGCTGACATACTATCTAAAAGATAAGAACTAAAACTGGCAACAATCCCCAAGTATTTTTATATGCACATAAGGTGCATTTTCTCGTTTGCCCATCTTTACACATCATGTGATTGGTAACTTTTTATCTTCAATTGCAAATCCAGAACTTAATTAAACCTCCACGATTCAAAGGTTATTTGGCTCTACAGTACTGTAAACCCCCGTATTCGCATTCTCACGATTTGTGGATTTCTCGATGGAACATACATACACATTATTCGCGGAAAATTCGCCCATTCGCAGTACTTTTCACTGAGAAATATTTACTGATGACTGTATTTTTCATTAATTTCATGACTAAATGCACTTTTTGTGATAAAACTATTAAAATACTCAGGTAGCCAGGTAGTGCTCGAGTTACGATAATTTGACTTTGCGGTGGGGTAAGCAATTAATACCAATACGACAATATTTATAAAATATTTTTAACTTTCGAGTGGGCGTAGGCTGCAGCGTACAATCAGGCAGCGAGAGAGACCAAACTACAGTAGACCAACTTCTTTTCCTCCATCTTTATCCCATCTTCTAGTTAAAAAGTATAAGAGAATGATAAAAGTAATGTTAGTAATGTTATACTCTTGCATAAATGCACACAGTCATAAACTGAACAAGAAACTGTTGTTTTGCTTATAACAGAATTGGATAGCAGCAGCCATTTTGCTTTTATTTCAACCATTGTACGGTAGTAAGCAATTACCGTAGTTGTTACAAATGACATTAGGTAGAATAGGACTGATAGATTTTTACATTATATCCTTATTTGCTATGGATAAAAGATTAGCAAGGAAATATACTGCTAAATTCAAACTGCAAGTTGTAGCTGAAGCTAAGAAAAAAATGTTCAAGTTGATAATGTCTATAAATCATCGTGCATCATCAACATGGATGAAACTTGACTTTAATTAAAATCGGACAGAAAGTATTTTAATTGAAACTACTGGGCATGAAAGAACACACTGCTGCTGTTTTTACTCCGATAAACAATAAATACATTAAGCTCGTATTACGATGAAATCAAGTAGAAAAATAGTGAACGGAATCTTGATTTTTTTTTACACAACCCAACGTCATCTATTAACGAAAAAAATTGCTAAATTAATTTCACAAAGAGATGTATTTAAGTTATATTTTGACTTGAAAAAACACTTCATATAATGAAAAATAACCTTGCCTCATATAAATAAAGTATCTAGAGATTCATTTACACTAACTAGAAGCAAGAAAAGTACTCTGAACCGAGTTAAATACGGCGAAATAAACTTACCACACAATCGATTTCCAAACCAAAATACTGATCGCAATTCATAATACAAAAGCAATATAAGAATACAGTAGAACCCCAGTCCTCGACCGTGTCAGAACTTGACATAATCGGATTTTGACGTGAAATGTTGAGTAAATTTTGCGTCAGAGCTCGAACAACAAACCAGAATCCGGCCCGATGAATCATATGATGTTTTTAAACAAAAGTGTTTCAGTCAGCCGCCACTAGTTGGCGCTGCTGTGGCGTTCTTCCCAAGCATATTTAAAAGCGTATAAAGCCCACACACGCTGCTGCTGTTGTTTGGAGTAGTACACGCTTGCACAGGTATATGATCAGTTTTTTCGGCTTTCTGCACTGCATTTTCATCAAATCATGAGTCCCAAGACAGCCGTTGCTGACAAGCAGAAGAGAAAGACAGTAAGAACTACAATAGAACTTAAGAGATTATTGAGAGTGTGAAAGATGAATTCGTGTAACTGATTAAGCATCGCAGTTTAAGCTACCTAGGTCCACCATAAGCACATTTTTGAAGAACAAAGAGGCTATAAAAGTGCTAGTGTTGCTAAGGGGGTTTATGAGTTTGACTAAACAGAGGTCTCCCATAATAGATAAAACTGAGAAATTATTATTAGTTTGGATAAATGAAAAACAGATTGCTGGGGATAGTGCATCAGAGGCTATGATTTGTGCAAAGGCTAAAAGTTCGCATGCTGACCTTATGAAAAACAGAGCCGGATCAAGTAGTAGTACTGAGCACCAGTTTATGGCCAGTAGGGGATGGTTCGACAGATTTAAGAAAAGAAGTGGCATCCAAAGTGTTGTACGGCATGGGGAGGCAGGGAGTGCTGATAAGAAAGCTGCAGAAAAATATGTTAAAGAATTTCAACAGTTTGTGGACGAAAATGCCAAAGAGGACCTACATTACTAAAGAAGAGAAGAAATTGCCTGGCCATAAACCAATGAAAGTTTGGCTAACTTTGTTATTATGCGCGAACGCTAGTGGAGATTTGAAAATAAAGCCTCTGTTAGTTTGCCACTCAGAAATCCCTAGAGTTTTTAAGAAACATAAGGTATTAAAGACCAAGTTAAATGTGATGTGGAAGTCAAATGCTAAAGCTTGGGTAACAAGGCAAATTTTTAGAGAGTGGGTTTCTGAAATGTGTGCCCCCAATATAAAGAAATACCTTCAGGAAAAAGATTTGCCACCCAAGGCACTCCTCGTATGGATAATGCCCCTGCCCACCCCCAGACATGGAACATGAGTTGGCAGGTGAGTTTAGCTGGCTGAAGGTCAAGTTTTTGCCACCCAGAACTACCTCACTAATCCAGCACATGGACCAGCAGATCATTGCTAACTTCAAAAAGCTCTACATAAAGGTGCTTTTCCAAAGGTGTTTTGAAGTTACCAGTGAAACTAGCCTAACTCTGACCAAATTCTGGAAGGAACATTTCCACATTCTGAGTTGTGTCAGGCTGATAAACAAAGCATGGACAGATATTTCTAAGAGGGCTCTAAGAGCAGCTTGGAGAAACCTTTGGCCTGATGGGGCTCCTCTTAGGGGCTTTGAAGGTTTTGATGCCCCTAGTCAGCTTGGAGATGACCCTGAAGCTGAACCACTTCCTCTGCCTGACCCAGATGTTGAGGAAATTGTTTCTGTGGCCAAGTCCATGGGCTTGGAGGTGAGTTCTGATGACATCAAGGAACTGGTGACAGAACACAACACTGAGCTAACAATGGAGGAACTCCAGGAACTTCACGAGGAGCAGCAGAAGATTTTGGCTGAGGAGGTGTCTGGAGAGGAGGAGAGCAAGGAGGAGTCAACTTCTAAAAAAATAAAGGAGATGCTTCTGCACTGAGAGAAATTCCAAGAGTTCTTCGAGAAGCATCACCATGACAAGGAACTAGTAAACCAGGCTATTGACTACGCTGATGATAATTTAGTCAATGTTTACAGAAAAAAGCTGAAGAAACGGGCAACAGCAGACAACGCTGTTCAAGCTTTTGTCAAAAGAAGAAAGCCAGCCCAGTCCCAGTGAAAAAAGGCTAAGGGAAAAACTCCTAAGAGCAGCAACCAGATTTTATGGAAGGAGATTCCCCCTCCAACCAATGACGCTCTCTCCATAGCTCCCCTCCACAGATCCACATCCTCATTAATGTCAAGGTATGGGCCCTACTGTAGTTGTTAAAAACTTTTTTAATGTTTATAAATGACCTAGAGGTACAGTGAATAATATATTCATGCAAGTTAAAGCAATGAAAGAGGTCATAAATATTGAGTTATACTAACAGTACATTTCATTTTGTGTTTAATCCACAGGTTACTGTACAGTACTGCACTTCATTGAATGTCCTAGAGCCGCTCAGTCGTCCATAGTATGGACCCATGTTGTATTAGTTGTTAAAAACTTTTAATGTGCTTATAAATGACCTAGAGATGATTGTTAGATTGAGGATTTTGTTTATTATTACAGCTCATAACAGTAAATAATATTTCTACATTTCATTTTGTGTTTAATCCACAGATTACTGTACAGTATACACTTCATTGAATGAAGTTCCTGGAGAAATTCAGTGCATGCTGTTTGAGGGGCAACTGCAATTATTCATCAATGTCAAGGTATGGGTCAAGCTGTACTAGCTGTGAAAAAGTTTTTAATGTTTATAAATGACTTGGAAATGCTTATAAGATTAAGGATTTGTGTGTAGATTACAGCTCATAACAGAAGTACAGTAACTAATATTTCTACATTTGATTTTTTGTTTATTCCACAGATTTACACTTCGTTGAATGACGGTCCTGGAGAAGAGCAGCTGTGTAACATACAGTACAGAGAGTGTACAGTATATTTCAATTTAGGTGTAGTAGCAGCAATGTGTACATAGTTTAAATTTCAATTTAGGTGTAGTAGTAGCAACATGTATGTATGTACAGTACTGTATAGCATTAATTAATGTCTTTATATGTTTGTGCTAGTATTAAGGATTCCTTGTGTACAGTAGACTAGTTTTACTAATTATGTTAAGTACATACAGTAATAAAATGAAAAATGAGTTAATTTCAGGTTTTCTTATTTATCCCTTTAATACTGCATAGTAACGGTTACACGAAGGCGGTACGCCTCTTAAGATTTTGTGTTGTCTATGTAGGGACTATTCCTCTGTCCCTCAAAACTCCATTTTTTTTTTCCTCTTTAATACTGCATAGTATCGGGTACACGGAGGTGTAGGCCTCTTAAAATTTTGTGTTGTCTATGTAGGGTTACTTTCTCTCTCCCTCAAAACTCCATTTTTTTTACCTTTTTACTATTGCATAGTACTGGGTACAGTACAAGAAGGTGGTAGACCTCTTAAGATTTCAGTTTGAAAGGTGTAGAGCAAAACAAAGAGCATCGGAGGTTGTCCACTACTGCCGGGTGTATGATGAAGCAAAACATTGCTGGTTATCTACATTCAGACATTTGGATATTACGTATACAGTAGATGATAAAAAGTTAGTACAGTACATATAGTACGTATGTAACTTTTAATTTGGAAACAAGTGTAATCTCTGAAATACAGTACTGTACATAATGTTGTAGATGGGAAAGTGTTTACATGGCAACCAGGGTGTCATGCTAGATTTTTTTTTGACAGAGACGCACGTGTGCATTTCTGTAGTGAATACAATTTTTACGTGTGCTGTTCGGTAGTGAACGCCTTCTTAAGCTTCTCGGTAAAGAAGAGGTTAGCCTGAGGTTAACTCTGAGAAGCTGCTTACAAGGATATTTTATGGAAAAAAATATGTTAGGGTGTCTTAACATTTATTGAAAGATGTTTTACAGTAATTTTGTACACTATTCCAGTAGACTGTATGAAATTTACCATAAGTTAACCCTTTAACACCGAAGCCCTATTTACAAAAACGTCTCCCGTATGCCAGCGGCATTTGGTGAGTTAGCGCCCGGAAAGCGAAAAAAGTTTTTTCAAAAAATCACAGCACGCTTAGTTTTCAAGATTAGAGAGTTCATTTTGGCTCATTTTTTTTTGTCATTGCCTGAAGTTTTAGTATGCAACCATCAGAAATGAAAAAAAATATCATTATCATATATAAATATTGGAATATATGACAGCAAAAAAAAACTCGCATATAATTGTATACAAATCAAGGCCAAAGCAAAACGGTTAAAGCTAATGACTTAATTTTTTTAGTTGTATTGTACACTAAATTGCGATGATTTTGGTATATAACAAATTTTAAAACGATCAAAGCAACACAGAGAAAATATTATCACAAAATGATGCATGAATCAGAACGCCTGGACGTAAAAAATGTTTTTTCAAAAATTCACCATAAATCGAAATATTGTGCTAGAGACTTCCCGTTTGTTGAAAAATGAAGCTAATTGATTGAATATTACTAGACTGTAAGTGTTTTAGCTTACAATTGCAGTTTTCTCGAACCATTTGGTCGAGTTAAAGTTGACCGAAAGTCGATTTTTTCTATTTATCGTGATTTATATGAAAATATTTCAAAACTGATAAAAGCTTACAACCATGAGTTATTTTTTGTTATATTGTAATGAAATTGCGCACATTTTCATATATAAAACTTTACGTAACGACTAATATAAAATGGTGCAAATATTACGATAACGAGACGTAAAGAATTTCAGAGGATGTTCAGCTTGAAAGTTACAGCAAGAGACGTAAGCGAAAATTTTTTTAAATTCACCATAAATCGAAATACAGCTAGAGACTTTCAATTTATTGCAAAATGAAGGTAAACGATTGAATATTACTAGAATGCTTAAGAGTTATAGCTTATAATTGCGTTTTTTACCACGTCGAGTTAAAGTTGACGAGCTTGAAATTTTGGCAGTTATCGTGATTTATGAAAATATTTCAAAACTGATAAAAGCTACAACCATGAGTTATTTTCTGTTGTATTGTACATGAAATTGCGCACATTTCCATATATAAAACTTTATGTAACGACTAATATAAAACAGTGCAAACATTACGATAACGTATCTAAAGAATTTCTAGGCGCAGATGTAATGAAAAGTTTTTTCAAAAATTCACCATAAATCGAAATATTGTATAGAGACTTCCAATTGGTTGCAAAATGAAGGTAAATGATTGAATATTACTAGAATGTAAGAGTTTTAGCTACAATTGCGTTTTTGACCATTTTGTCTCGAGTCAGTTGCCCAAAGGTTGAAATTTTGGCAGTTATCAGTGATTTATTATGAAAATATTTCAAAACTGATAAAAGCTACAACCATGAGTTATTCTCTGTTGTATTGTATATGAAATTGCGCACATTTTCATATATAAAACTTTATGTAACAGCTACTATAGAACAGTGCAAAAATTACGACAAAATGACGAAAGAATTTCTGAAATTTTCAGCCGAGTTACCATGCTGGGCGTATAAAAAGTTTTTTTTCAAAAATTCACCATAAATCGGAATATTGTGCTAGAGACTTCCAATTTGTTGCAAATGAAGGTACATGATTGAATATTACTAGAATGTAAGAGTTTTAGCTTACAATTGCGTTTTTCGACCATTTCAGTCGAGTCAAAGTTGACCGAAGGTTGAAATTTTTGTAGTCGGCGTTTGCCAACATCCACTCGGCATTTAACAGACAATTTTAACGACGTTGCTACGCCCAACAGGCGTTTAAGGGTTAATACTGAACGTAAACAACATTTATGTAATTAGTACCGCGATACGCCACCAGGATGGCACTTTGGTTTGTTTACATCTGCTCAAGCCACAAGCTTCCTAATGCCGATGTAACTTAGGAAATTGTTCTTAAGTTTATGTTAGCAGACATAATTCGGCTTATTTTTAATATTTTAATATTTTATTGTTAACAACAGTTGTTTTGTGTACCCGTTACAGCACACTCTAGTAGTGCCTATAGGCTACCTAGCCTAACCTATGGCGCTCGGTCTACCATCAGTAATATGGCTGCACTGGTTGTGACCCAGTTTTTTTTAACAGTATGCATTTAAAAACAAAAAAGTTCATCTAATACGGTAAGTTATTTAACTCTGAACTTTTTTAATTGTTATTTGGGCAATGTTTTGTACAAAAAAGGCAAGGTTGGGGTAATGACTGGTGGTCAGGAACGGATTAATCCATTTTCAGTTATTTCTTATGGGTGAAATTGATTCGGAATTCGACTAAATCGAATCTTGACACTTCTCCTGGAACGGGTTAGCGTCGAGGACCGGGGCTCTACTGTATATACAATATTACTGAATACAGTGAAGTAAAGCATAACATCTTAAAAATATCTATGGAAAAGATGCATATTCGTTATGTTGATGTTTGTATAATAAGATATTAATGTGCGAATATAGAGTACGGTATAATGTAGGCTAGGCTGCTGTATATGTATACGATATACCAAAGCGTAGGCTAAGTTAATTCTTGTTTGTTATTCAATTTCTCTCTGTATTGAATTATCATAAGTCACTCTGCATGGACCTCCAGAATTAGCTGATATTAATAATTACTATACCATGTATGTATAGAGTATACTTTATAGTGTAGGCTAGGCTACCATATATGTATACATGGCACTGAATACCCCAGTGTAGGCTACGCTATATTTGAGATAAGTTTTTTTCCAACAAATGATGGGTTTTTTGGAACCTAACCCCATTGTAAGTAGGATAATACTATAAGCATATTTAGAGTTTTTTTTTTTTTTTGAACTATCAAAATAGGCAGTTCTAAGTGTCTTTTGAAGGGTTTTAAGTATTCACAGATTCTAGTTATGGGGGGGGTATGCATCCCTCGCAAGTATGGGGGTTTACTATACTATCCCCCGCGAATATGGGGGGCTTACAGTATTATCATTGTCTGAAAGGAATTGAACTCCTTACCTCTGGGTCTACTCTCTTCCAAAGCCCATATGTTTTATCCCCCCTCCTAAAATCATGATTATGGCTATTCGTGATTAACCCATAAACGCCTACTGACGATCATACGATAAACTAAAAATTGTCTGTTGGTGTCAAGTGATTGCATCGCACGCCGACTACAAAAAATTTCAACTCGTCAACTTTGACTCAACTGAAATGGTCGAAAACGCAATTGTAAGCTAAAACTCTTACATTCTAGTAATATTCAATCATGTACCTTCATTTTGCAACAAATTGGAAGTTCTCTAGTACAATATTTCGATTTATGGTGAATTTTTGAAAAAACTTTTCCTTACGCCTCGCCATGGTAACTCGCCGAAAATTTCAGAAATTCTTTCGCTCATTTTGTCGTAATTTTTGCACAGTTTTATATTAGCGTTACATAAAGTTTATATATGAAAATGTGTGCAATTTCATGTAAATATAGCAAAATACAACCATGGTTGTAGCTTTTTATCAGTTTGGAAATATTTTCATATAAACCACGATAACTGCCAAAATTTCAACTTCGGTCTATTTTTTGACTCGACCAAAATGGTCAAAAACGCAATTGTAAGCTAAAACCTTACATTCTAGTAATATTCAATCATTTACCTTCATTTTGCAACAAATTGAAGTCTCTAGCACAATTTTTCGATTTATGGTGAATTTTTAAAAAACTTTTCCTTACGTCCGCGCCAGAAATTCTTTCATCACGTTAATACGTAATGTTTGCACCGCTTTATATTAGTCGTTACATAAAGTTTTATATATGGAAATGTGCGCAATTTCATGGTAGAATACAACAGAAAATAACTCATGGTTGTAGCTTTATCAGTTTTGAAATATTTTCATAGAAATCACGATAACTGCCAAAATTTCAACCTTCGTCAACTTTACTCGACCAAAATGGTAAAAACGCAATTATAAGCTAAAACTCTTACATTCTAGTAATATTCAATCATGTACCTTCATTTTGCAACAAACTGGAAGCCTCTAGCACAATATTTCGATTTATGGTGAATTAAAAAAAAAAAAAAAAAAACTTCCACGCCTGCACGCGTAACTCGCTGAACATCCTCAGAAATTCTTTTTCACGTTGTCGTAATGTTTGCATCGTTTACACTAGTCGTTACATAAAACTTTTATATATGAAAATGTGCGCCAATTTCATGTAGAATACAACAGCAAATAGCTCATAGTTTAGCTTTATCAGTTTTGAAATATTTTCACATAAATCACGATAACTGCCAAAATTTCAACCTTCGTCAACTTTTTAACTAGACCAAAATGGTAAAAACGCAATTGTAAGCTAAAACTCTTACATTCTAGTAATATTCAATCATTTACCTTCATTTTGCAATAAATTGGAAGTCTCTAGCACAATATTTCGATTTATGGTGAATTTTTTGAAAAATATTTTCCTTCACGCCCGCGTAACTCGCCGAACATCTCAGAAATTCTTTTGTCACGTTGTCGTAATATTTGCACCGTTTTATATTAGTCGTTACATAAAGTTTTATATATGAAAATGTGTGCAATTTCATGTACAATACAACAGAAAATAACTCATGGTTGTAGCTTTATTAGTTTTGAAATATATTCATATAAATCACGATAAATAGAAAAATTGACTTTCGGTCAACTTTAACTCGACGAAATGGTCGAAAACTGCAAATTGTAAGCTAAAAACACTTACAGTCTAGTAATATTCAATCAATTAGCTCATTTTTCAACAAACGGGAAGTCTCTAGCATAATATTTCGATTTATGGTGAATTTTGAAAAAAACATTTTACGTCCAGCGTTCACATAATTCATGCATCATTTTGTGATAAATATTTTCTCTGTGTTGCTTTGATCATTCTACAATTTGTTATATACCAAAATCATCGCAATTTAGTGTACAATACAAAGAAAAAAAAATAACCCGTTAGCTCTAACCGGTTTGCTTACAGAGCGATTTGTATAAAATTATATATGAAAAATTTTTTTTGCGCTGTCATATATTTCAATATTTATATATGATAATGATATTTTTTTCATTTGTGATAGTTGCATACTAAACTTCAGGCAATGACAAAAAGGAGCCAAAAATGAACTCTTAATCTCCAAAAACTAAGTGTGGTGTGATTTTTGAAAAAACTTTTTTCCGCGGCAGTGCTAGCTCCCAACGCGCGGCATACTTGAGCGTTTTGGTAAACAGAGGCTCGGCGTTTAAGGGTTAACAGATTTCTATAAATGAAAAAAAAAATTAAAGCCCATATGCTTTATCCCCCCTCCTAAATCACAATTATGGCTATTCATGATTAACAGATTTCTATAAATAAAAAAAAAAATCAAAGCCCATATGCTTTATCCCCCCTCCTAATTCATGATTATGGCTATTCATGATTAACAGATTTCTATAAATAAAAAAATCAAAGCCCATATGTTTTTTATAACCTCCTAAATCACGATTATGGCTATTCATGATTAACAGATTTCTATAAATAAAAAAAAAATCAAAGCCCATATGCTTTATCCCCCCTCCTAAATCACGATTATGGCTATTCATGATTAACAGATTTCTATAAAAAAAAAAAAAATCAAAGCCCATATGCTTTATCCATCCTCCTAAATCATGATTATGGCTATTCATGATTAACAGATTTCTATACATAAAAAAAAATCAAAGCCCATATGCTTTATCCCCCCCTCCTGAATCACGATTATGGCTATTCATGATTAACAGATTTCTATAAATAAAAAAAAAAAAAAAATCAAAGCCCATATGCTTTATCCCCCTCCTAAATCATGATTATGGCTATTCATGATTAACAGATTTCTATAAATAAAAATAAAAATCTACAAACCAAGAAATCATAACTTGTAATGCCCTGCTCCCTTCCTACTCTCTCAGATAGATGTTGGCATTAGCGGTGCAATGACTTGTGGGACCATTGTGTCAGCTGTGCATGAAAAGTAGGACTTTTCTTGTTAGTATGACTGGGTTAAATTTCACATGGAGTAAGGCTATTTACAATTAATTAATGGGTTCACAGGAAAGTATTCATTGTAAAATTATTGTCCTTTACTTAAGGATAATGAGTTTTGTGGATAAATGCATATGTGTACCAAACAGTCTTAAAGAAGTGAGTGAGACATCAAAATGCCAATTCACAGTGCTACCTCCTACTGGCAACAGAATACATGACAACTGTTCAAAAGCCTTTTTCACTGGAAAGTCACTAGTATCTGAAATGGCAACAAATGAATAAAAAACTTAATGAAGTGGCGGCCATGTTAAAAATCCCCATATATCCCTTACAGTAACTGATACAGAGATTTAATGAATGTTAACTGTGCTTTGTTTAAATGATCAATTATGAATACAGGCAGTCGCTGGTTATCAGCGATCCGATTTTACAGCAATTGCCTAGCAATGAAAATTGGCAATTTTCAGCAGAAAATCACAGATTTCCGCTTATCAGCACCGATACACACCTAACAGAGGGACCAATAACCGAAAATCAGTGGTTTTCGCTGATTTTCGGCGCCAATAAGCACTGATAATCACCGAAAAACACTGATTTTCGGTTACCTCACGCTGTCAGAACAGAATCCTGCCAATAACATGTGGACTGCTTGTAGTATGAATATGTGCAATAGATAACAATGAATATGGTAAATATGAAAAAGTACCCTTCCAGTAATTTTTGACAGGTGATCAACTTATTGTATGCTTCCTGTTCTATTTTTCCGATGCAGTAACTCATAAGGATAATTTATGATTTTTTTTTTTTATGAATTTTTTTTTTACTATGTACTGTATGCACTTACACCCACTATTTAGAGGAGAGGGGTGCCACCTACAGTTTGCCTTTCACTGCCCACTGTAGATGGCCCAGCTGAATAGCTAACTGCCTTTTACTTTCCATCTGTTCCCACTCTTCCCTTTCCACTTCCCCACCAATCTCCCGTAGGGGGGGGAGTGCCGTCAGTGCACCTCACGTGGTGCAATATAGACATTACTTAAGGGTCTCTGCAGCGTCCCTTCGGCCCCAAGCTGCAAGTGCTTTCATTCCTTTTACTGTACCTCCGTTCATACTCTCTTCTTCCATCTTACTATCCACCCTCTCCTAACAATTGATTCATAGTGCAACTGCCAGGTTTTCCTCCTGTTACACCTTTCCAACTTTTACTGTCAATTTCCATTTTAATTCAGGCCTTAGTTGCCCAAGTGCTTGGCATGTATGCCTAAAATCTATAAATCAATCAGTACCTTTCCACTTAACCCTTTCCTATCTGTTTAGTTATCACATCACTGAGGCACGTGAGTCCCAATGTGTCTGGGAGCGCTCGATAGTGCGAAAAAATAATTATTTCGAAAATTCAGCAAAAATAGAAATTTTATGCCAACAACGTTCATTTTGCTGTCCTTTTTTCTAAATGCTTATATTTTATGGGAATAGTCAGAATAAGAGTCCCAGCCCTCTAAATATGAAAAATGTGAGTTATTTAATAAAAACAAAAAAAATTCTTTACTTATTTTTATTTTCGTTCAGTAACCCAAAACTATGAAAGTCAGACGAATTAATTATTTTTTTTTATGAGAAAGCCAACAAAATTCCCTAAATATTGACATATAAAACAATGGAAAACGAATAAGTCCAGTTGGTGAAAAATTGATAAGAAAGAGGATAAGAAACAGAGCGCTCTGTCTCGGCCTATGGTGAGAATTATTGCTAAAAATTTTTTTAAGAGCTCTATCTCGGTTATTTTTCATAGAAATTACTGTAAATATACGAAAATGTAGAGGAAAAGTTGAAGAATAAAGGGAACATCTCAAGAAAATGGCTTTGGTAACGGCAACAGTTTCATTTTGACGTTATAAAACTGATCAAAAAACAAAAAAAATATTACCGTTGTCAACATTATCGCTCAGAGTCTCAAAAGCTATAAGAGTTAGCGAATTAATTATTTTTTATGAAAAAAGCCAACACAATTCTCTAAATATTGACATATAAAACAATGAAAAACGAATAAGTCCAGTTGGTGAAAAATTGATAGAAAGAGGGTAAGAAACAGAGCACTCTGCCCAGCGTATGGTGAGAATTATCGCTACAAAAAAATTTTTTGAAGAGCCCTATCTCGGTTATTTTTCATAGAAATTACTTTGTAAATATACGAAAATGTAGAGGAAAAGTTGAAGAATAAAGGAGAGTTAAGAAAATGGTTTGCCACGCAAAGTATCATTTTGATTATCAACGAAAAAAAGTTACCGTTATGTCAACATTATTGTTCGAGCTCAAAAACTATAACAGTTAGGCGAGATAGATTATTTTTTTTATGAGAAAGCCAATAAAATTTCTAAATATCGACATATAAAGAATGAAAAACGAATAAGTCCAGTTGGTGGAAAATTGATAGAAAATAGGGTAAGAAACAGAGCGTGCTGCCCGGCATATGGTGAGAATTATCGCTAGACATTTTTTTTGAAGAGCCCTAGCTCGATATTTTTCATAGAAATTACTTTGTAAATATACAAAAATGTAGAGGAAAGGTTGAGGAATAGAGTGAGAGTCAGAGAAAATGGCTTTGGTAACGGCAACAGTTTCATTTGACGTTATAAGTTGTTCAAACGAAAAAAATGTTACCCGTTGTCAACATTATTATTGTTCGTAGCTCAAAAGCTATAACAGTTAGGCGAATGAATTATTTTTATGGAGAAAGCCAACAAAATTCTCTAAATATCGATATATATAATGAAAAATGAGATTCAGAGCCCTGCCTAAAATCCAGACGTCTCTTATGTGATGCACTAACGCGTCTTCCGCTAGTTTTACCGTGAAAACTTTGTGAAAGCATGTTGGAAACCGTTCTCGATTGACGTCACTGTATGTAAACAGCCACACGTGTTTACCCAACCTCGACGCATGGTCTCTGACAGAAGTGGCCTGCCAGGCCTGCGTGGGTGGATCAGCTGTTGTCACAGAGAATTTTTACTACGCCAGGATTTGCGATGCACAGTAGAGGAAATCCTAAAAATTTATAGAAAAGAGGGTCTGAAACAGTGTGTTTCCAATAATGTAATCCTACATTTTATAAAAAACAAGATACAAGAGAGAAGCGTGGTAGGATCAGCTGGATTTCATTGTGAGAAATTTACTATGCCAGGATTTGGCGCATGCGGTATAGAACTGCTTGCCTGGCGTGATGGATGCCTGAGTTACACGGTCCAAAGGTGCGCTTAGCTATGGAAACCACCAACTGTCCGAAAATAAAAAAATTTACCCCTATCACACGCATTTAAAAATGTTGGTAAATTTACGAAATTACATCAGTCAAAAAGAAGGGGGGTTGGGTGATATTGCGTAATATGACGTCAATTGGATAGGAAAGTGTTAACTGATAAACATTTTTAACTTCACACCACTGCAATTTTCACCTCTTATTTAAGCACAAATCCTTCCACTGAGCCCTATGACACCTAGAAATGTAACTGATTTTGTTAAACTAAGAAAACTTGTATTGCAAACTCAACTGTGATACCCATGTACAGTAAATTTTTTGATCTTTACACGATTCGAAAGTTGCGACGAATTCATAATACACGAACTTTCACTGAACCTAACTAATGGGCATATGCGATTTTTCACAGACACACTGTAAATTCTCGAGAAACCCTGCAGAAGTGGGCGTTTAATTTTTTAAGTAATTTACAAGTTTTCATGCTTTTATATGTAAAATCTGTATGAAAATGCATTTCATTATTTTATGTGTAAAATCTGTATGAAAATGCATTTCATGCTTTTATGTAAAATCTGTATGAAAATGTATTTCATGTTTTAATGTGCAAAATCTCTATGAAAATGCATTTCATGCTTTCATGTGTAAAATCTTTATCGAAAATGTATTATTTTTATTTTTGTACATGCATAAATATGATGCAAAGGTAATTTCAGCACATTCACTTAGTGTACTTTTACAAGATGTGATGCCATTTGCAAAGTTACTACACTTTTCAAAGATGATACCCTGCAGAAAATGCTTGTTTAATGTTTATACATTTATAAGTTTTCATGCTTTTAACTGTAAAATCGATATGGAAAATTTATATTTATATTTCTGTACATAAATATCCATGGCAAGTATTATGTCCATTTGCAAAGTCTTTGTCACAAGGACTTTATATGACCTTGAGATGAGGTTGTTCAGTCGCTCATTTGATAAAATGAATTGTTAATATAATATCAGAGATGTAACTAAGAGTTGTATAAGTGTCATTCTTTGAAAATTACTCTGTTCACCTCGGAGAAAAGTGCTGGTGCAATCCGTATATGCATGTAATTACAGCACGTTCAGTTGGTGTACTTTACAAGATGTGACCCTTTTAGTTACTGCATTTTCAAAGATGATACCCTGTAGAAAGTGTGTTTAATCTTTAAGTTTTAGTGTTTTTAGGTGTAAAATCAGAATGGAAAATTTGTATTTATATATCTTGAATAAATACGATACAAAAGCAGTACAGTTACTTTATTGCAGTATCTCTCTCTCTCTCTCATTCGTAGTTAAGCGCTCAAACATACTTTTACAACTTATTATTTCTCTGGTACGTCATTACCTGTACAGCATATAATTTTAAATTGATTGAATTTTACCTGTACTGTACTACCTTCTACGAACATTATGTACATGTTTTCGATGTTTTATGGAATTGTACTTTGTTGACTGTGACGTTTTGCCTAGTGACACAAAAAGAAAACGGCTTTTACTCTAGTGACAAAGAAAACGGCATCCCATGAATTAGGGGTAACATTAGTATACGCACCTACTGTAAATGAGCTATTATGAAACTGTGCAGTACTCAATTTTTATGTCAACCATTTACTGTATTCCTTTTAAGGGTAATAAGCTAAATTTTAAATATAATTACACTAACTTTAGTTCATTTAAAAGTTAACTAATACTTTGGGAGCATGATTAGGGTCATATTTAGTACTTAAACTCTGGAAATAAACATTTATTAGCACTTTTAAAGACCATGCCAAACTTACGCAAAAATTCACCTTGCACGAGGGGCTCCGGAACCTAACCTCGCGTAATTTTGAGGTATGACTGTAAAACAATAGTTTGATCAATTGAAAAAATTACCTGGTTGCTTGTGTTGCTGTGGATGTGACAATGATGGCACTGTCGCAAGACGCTTTTTGTGTTCAAAATCCATACGTAACTCCTCACGCATCTCAGCAGGAAGTGCAGCAAGAAAACTGGAGTCAACCTGAAATTAAATTTCTACCTCAACTTGCGCATATCATTTACCAGAATAATAACCAGAAACTGTTTCACTGCTACCACCTCCATCAGCCATTAAAGGTACTGATGTAATTACCAGGATCATGACTCAATCATCACTTTCATTTCCATTATAGTCTCCAACATCAAGGTATATTCTAGTAAAAATTTAGTGACTAATACAAATTTTCCCTTTCAAATCCATTGTGATTCGATGCCCTACCCATATGTAATACACAGCAGTGTAAGATTTACCACAATAGTTCCAGCACACACTGATGTAGAGCCTTCAATTAAAACATGCTGAATCTGATTCACTTTTGGCAACTATGAAAAGATCAGTCTCAATACATCTATCATCTTTCTCAAACCGATTTGAAAACGGAAAAGAAATGGTGTATTCAGAGTGTAACATATAAATAAGAATGGCAGGATTATCTTATTCAAATACAAGGTGAGAGGCTTACAAATTTCATAATCCTGAGCACATACAACAAAAGAACCTCTCATCTGATTCCTTCTATACAGAATTCCAAAATCAGAATTAAAGCGAGAGGCAGTATTGACAAAATGGTATGCAATACAAAGGAAGGAAAAGAAGCTAAAAGGGACACTGGATAATTCAGGAAAATGGCAAAACTCAAACATTTAAGAGTAAATTATTGACCTTATTACAGTATATTTCAATACTAAACTAGACTATGAACTTTACAAG
This sequence comes from Macrobrachium rosenbergii, assembly GCF_040412425.1. Taxonomy (NCBI): domain Eukaryota; kingdom Metazoa; phylum Arthropoda; class Malacostraca; order Decapoda; family Palaemonidae; genus Macrobrachium; species Macrobrachium rosenbergii. The sequence goes on from NC_089782.1 coordinate 20,151,859, forward strand.
CTTTAAATTTTTTTCATTACAACACCACAGAATACACAAACTTACTTGAGAAAAACTTGTTACTAGTGCTTCGTCATCACTTAATGCTTCAGATATTGTTGATGGATGAATTTCTTTTTCCTGCTGAATAGTTTTCACACTACTTTCTCTGGTATCTTCTGGCTGACCTTGGCTTTTGACACATCCTTCAAAATTAAATTCATGCAAGGAATTTGAAGTGCCAGGCTGTGGAACACTATTCACTGCCTTAACAGACTTAGGGACTGCATATCCCTGCTGGCGGTATTCAGCTATTACTTGTTCCCGCATATCCTCAGGTAATGCCATTAATACCTCTAAGTCAATTGTTCCTTTATCTGCAGAAGAGTTTTTATTATTTATCAACAAAGGTTTCACAGATCCGGAAGCTGGAGATTTCTGCACACTTGTAGAAGGCTGTGGACTTTTCCCTGGTTCAGCTTCAGAATTCAAATTTCTATCTATAGCAGTGAGACATATACTGGTAGATAAGCTAGATCCTTGTTCTTTCCTCTTTTCTGAACCACTGGGCAAAGTGTTTTTATGTTTTGCCTTAGCAGACAGCATAAAACTCTTGATTGAAGCACTGCCAGAACTTGCACCAGAACCATGATGCCCCTCTAACCTTGAGACCTAAAAAAAAAAAAAAAAATCAGGGTACTGCAATTTTTTAACTAATTCAATGGCAAATCAAATACAGTATATCAAAAAATATGTATCACAATCTCAATGGAATGTACAAAAAAATAAAAAAATCATGATCCTCAAGCACATAACTCATGTAAGAGCCCCTGACCTGTATTCCCACACCTCGGAAGTCTTGTGGAGGTACTTTGATTTGACGGAGTAGAGTCATTACTTCTCTAAAAGTAGACAAAAGGCAAATGAGATTGAAGCTAAAAATGGAAAAATAAAGGATACATGAAAACAACCACATAATACAAAAAACCTATAAAATATCAATTAAAAATACACTTGAGTAAACGTGTACATTTTCAAACCCCAACAGTATCTTGACATTTATCATAGTTATCAATAAGATTACCCACTTACACTTTTAACATCTGTGTAATATAAAATCACTCTTGGAACATTTCTATGATAAACATATGGTTTTCAGTACAGTGAACCCCAGATTCGCGGGGATGCACAATTTCTCCACCCCCACAAATAGCTAAAATCTATGAATACTTAAAACCCTCTAAAACACTTTTGAACTGCCTATTTTGATAGTTCAAACACAAATAAATCTCTAAAAATGCTTTATACTGAGTATTTTAACAGTTTTATCACAAAAAGTGCATTTAGTCATGAAAATTATATGAAAATACAGTAATTAGCGAATATTTCTGTGGAAAATACCGCACACGGCAAATTTTCCGCGAATGATGTGTACATACATTCCACAGAGAAATCCGGGAATAGGTGAGTCCGCGAATCATGAGAACGCGAATACGGGGAGTTTACTGTGCCTGTTTATTCAAGGATGGCTATACTTGACTGACACTCATATTTTAGCAAATAGTTAAGTACCAGTACAAGGTGACCATGATAATGTACAGTACAGTATACAGTCATACCGCGAACTTATGTGAAGTTAGGTTCCAGAACCCCTCGCGCAGGGTAAATTTTTGTGTAAGTTTGGCACATTCTCTAAAAAAGGTCATAAATGCTTATTTCTAAAGTTTAAACACTGAATATAATCCTAACCATGCTCCCAAATTATTACGTTAACTTTTAAATGAAATTAAAGTTACTGTAATTTCATTTAAAAGTTAGCTTAATACATTAACCTTAAAAAAAAATAAATGGTTGACATAAAAACAGAGTTGGAAGAGAATTTCTGTCTCCCCCCTTCCGACCGATCTATTTTTAGAAGTCGTCTCAACCTCTTTTTAATAACTTCTTTATTCTGAGTCTCTTTCTCTTTGTTCTGAAATGCTTTTTCATGAACAAACACTGTTTTTTATTTTGACTAATACAACTCTTAGTTATTATGTGTCTGTTTTAAAACATATTTGCAACACTAGCGCATTTACACTTCGTAGACGGTACAGGTAAAATTAGATCAATTTAAACTATCTACTGTACTGTGCAGGTAAAGACGTACAGAGAATTAATAAGTTGTAAAAATGTGTGTGAGCGTTAACTATGGATGAGAGAGAGAGAGAGAGAGAGAGAGAGAGAGAGAGAGAGAGAGAGAGAGAGAGAGAGAGAGAGAGAGAGAGAGAGAGAGAAATTACTTTTAATATCGAATGTTATTTAATTTACACATAAAAGCTTGAAAACTTATAAAATTACATAAAAATTAAACAAACACTTTTGCACGGTTTCTCGTTTATTTTGCGTTCTGCAGGAAAACTCGTGTATAACCATTAGTTAGGTTCCAATGAAAAATTTGTGTCTGAATTCCCGCAACTTGAAAAGTTTGGGGTATGACTGTACAGGCGGTCCCCGGTTTAACCAGGCCAGAACCCGAAAATCGTTAAGCGGAAAATCGTCGAAAATCCTCAAAATCATAAGAAAACCTTACTTTAATGCTCTGGGTGCATTGAAAACGATAAACTGCATTATTATTGAGCATAAAAACTTCAAATTATGATTATTCTGCCGTTTAAATATATTTCTTCCATTCGGTAACCCCGGAACATAAATGCGTAAGTCGGGAAATAATTTCTGATGAATATATTTGAAAAGCCGTCAGAACCTCGAACGTCGTAAGTCGGAACCGTGAACCGGGGACTGCCTGTACTGAGGTATATATGACATTTTTATAATAAAGTAAAGTTTTATATATACTTACCCAGTAATTACATAGCTATTAGTTTCTTTTAACCGGCAGTTTAAAATTTTGAAATTAAAGGTCACGCTAGTTTGTTTTGGTTATGGCGACATGTCCCACCAACTTTTGGGGAAGAAGAGGTACAGCATAGCTAAATGCTTCAATTTGTTTATGCCCTTATGTCCAAGCGAGGGTAGGTGGGTGGGCTCCAATCATGTAATTACTGGGTAAGTATACATTAAACTTTATTTTATTATAAAAATGTCATTTCTATATAAGTAGCTTACCCAGTAATTACAAACCTGATCTCCACATTGAATGGAGGTGGGGAGGTTGGACATATCTACCCCAAAACATTATTAAAATAGTTCAGGCAGTCCCCGGTTATCAGCAGGGGTTCTGTTCTGACGGTGTGATAACCAAATTCGCTGTTAGCTGAAAAGCTGCAATTTTCGGTCATTGGCGCCTCTGTTAGGTACAGGTAGTGCTCGAGTTACGATAATTCGACTTTTACGATAATTTGCTTTTACGATGGGATTAGTATTATATCGATATGACAATATTTTGAAAATATGTATTTTTAAATTTCGCATGGGCGACTGGCGCGAGGCAACAACGCATAATCAGGCAGCGCACGGTGTACGCCACGCTTGGCCGGAGAGGCTGGAATAGGTACATTAATTCAATGAGCTGACCTCTTCACTTGCTCGTTGTGTCGGAAGTTAAAATAGGTCAGTGTTCGCTTTGCAATTTTGTGCGCTTGTAAATACAGGTAGGTGCACGAGTGACGATAATTCGCCTTACGATAATTCAAGTTTACGATGGAGTTAGCAATTAATACCGCACGCGACAATATTTAGAAAATATTTTAAATTTCGAGCGGGCACAGGCAACAGCATACACTACAATTGCCGAGAATCAGGCAGCAAGAGAGACCAACTTACAATAGACCAACTTTTCTCCATCTCTTTATTCCATCTTCTAGTTAAAAAGTAAGAGAATAATAAAAGCATTGTTAGTAACCTTATACTTTTGCGAAAATGCGATGACAGCCATAAACAACCGAACGAGACTCTGTTGTTTTACTAATAATTGAATCGGATAACAACTGTTTGGCTTGTATTTCAACCATCGTGATAGTTAAAACAATTATCGAGTTATGTTAAAATGACGTTAAGTACTGATATGTTTTTACACTACCCTTATCCGCTTTGGAGAAAAGATCGGCAAGGAAATATACTGCTGCAGTAAATTTAAGCTGCAAGTTGTAGCTGACGCTGAGAAAAGAATGTTCAAGCTGCTAATGACTATAAATTATCGTACATTGGCAACATGGATGAAACTCGACTGCAAATAAAATTGGAAAGTATTTTAATCAAAACTACTGGACATGAAAGAACACATATTACTGCTGTTTTCACGCCGATAAAAGATACATACGAAAAGCTCAGAGTATGATGATGAAATCAAGAGAAAATAGCGAATGAATCTTGATTTTTTTTTTTTTACACAAAACAAATGGCCAGCCGCCAACGTCATCTACTAACAAAAAAATGGCTAAAATAATTTCACAACGAGACATATTCAAGTTATATTTCGACATAAAAACACTTCATATAACGAAAAATACATATGTCCCTTATAAATAAAGTATCTAGAGATTCATTTACGCTAACTAGAAGCAAGAAATGGCCTCTGAACTGAATTAAATGCATCGAAATAAAGATCGTGATCGATTCTAAACCAAAACATTTGATCGCTATGATCGAATTTATAATGCAAAAAGCAATATAAGAATATTTACGATTGGATACAGTGTAGTAAAGCATAACTTTTAAAAAGATCCATGGAAAAGATGCACATTCGTTATTTTGATGTTTGTATAATACAGGTGTTATGTGAAAACAGAATACAGTATAATGTAGGCTAGGCTACCGTATATGATATACAAAAGTGCAGGCCAGGCCTTGTTTGTTATTTATTTTCTCTTTATACTGACTTATCATGTCAGTCTGCACCTGCAGAATTAGCTGACACTAATAATTACTATACCATATATGTATAAAGTATACTGTGTAGTGTAGGCTAGGCTACCATATATGTATAGTTGGTACTGATTACCCTAGTGTAGGCTAGGCCATATTCGAAAGCATGATTTTTTCAACAAACAATGGTTTTTTTGGAACCTAACCCCATGGTAAGTAGGGGAATACCTGTATATATCGGTGCCATTACCCAATTATCAACACCGATAAGTGGAAATGGGCGATTACTGGCGCCGAAAATTGCCGATTTTCGTCGCTATACAAGCACTGTAAAACTCAAACTCATTACAGGGAGTCCCAGGTTATCGGCGGGCTCGGTTGATCCAATAAGTGAGCTCGCTGATAACCAAGGACTACTTGTAATGAGTTTGAGAATAGAAATTTGCTAACATTGAACCAATGTTGTTGAGCCTTACCTGATAACAGAGCTGCTACAGGTAGATACTGCCTCTGGTTGGCGCTCATCTTATCCAGTAGAGGCGAGGCAGTAAAGCACTGAGGGCCTACTACTACAGTGGGTGCTTTGTAGCAATGGACTAATTTCTGAGGGCTAACAAAGAATACAAGATGCCCCTGCCCAGGGTGCAGTACCACACAAAATAACCAGAGCAAATATAGTCACCATAACCAACAAAAACAAAATTAAAAACACCTACCCAAACATTAAAAACCAAATGACTGGAGGGTACTCCAAGTACATAGCACTCCCAGACTCCAAAAACTCAACACCCTAAGCAAGGCGAAGAGATTAAAGAAAGGATGTTGCTTTCTAAGTTTCCTCCCCCAACACCATGTCAGCCACGTAAAACTGACCCAGGTACTGCACTGATCTTAGGTAGTTTCATTATCCCTTAAGTAATGAGATGTAAACACTGACTTGCACTTCCAAAATGTTGATTGCACAACTGACGTGAGGGTTTAATTGTGCTTAAATGCCAAAGACATAGCGACTGCTTTTATCTCATGGGCTTTTACCTTGCATGAAGAGAGAGAGTCTTCGCTCACCATGGAATGGGCTTCTGAGATCGAGTCCCTGAGAAAGAATGCCAGGGCATTCTTAGGCAAAGGCCAAGAGGGATATTTCACAGAACACCAAAGGTTCCTTGATGTACCACGAATAGTCTTCATTCTGAGAAGATAAAACTTAAGGGCCCTTACTGGACAGAGAGCTCTTTCTTCTTCAGACGGGCCTACTATCTCAGACAAGCTCTTGATCGTAAAAGAAGGAGGCCATGGATTCGATGGCGATTCGTTCTTAGCTAAAAATTCTAGGGAAAAGGAGCAAACTGCATTCCCCTGAGAAAATCTGGCATTTTTGTCCAAAGCATGGGTTTTGATGGATCTTGTCGCAGTGGCCAGGGCAACCAGAAAAAAGTTTTTCTGGTAAGATACCTTAAAGAGACAGACTGCATGGGCTTAAAATGTGAACTGGTCAGCCACTTAAGTATTACGTCCAAATTCCAGGACAGCAGAGGTTTTTCTTTAAGCTTTGAGGTATCAAAGGACTTAATAAGGTCGGGCAAATCATGGTTAGAAGATAAGTCCATTCCTTTACTGTGGAAAACTGAGCTAAGCAATGCTCTGTAGCCTTTAATGGTAGAGGTGGAAAGTCCTTTAGTGGAGCATAAGAACAGAAGAAAGTCCACTATTTCTGTTACAGAGGTATTAGAAGAGGACACGTTATTTCGTCTGCACCAAGACCTGAAGATAGACCGCTTAGCCTGGTAGACTTTATCTGATGACTGTCTTCTGCACTTCGCAATTGTGTCTGCAGCCTCTCTTGAAAAGCCCTTCTTTCAGAGCAATCTCTTAACAGTTTGAATCCTGTTAGGGCCAGGAGGACAGGTTTTGGTGGAACCGTCGAAGTGAGGTTGCCTGAGAAGTAGTTGCTTCTGTGGCAGCAGTCTTGGGAAGTCCGCAAGAAGTTCCAGCAGATCCAGGAACCACTCCTTTGCTGGCCAGAAGGGGGCTATCAAAATCATGGACAGGTTTTGATGAGACCAAACTTTGTTGAGGACTTACCTCAATAAACTGAATGGGGAAAAGGCATACAGATCTTTGCCCGACCAGTCCTGCAACATTGCATCGGTCATCCATGTTAAGGAATCTGGTACTGGTGAGCAGAAGAAAGGAAGTCAGTGATTCCTGGAGGACATGAACAAATCTATCATGGTTTCCCCAGAGCTTCCACAGATCCAGGCAAGCCAACGGGTCTAATGTCCACTCTGCAGGAAGGATCTGTTTCTGACGGCCAATTCGTCCACCAGAACGCTGAGTTTCCCCTGGATAAAGCACGTTATCACTTGTGTGTTGTTCTGGTATAACCAGAGAAGAAGAACCCTTGCTGTTTCGTACAGGAAGAGGGAGTGAGTTCCCCCCTTCTTGATGTACACCAGTGCAGTCGTGCTGTCTGAATGCACTGCTACCGTCTTTCTGCAAATTCTGAAGCGAAGCACTGTAAGCCTAGAAATACTGCCTGTAACTCCTTTACATTGATATACCAGTTTTGCTGTTCTTGAGACCAGGTACCTGACACTTCTTCTGAACCTAAAAGAGCTCTCCAACCTAGGTTCGACGCATCTGAAAAGAACTCTAGGCTGGTTCAGAGGGAGAAGAGATTTCCCTTCTGATAGCCTCTTCCTGGAACTCCACCAACGAAGATCCTCTTTGATTTCTACCATTATCAGGAACACAAATGAGCGCAAGAACTTTTTCCTATTCCAGCTGGCTCTGAGTTAAGAATTGCAGAGGTCTCAGGTGTAGTCTTCCCAGAGTGACAAATTGTTCTATGGGCGAGAGGATAACTAGAGGGCTCATCCATTGATTGGCCGACCAAGAACCTAGTTCCATAAATTCTTTTACTGCCTGAAGACGCTTGTCTATTCTCTTCGGGACTGGGAAAACCCAAAAATCCTGAGAGTTGACAATCATTCCTAAATAAGGAATCTCCTGTGAAGGAGTCAGGAGAGACTTGTCCCGATTGATGACGAGACCCAAGTCTTAGGCCAGTACAAGAGTTGTGTGAATGTCCTCCGTACACTGAGCTTCCAAGCTGAAATGTAGTAACCAGTCGTCGAGGTATAGAGAGATCTTTATCTCCATCAAATGAAGCCACTTTGCTACAGCAGCCAATACCCTGGTAAACACTTGAGGAGCTGTTGAGAGACCGAAGCACAGACCCTCGAAATTGGAACACCTTGCCCTGAAACACAAACCTGAGGTACTTTCTCGAAGTCGGATGAACTGGAATATGAAAGTACAGTAATACTTTGATCTTATATGATTCGAGTTGCGCAAATTCACAGTCACACGAACTTTTCACTGGAACCTAACTAATGGGCATACGCGATTTTTTCACAGACACACGAAATTCTCAAGAAACCCTGCAGAAGTGGGTGTTTAATTTTTGAGTAATTTATAAGTCTTCATGCTTTTTTTTATGTGTAAAATCTGTATGAAAAATGCATTTATCTTTTACGTAAAATCTGTATGAAAAATGCATTTCATACTTTTTATGTAAAATCTGTAAGAAAAATGTTTTAATGTGCAAAATCTCTATGAAAAAGGCATTTCATGCTTTCATGTGTAAAATCTCTATGAAAAATGCATTTCATGCTTTCATGTGTAAAATCTGTATCGAAAATGTATTATTTTTTATTTTTGTACATGCATAAATATGATGCAAAGGTAATTTCAGCACATTCAGTTAGTGTACTTTTACAAGATGTGATACCCATTTGCAAAGTTACTGCACTTTTCAAAGATGATACCCTGCAGAAAATGCTTTTAATGTTTTGAAGTACATTTATAAGTTTTCATACTTTTAACTGTAAAATCGATATGGAAAATTTATATTTATATTTCTGTACATAAATATCATACAAGTATTATGTCCATTTGTAAAGTCTTTGTCAAGGACTTTACATGACCTTGAGATGAGGTTGTTCAGTCGCTACCACTTGATAAAATGAATTAGTTAATGTAATATCAGAGATGTAACTAAGAGTTGTATAAGTGTCATTCTTTGAAAATTATCTGTTCACCTGAGAAAAGTGCTGGTGCAATCTGTATGTGCATGTAATTACAGCACGTTCAAGTTGGTGTACTTTTACAAGAATCCTTTAGTTACTGCATTTTTCAAAAGATGATCCCTGTAGAAAGTGTGTTTAATTTTAAGTTTTTGTTTTTAGGTGTAAAATCAGAATGAAAATTTGTATTTATATATCTCAAGCATAAATACGATGTACAAAAAGCAGTACAGTTACTGTATTACAGTATCTCTCTCTCTCTCTCTCATTCGTAGTTAGCGCTCAAACATACTTTACAACTTATTATTTCTCTGGCACGTCATTACCTGTACAGTATGTAATTTTAAATTAATTGAATTTTACCTGTACTGTACTACCTTCAATAACATTATGTACATGTTTTCGATGTTTTATGGAATTGTACTTTGTTGACTGTGACGTTTTGCCTAGTAACAAAAGAAAACGGCTTTACTCTAAGTGACAAAGAAAACAGCATCCCAACAATTAGGGTAACATTAGTATACGACGCACCTACTGTAAAATGCGCTATTATGAAACTGCAGTACTCAATTTTTATGTCAACCATTTACTGTATTCCTTTTTTAAGGGTAATAAGCTAAATTTTTTAAATAAAATTACTTCTAACTTTAGTTCATTTAAAAGTTACTTAATACTTTGGGAGCATGATTAGGTCATATTTAGTACTTAAACTCTGAAATAAACATTTATTAGCACTTTAAAGACCATGCCAAACTTACGAAAATTCACCTTGCACGAGGGGCTCTGGAACCTAACCTCACGTAATTTCGAGGTATGACTGTACAGTAAACCACCGTATTCGCAGGGGATGCGTACCACACCCCCCACAAATAGCTAAAATCTGCGAATACTTAAAACCCCTCTAAAAACACTTTGTGTTTGAACTATCAAAAACAAAAAAAAATCTCTAAAAATGCTTATACCTGAGTATTTCAATAGATTTATCACAAAAAGTGCATTTAGTCATGAAAATTATATGAAAATACAGTAATTAGTGAATATTTCTCAGTGAAAAATACAATGAATGGGCAAACTTTCCATGAATAATGTGTATATACGTTCCACAGAGAAATCTGTGAATAGGTGACTCCGCATATCGTGAGAACGCGAATACGGGCGTTTACTGTAAGCATCCTGCGTGTCAATGGACACCATCCATTCTCCCTGGCGAATGGATGCAAGGAAAGTTTGGTTTGTTTCCATCTTGGAGGTTGTCTGTTTGACAGACATTTATTGCACTTACGTCCAAAACGGGTCTCCAGCCCCCCGATGACTTGGGTTCTACATGACTTGGGTTCTACAAAGAGACGGTTTAGAATCCTGGAGAATGAATGTCCTCTACTACCTCTATAGCCTCTCTTTGAACAAGAGACTCGACCTCTAGCAAGAGAGCATCAAATCTCTCTAAGCCTGGAGAGTAGGCTGTCAATTCCACAGGCTTGTGGACTAGAGGTGGTTTGTTCAAAAAGGGGATAGTGTAGCCTCCTTCAGGACAGACACTATCCAGGATTCCAACTCCTTTTTGTTCCTGCCGTTCCCAAAAGAGGAGAAGCTGTGCTCCTACCTGAGTACAGAGGACTATATCTTCATTTCTTGGTGGACGACTTAGAGGAAGACTTCTTGATGGAACACTGTGGAAAACGGGTACTTGCTCTTGTTCTAGTGTATGTTCTAGAACGGGAGCTCCGAAAGGGAGTAGGCCGCAACAGAGTTGAAGATCTAGGAGGAAGAACAGAAGAATCCTTGGAGCGTCTTGCAGATTGGGAGAGCAGGTCCTGAGTGTTCTTTTTCTGAAGGTCAGAGGCAATGTCAAGTACTGTAACCTGAGTAAAAAGATGTGTCTTGTCAAAGGGGGAGAAGAGGAGGGCCGATCTCTGAGACGGAGTGATGCCTTTTGAAGTAAAAGAACACCATAACTCTCTTTTCTTAAGTACATCCATGGCGTAAAGACCAACTAACTCCTGTGTATTGTCGTGAATGCCCCTGTCAATACAGGAAAGTACTCGTAAGAGGTCCGCAGAAGTGTCTTGAGGCAAAAAGGAGCAGTGTCTAATCTTGGGCGCTAGTGCACTCACTGCCCAGTCTAAGAAGCTCATCATTTTGAAAACCTTAAAAATATTCTATTCCGAAGATGAAAACATAATTTTGGCTGAGGTGAAATCTGATCTCCAAGCCAAGTTGATAAGGCCGGAGAAGTCTACCTGAGAGGAGGCAGAGACTCCCAGGGAAGGCACTTCTCCCGTTGCATAAAACCTATAACTCAACCTAGACAACTTGGAAGGTGGGAAACAAAAAACTGCTTTACCTTGCTCCCTCTTCTCAGAGAACCACCCTTCTACTTTATTCAGTGCCTTCTTTGCTGAGGAGGAGCCAGTTTCGGTAACCTTGAAGAACCAGGTGAAGGAGCTTCCACAAAGAAAGTCGAAGCAGGAGAGGAGGGAGCAGCTGGCCAAAAGAAGCTTGGGGAGGTCGCTAGCAAGAACTTCAATAACGCAGAGTACTCCGACGAAGGACATCTTGATCTTGAACGACCTCTTCTTCAGAAGAGACAGGAGAAAGTGAAAAGTCTGCTGTCGTCTGAGCTGTAGGAGGAGCTTTCTGAAGCAAACTTAGAATGCTATCTAGCTTACTCTGGATCAGGTCAACCGAAGGGGGAACGCTGTCTGAGATGACACTGCAAGGAGGCGGTGGAGGAGCGGGCACCAACAGGCACTCAGGGAGCACTGTAGAGACGGGAGCCAATGACGAAACTTGATGGCAGACAAGTGCCGATGGGCGCTCATCTGTAAATGGGAGCTTGGGTGCTTCGACGCTAGTTGCTGGCCGCTCGGGAACCGATTGTAGAGGTGATGGTGCTGGGCGACAACTCCTGATGAAGGGGTTCCCTTGTGCAAAGAAGAATGTCTACATGCCACAAGGAACTTTGGCGCCAATTTACAATTGTCATCTGATGTAGCGGAAGAGAATTGCTCCGGGCTATCCCAGTGACTGCAAGAGGGGCGTGCTGAATCCTTGCCCTTCTTGAAAGGAACAGGAGCAGAGATCTTGAAGTCCATAGCACGCCTTTTCAGAGGGTGTGACTCGTCCGCACAGTGCTGTGAGAGCCTGGGACTAAAATCCTCAGAGCTGGAGGACACAGTGAGGACTCACTTGAAGGCCTTTCCAATGGTCTTTGGTTGCAGTCTGGGATTCATCAACAGACTGAACTGGGGGAATGCTTGGGGGCAGACCCCACCGACCTCCCTTAAGCTACCATTTTGACTCCTACCAGGTACTGGGGAGTATACCAGGGGACCTTGGCCTTGGAGAATTGGCAGGCTGAACAGCCACCTCCTCCACTACCACAGCACTAGCACTGGGTGCCACGGGGTGCTCTGACTCCCTTTTATTCATCAACACTTTCACAGGTGGCACTAATTTAGCGACTGATTGCACAATTAATTCAAAGCAAGTGTCGATTTTCGACTCCAGACTGACGATGGTGTTGGGATCGGCGCGACAGCCGGGTAAAGGAGAGGATTGCACAGGTGGAGGAGATGGAATGGGATTGGAAGAAATTACAGGTACATTTGCATCCGACTTAGAGGGTGAATCCTGACTAGCTAAGGCTTTACTAGATTCCCTGGCAATAGCTTTCCTCTTCCCATCTCTAGCTGGTTTCTTAAGATGTGAATCTAAAGTCTTCCACTTCTTTAAATCCCATTCACTACATTCCTCACATCGTAAACCAACTGAACAAACAGTGTTAGAGTCATAGGATTCTTTAGTAAGGCTAGTATTGCAGCCTTTGCTACAATACCTAATAATGGAACTACCAGTGTCAGACATCGTGGAAAATTACAAAGACAAGTCCAAAAACGGGCAAAAGTCGTAAACCAATGATCAAAACTTGCCTAACACTATCTAAATTGTGCCAAAAGGCTATGAAAATAAATACTTCACCAATTGTAGATAGAACAAGCAACCAGCAAAATATAAATTTCAAAATTCAAACAGCTGACAGCCGGCAGAAACAAATTGAAGCTCTTTGCTATGTTGTACCTCTTCTTCCCCCGAAAGTGGGCGGGGCACGTCACCATAACCAAAACAAACTAGTGTGACCTGCAATTTCAAACTTTTAAGCTGCTGGTTAAAAGAAACTAATAGCTATGTAGTTACTGGGTAAGTTGCTTAAATAAAAAATAATTTACGAGTAAAAGGTAATTTTCAAAATTCAACTTGGCCACGATGCTACATATACAATACATATAATTTGGTTAGAAAATGCATATAACTCATCAATCTTCATTTGAAATGTAACATTTTTGCCACATAAGATGCCATTTTACTGATAGTATCTTGGTAAAACAACATTAATAACTTCATTATTTCAATTCACTACACTTTTACTTCTAGACACTTGGCATTTGACCTTATTCATGTACAGTATACTGTATACCACTAGAAAGTCAATTTTACACAAAACTCTCAGAAAAACTTGAACATGCATTGCATAAATATACCTAGACATGTTCACACTAGCATTCACTACTTTTACTGATTTAATATATTTTGTGTCATCTGTGGTTTTATTTTTGTTAAAAGTACAAACTCCGTCACTTGTCTGACTTATGGTTGCAAGAATATTTCAACATCTTCAATTCTCAGTGATTACTCGATTATAGTGCATACCAGGAAAATATTTTATATTTTTGCTGTATTCATATACTACTGTCACCATTCCCACTTTCATCATGTTTACTCATTCTTAACACCCTTATGCTCCCTACCTTTCAATAGTTGATGCTGATGATGTTGCAATCCCCAAAGAAGTAGATTTGGCAATGTTGTCACAAACTCCATGTCCCATAAACTTTGCAGTCTCAATAGGAGCATCTTTTGCTCTAATCTGACCCAAGAATAATTCAGCTTTAGATGTGAAATAATAAATTTAACCTACAATATTAAAACAAGAATACCTAATACTTCTGAAAATAACTGTAATATGAGAGAGGGTTGAACAAATAGTCCTATCCCTGGAGATGCTACATGACATATCCTGGAGCTCAGACAAAGGTACCTTCATTTTACATGGTTATACTGGGACTAGCTTTGAAAAAGGCTGGTTCTGATTTTGACAACGATAAATCCCTACCCTACTGACATTATATAACATCCTGAAGATCAAACACAAGTTCCTTCATTCTTCATATTTATATAGAGGCCAGCTGTAAAAGATGTTGGCTGTGCACTGAATGGAATTCACACCCTCGAGATGTTACATACTGAGGGGCTACATACACAAAAATTATTAATAGAAGCTTCCTAATAAAATTAGCATTGTAAAAGTGTACCTGCAAAATTTGACATTCATGAAAGGAAACCACAGCTCCAGAGCTTGACAACTAGGAGTAATTTTCAGAAACTAGTACTGGTTTAAATGTAGTCAACATCCACCAGACAACCAAGAGCAGTGTTTCTGGTGCCTACCATCCAAGATTTTTCATCTTTCAAGTTTTGGATATCTCATCATATTCAATAAACAAATGTTAGTAAATGCATGAAAACTTTTTTATTAAAATGAAGCACCATAAAATACAAAATATGGTACATTACCTTCAGTTTTAAAGTTATGCATTTGCCCTTCAGACTGACAGCACTGAGCCTATTTTCCACTTCAGCTGCTAGTTCTCCTATAAATCTAGTCACATCATCTTGACTAGTGAAGCGAATACCATAATTGACTTCAGCTGATACAGACTTCCTCTGAAAATAATAAACACTGCTGCTGAAGTGTTTACTAAAATAAATATTATAATTCATCTTATCTATTTAAAGACAACTGTGCTGAGTTCTGTAACTTACAAAAACCCTAGCCAATGAGTATTATTTCTAAATCTTATTTTCCAACCAATCTTAAAAAAAAAAAAAAAACTGTATGCTGCAAGGCAACGTCCAAGTCTGCTGCCCAGAATTTAACAGCAAATGGAAAATGCAATATCACAAGTATTATGTTTAACAATCATCCAGACAGCACATTCATGCTTAGCTCTTAGATTGCAGCAAGGCAAACTCACTGGTAAAAATAAGGCAGTTAACTATAAATAAATCATCAAAAACTGTACAGATATTGTGAATAAAATTCACACAGCAAGGGGTTATATAGGACATTTTTATATAAATCCAAAAGCTAACAGGACAAGGAACCCTATGTTCTATCTTTGCTCTTCCAAACTTGGCTGCCCAACTTGAAATTTTTTTAGTCAAGTCTTTTACCCTTGCCCCTCACTGCAAAAGTAATCCCCTTGGTCAAAACTTTGCAAATCTGGGAATATTTTAGCAACTTCACAGTAACAATAGCTTGCCTATGGTGAAAGGTACGAGTAGTACTTTACAGAACTGAATCCCAAAATACACAACATGCCAAACTCTTGAAAGTTCTTTAAATTTATCTTTTATACTGTAAATGAAACCATATAAATATGCAAAATTCACGTTATAACCAGATAAATTAATAGGGTATTCATTAGTTTTTTAAAATATATGATGTACAAATAAGAACAGTCTACAAAACCTAAATTAAAAAAGTCTTCTTTCTCAGGAATGTGATATCCATATGGCTATATCCATTACCAACAAACTTAGTTAAAAATAAAAAAATTTATGACTCATTTGTTGCTAGCCAAGTATTAACAGTGTTCACAAACTCTTTAACATCAACTAAGAAATCTATGCTATGTGAAAAGAAATGGGAAATGTTTGCAAACCAAGAATATGAAAACATTTCTATAAACATTATTATCAAATGTCTACACTTAATGAAAATATTATGCCCTCATGAACATATTCCACCTAATCACAGCAAACAACTGGTCTCTCGCTTCACATTTCCATTTTACATTGTATCTGATTTTTAATGCAACAGATTGGGCATTAACACTGAATGTAACAGATGGGATAGAAGAAAGATGAGGAGAGTCAAGGAATAGGTGATGCAAGGAAGATAGTAAAGTGTGTACAAAATATCAAATTGAGAACAAGAATATCTATGGAACCAGTAATAATGTACAAATGGACTGTTGGGCCAACTTTCCTTAATAGACAAGAAGTGTGGACTGCATGCTAAGTAAATAAAAATAAAAAAGGCTGAAGTTGTTGAAGTGAATTGTTTGTGGCATAAGAGTGCATAAGAGCTGAAAAGGTAGGAAATGTAAAGCTACAAAGATGAAGAGGTGAAAAGTAAGTGTAGGTGAAAGAATGGATCTGTGCTTTTTCTGACAGCTGGTTATATGGAGAATGGAAGATGTCAGCTGGTGAAGTGTGTAAATTGGAAGTGCTGGTAGAAAGGATGAGGAAAAAGGCCTTGAAACTGCTATGGGAAAAGTGGAGAATTAGAAAGGAAGAGATATAATACTAAGGAACAGAAAGAGTGTGCAAGACAAGAGGGGAACAGTACAACGTGTATAGGCAGATTCAATATGCTGCTGATAAACCTTGTGTGTAGGCATGTGATGCAGCAAATGTTATGCAAGTTTTCTACACAGGAAGTTCAGAAGTTAAAGAATGAATGCAACAGTGACCATTCTGGTTTTTTGTCTGGAACCATAAAACAGCTTAAAGTTGGATCAAAGTTTGCCAAAACCTAATACTTGATAAAAGAGCATAATAACATACCACAGAATGGAATATGAAAGTTCGGCCAAAGGCCAAGTGCTGGGACCTTTGTGGTCATTCAGTGCTGAGAAGGAAATTATGAGTAAAAAGGTTTTAAAGGTGTAACAGGAGGAAAACCTCGCAGTTGCATTATGAAATAATTGTTACAGAAGGGTGGAAAGTAAGACGTAAGAAAGAATATGGATGGAGGTACAGTAAAAGGAATAAAAGGGGTTGCAGCTAGGGGCTGAAGGGCGACTGCACAGAACCTTAAGTACTGCCTACAGTGCACCACATGAGGTGCACTGATGACACTACCCCTCCACGAGGATATAACATATCATGCTCATTAATAAAGTAATGTGACAGAGAGAGAGAGAGAGAGAGAGAGAGAGAGAGAGAGAAAATCCTTACCAAATGTTCACTTTTTACAGGACGGTCATCAATCCCCCGACAATAATAGTATAAAGACTGGCCTGTCTTGTTGCCAAACAAAGCTTGCAACTGACCTAGAGATTTCACCTGTAAGTCTTCACAAGTCTTGATGTTCTGACTCTCAAGTCTTTTTCCCAGAGACCAACCAACACCTGCAAAGTAAGTCAAGCTTTAATTAAGCACATGGTACACTATAATCACTTTCATATCAGCAAGAAAACCTTGCTTTAAATACATACTCTGTATATAGTAAATTACACATTCACAAACTGTATTTAATTATGTTTAACTTTCACTACATTCATCATCAACAATTACTAAATTTTTTCACTATATGAACTTGCACAAGCTTGTTGATGGAATGCTATGGAGAAAGTGAAAGGGAGATGAAATGAAATAGTATAAGAAAGTTAAATGTACAAAACTAGCCAAAGATCATACTGGAGAGCTTAACTTCCCCTAACATCAGAAGACAAGACTATAAAGAGAATGTTAGCTAGAAGGAAGGTAACTGGATCCCTACTGCTACCTTATAATTATAAAGTTAACTAGATACCAATCACATTTCTACACTTGTAGCAGCAGTGAAGATTTACTGCTGAACGAGGTTTGGGAGCAGGGCCAGAAAAGTTCAAGAAGCTGGACAGCCAAGCAGGATGAGAGCAAAAAGAAAGCAATAACTAACAAGTTCAGTTTCAATCCTTTAGGCTCAACTGTTAAGGCAGTGTCATATGTGCATGTTTCCTAACATCTTTCAGTATCTTGGTGCCAAACATTAACCAATGGATTTATTTACATGAATACCATTGCAAATAAACCTAAACTGGTGACACAAATTAAGCTGCCTAAGTTCTGCTTGCATATCATCACTATTACAAGTTCAACTGTGCAAACAAATGAAATATATTTGTTACTTTGTACAAAGTTTAGTGCATGATGCTAAAAGATATAAAAAAGTGTGCTCTTTTGACTTGGCCTAAGTTATAAGATATGGTTTAAATCTGTGAATATTCTGACACAATTTCACATATTCCCTAAATTCAGTTCTTTTTATTATCAATATGCAAAGGGCACTTATTTAAGTAGGATTTTTGTTCACAAATCTTCTGGCACATGGAAGCCGGAAAGAACTCATTAAAATAACAAACTTCAAGGGCATATTTTCCATAAAGTACTTAAAACTAAAACAGGATGTCAAGAAAAAAAAAAATTGTTTCATCACATATCTAAAATAATCATGGTTCTTGAGCAATATTAGTTTGTACAATAGAACAAAAACTAAATAGTACTTATGTTTACAAAGAACTGTAAACTTACCAGGCAAATCAGTAACTTTTTCATTTATCATGTATTCTGACAAATTTTCCATATCAACCATATATTGGCCATTTGGTTTTGCTCGACGAGTTGCCATTCGGGCCACTAACATGTTAGGACCAATTCCAGCTGAACAAGGGCATTTTGTAGCTGCCTAAAAACACAAAGTTACATTAATATGGCACCCTGAAACATACTTAGGTGTATAAAATGATCAGCTTTCTAATCCTTTGAGAGCTTAGAAATTTGGATAATTGGTTTAAATTTATGATAAAATAACCTAACCTGTTTTCAGTATTACCCAGTATTATCTATTGACTTATTTTTTTGTTAATGCAGTATGCATACTAGAGCTTAAAAACAGGTAATCCTTTCATATGGTACTAAGCCTCTTCAGTATCTGACACAAAGTACAGTTCTCATTAAGATTTTGAGCAGCAAGCTAATGTTTGTATGCAGATAAATATGGTCCAGCAAGAGGGGGTCTAGGGCCTTGTTTCTTTGGGATGCCTTTGGCCATGTATGGTACCCTCTATTTTGACCCAGTGCAGTAGTGTACTTGGACAATAAAAACTTGGAACTTTTGTCTACTGCCTATTTTGTATGTGTGCAAAAGGATTACAGTGGTTCTGAGTCTGGTTCTCCTACTTCTTCTCAATTTTTAATGTAAATTAGGCAAGTCATCTGTTTGTCACCAACAAAATAACCAGCAACCAAAAGTCGAGGAAAGGGCTGAAAACCAACTATTCAAATTTTTTATAAAAAACTTTGAAACTAATGTAAAGCCAGTAGTTGCATCCCCTTCTCCTACATCATCACAACTCAGTTATACATTTACCCTATTCACTATCCTATCCTCTTTCAATCTCTCTACATAACCATCCTCATCCCAAATATACAGTATTGGCAATCTAGACAGTTTATACTTTATCATTTATATTTCAAAACTTTAAATTTTCATCAAGAAGGGAAGGCTAAACAATCCATTCACACAACCAAACTTTTAACCCTTTTCCCCATTCCATAACTCCTGCAGTACCCCAACAACTTTTCTTATTTATCCCCAAAAAGATTGTGTGAATTAACCAATTTAATTATTTCACCATCCATAACAACTCAACACTCCCTCTCCTAAGATTCAAGTATTTTCATAACTTTCTTTTTTTGCATTCACTAGCAAATTTCCTCTTAACACTAGTCTGATTTTTCTTTACTCAAGTATTACACATCAAACTATCAGCTACAAATATCAGTCTATCAGTGAATCACTTCTCTTGCAAATTGGATCTAAATCTGCTTTTTCTTTTTACAATTCTCACCCTTATATACATATGTATACAATAGCACTACTTATAACATTCAACAGTATAATTAGCCATCTCTCCATCCATGCATACTGCACGTAGACTTTTTTTCTATTATATTTCAAACTCAACACACAACTATTCCGCAAACACTTGTAAGCACAATCGCACCGTTGTGTAAATTCTTAATATTCTTTTTCAATCAAACATTCACTTTAGGTATACATCAAAATATTCTAATAAAAAACCTACAGTACATACACCTTTTCTGATACACTAAGCAATGCCATGTCCCTATAATTCTTACTTTCATCTGTTATTTTACCATATAGAATAGAACAGAATATAGAATTTAGGTCAAAGGACAAGCACTGGGACCTATGAAGTCTTTCAGCGCTGAAACAAAAATTGACAATAAAAAGGTTTGAAAGGTGTAACAGGAGGAAAATCTCGTAGTTGCACTACGAATCAATTGTTAAGAGAGGGTGGAAAGTAAGATGGAGGAGAGAGAACATGAATGGAGGTAGGGTAAAAGGAATAAAAGTGGTTGCTGCTAGGGGTCAAAGGGACAATGCAAAGAATCTTATGTAATGCCTACAGTGCACTGCATAAGGTGCACTGACGGTACAATCCCTCCCCCCCAACAAAAAGGACATTTTACTATTTATAGATATAATTTCTTCCTCTTTGAACTTTCCCTTATGTAAACAATTTAAACCACTTATCGGCCACTCAAATTATACCTTCACCATCAAATAGCAGCTTCAATCAGAATCTCATACTTCCAAACCTTTTCCATTCTTCACCCTAAATACTCACTTCACCTGTCAATTCAAACACCTTTTCATATAGTTACAATAAGTTTCCAACGCTCATTATTCATTTATGCTTTTCAATAGCCAGAAAGCCTTCCCACTGCTCAATGACGTAAAACTCCATTTATGTTGCAGTGCTTCACCCGTCACTTATTTGAAGGTCCTCAGCTCATTAAGCTTGCACTCAACATTCATTAAATGGTACCCCTGATGGAGGGATACCATTTAATGCACATGTGTGCGGCACACTGTATAAGGTAATGAAAGTACTCTGCAGTGTCCCTTTGGCCCATGTAGTCTCCTCCCAAGAAGCTGTTCAAACTCAATTGCCTTAACCTTGCTTTAATTTTCACCTCTCCTTCAGACAAGCCCTATGAAAGTCTAGAAATATGACCTGATGGCCTCATTAAATTAATTTGTAAAAACCATCTATATTCACTGTGAACCATAGCAAGTTCTTTTCGATGTAAAATATCTTTATGCCATTCCCTTAAACCTATTTCACTTCCTTAATTTTTCCCTTAAACCTATTTTACTTCCTTAATTTTTCTCTCCCATACTTAAAAATAAAAAACTTAAATCTCTTCTAAGAACATTTTTCGACTCACCTGCACTTCTTGGCGAAGATATGATACAAATTCGAGAGGAGCAACTTGACAGTCATTAAGTAGCTCTGTTAGATCAACAAACATCTCATCACAACTAACAGCCTCGATGTCATGGGTGAAGCTGAAGACAGAAAAATAACAACAATAAAGCAAACCCTTTCATTGTACAATTAGTAAATAAACAACAATATCTTTTAGAATTTCATAACTACTTATTTCTTTCAAAAATCAACTCACAAAATCTTCAACTCTTGTTAATATATCCATATTAATCAGGTAATTACTTCATATATTACTAACCTTGCTACAATATCATATAATTTATAGGCCACTTCTTTGTAGCCATCAAAATCATAGGGAATAGTTTTCAAGTTTGGGCACAGCTTTAAAGCAGGTCCCATGAACATTCCATTCCTCACTCCTGCCTTTCGAGCTTCATAACTGCACGAAGCTATCTCTGACATTGAACATGACTCATCAATAAGGGGAAGTGCTGAAAATTTTTGGTCAACTGACTTCTCATTGTAAGTCTCCTCAGATACATCAGACGTTTCATCATGTACAGTGGCTGCTGTAAAAGGATCTTGTGCTTTACTCAGATTGGAGGATTTAATTTTATCATTGAGCCTTTTTTCTGCTCTCTCTTTATAGTAATTAAGTTCATACTGTCTATCCATACCTTCCCGAACTTGAGATCTACCAGAACCCCTTGAATGTGTAACAGCTACTGGTTTGCCTTTTAATTCAGGGCGGTTACGAAGACCCACAGATACAAAGAAACAATCCATGTCTATATGCATTATGATTCTCTTGCTTTTCTGGTTAGATTTCGAGTGAACAGATGCTGAAATCTCCAAAGTGCTCCTATCTGGAGACTTAATTTCTGCTTTCTTACTTTGCAGCCACTCTTTTAGAGCCTTTCGCCCTGGAAATCCTACATTTTTACTTTGCATTTCAGTGACATACTGCTTGAACATTGCTCCCATTGTTGAAATATGGTGAAGTCTTGAGTTATTATAAAATTCAGAGAGAAAATTAGGATTAGCAGTGCTCATGGAATGGCCTTTGGATGGGCTAATATGATGAGAGTTATTCTGCACATCATGGTGTATGGGGCCACAAACACCTTCTTTACTTTTTGATGGGGAATCATTCTCCTTCTTAGTGGGAGATTCATTGACAACCCCTATTCTATCCAAATCTATTTTACTATCTTTAAGAATAGTTACAAATGAATCTGAAAACAAATCCTCATCTTTTTCAATCTTTGAAATGGATTTAATGTCATTTTTGCTAGGAGACTCATTCTTGCTAACTTTTATGCTATCTTCTGTATTTCCTTCAATATAATCTGAAAACAGATCTTCCTCACCTTCAACACTGGGAGGGGATTCATTCTCCTTACTACTATGGGATTCATCCACTTTTCCTGTATTTGAATCTATTTTTACTTCTTTTCTACCTACTTCAAATAAATCTGAAAACAAATCTTCATCTTCAGAATGATAGGAACCAATACGTTCCCTGTTATCTTTAACAGGCTTCCTCTCCTGTACATCTTCTGATGACACTCTTGACCTCCCATATTCATCAATCAAAGGCAGGCTTGATGACTGTGTTTTATCATGATGCCTAATACTGTCCGTACTGGGTACTCTTGTAAATTGTAATTTAGGCTGTTTTGTTGACTGGTTTGTGTACAGCACATATTTTTTGTAGTCCAGTAAACACCCAGCTTCCAAGGATTCTGATATCCACTTAGGACTTACAATTCTATCAGAACGTAAATTTTTTACTTTGGTGTCAGGTAAATTGCTTGCAATAATATGGGTTGTCTTGCTCCTTGAGTAGTAATGATGGAATGTTCCTCCATTTGCTATCATTATTCGCTTCAACTCCTCTGCAGTTGGCTCTGGAAAAAATACCAGAGGGAAAAATATAAAAAAGTATTTTTAAAGCTCTGAGGATAAGATTGAACTATGAGCATTAGGTCTAACAGCTAGGAACTGGGGCATCTAGACCAACTACCACTTTTAAGTTAGTAATTTAAAAGCCAATTCAAAATTTTATAAATTTTAATAGAACTTCTCTCAATTTCTCAAATTTCTCTAAAAATGCCTTGATTATTCATTCAAACTATGTTCTATCAATTACTGGTGGACCTGCTCTCCTGTTTTACTATTATTAATATTACTATTAATTATCATTATCATTATTATTTATTATTATTGCTGTCATTAGTATCACTCTCACTATTATTATCATTATTATATCTTGTTCAATATACTTTAGTTCTTTATAAATCAATATTCAATAAATTGAAAAAGATGAAGATGACAAAATTTCCTTAACAGGACATTTTTTCAGACCTAGACATTCATTGCTGGTTGAAATTTGTACAATCACATAAAAAGTGTGTACAGTAATTGAATTTGTACATTCTCTTCACAAGAATTGGGTCAAGCGAGCTATTTATCATATATTTGTAAGTAAAAATAAGTACAGTATACCCAATTAAAAGACAAGATAACATTATTTCCATATGATGTTCATTTTAGTTTCAAGAATGCCACACACCAGTGATACGTTGGATCTGTTTTAATTTGTTGTTGTTCAATTCTTTACTACCCAAAATATATCAGATCTATAATTATTGTTCGATTCTTTACTACCCAAAATATATCAGATCTAAAGATTAATTTGTATTCTTCTTCGGTATACAAACCAAAGATGTGTCTGTAGGAGTTTACTTCAGCATTAACTGAAAGTGGTCACTGAAACTTAACATGCTGGTTAACTGGTGGTAGGTGTATACTGGTTTGGAAATTAACTACTTAAGATGCTTTGGGGTTGTTGAATTTTGCTGAGGTAGGATTAACGGATTTAAAATCTACCACCAACACATACTGGTTCCTGATATTGTTAATTACAGGCAGTCCCCGGTTATCGTCACCGGGGATTCCGTTCCGATGGTGTGACGGTAAGCGAAAATCGCTGATAACTGAAAATAGTCAATTTTAGGTGCTTATCGGCGCTGATAACTGGGTATTGGTGCTGATAACCAGAGTTCGGAGCCTCTGTTAGGTATGTGTCGGCGCCGAACACCACGGATTTTTGTCGCTAGACAAGTGCTATAAAACCGGATTGACGATAACTGGGGACTGCCTATACTAAGGAGATTTGATTTAGGTCATAATTACTGTTAGGTAGCATATAGAAAAAAAAAACAATCAAACTGATCAAATTTGAAGAATGTGGTAATTAATATGGATTAATAAAATTGGGATAATTAATATGGATTAATAAAATTTATCTAATTACAGCATTTACATATTTCTCAGTCCTTATGCCAATATCTTTAGGAAAAATGAGTAATTACTGAAGGGAATACTGCAATACTGGCTCTTAAGACCATTAACACCACTAGAAAATGTACAGACTGAATATATAAAACTTTTATCAAAGTCTGTTTACTCAAACTTAAGATGTTTAAAATAATACTTCTTTTTTATTAAAAGTATTGAAATTTTCAATGAAATTGTCTATGATCTCACTGCAATTATTTTTACATTTTTTTATGGTTAACACAAAACCACTTCGTAACATCATTACTGAATTCTTAATATTCACTGTACTTTTTACATTTAATAAAACTAGATAATCTAGGCCAAAGGCCAAGCGCTGGGACCTATGAGGTCATTCACTGCTGAAATGGAAATTGACAGTAATAAGGTTTGAAAGGTGTAACTGGAGGAAGACCTTGCAGTGTCACAATGAAACAATTGTTCAGAGAGGGTGAAAAGTAAGATGAAGACAGAGAATACGAATGGAGGTACAGGAAAAGGAATGAAATGGGTCGCAGCTAGGGGCCCAAGGGACGCTGCAAAGAACTTAAGTAATGCCTATAGTGCACTGCATGAGGTGCACTGATGGCACTAACTCCCTATGGGGACTTTCTCTCTCTCTCTCTCTCTCTCTATAAAGAAAGAAAGAAAAAAAAAAGCATTATATTTGTGCTTACTCTTAAAAAAGCATGTGCTACATCCATGTGTCATGATGTATATTAGTTTGGAAATTTACTACCGAAGATGTTTTGGGGTTGCTGAATTTTGATTCAGAACATGTGGACATTATTTTGTCTTTCATCCTCATTATTTACTGCACTTTTTGCTGTTACTGCATTCTTCTGGTTTATAATTCCATGATTATTCTTACTGTACGCATACTTCTCCATGACATAAATGGAATGCCATGTAACACAGCATCTGTGATATCTGCCATTTAGGTCTTTCCCCAACTTTAACTTCCACTAATCTTCAATCATCTCCAGCTTCCAGTCTCACTGTTCTCATCCAAGTTGGTCTGGGTCTTCCAACACTTAAAAGTGCTCACAGAAGCCAAGCTGGCACTATCACATCTATGGCAGTGTGAAAGGTGTGTTCAAGCCATCACTATCTCCCCTTCATTACCATCTCATCTACAAATGTAACTTCAGTAATTTCCTATACAGTAGTATCATTTTCTCATTATATCCTACCGTCTGACTCCTACTATTCCTCTTAATGTTTTATTCTTGACAAAATTTTTTAGATATACTGTAATTTCATTGTCAAACCATGATTCATGCCTGCATATCACTACAGACCATGCCACTCTGATGTATAAATCTATTTAGTGTATTTGATTTCTAAGTCTTATTCAGCTTGCTCATTATTTGATTTGCCTTTCCTAGTCTTCCAACAAATTTTAAATTTAGAGAACCTGTATTGGATACAACTGTTCCTATACTTGAGAGATTCATGCTTAAAAATCCTCTCTCCATCTGGCATTATTTCATCCCTCTATGCATAATGTCCTTATTTCTATTAATCATATATTCCCTAGCCCCATTTATCTAGAAATAAGATGTGCTATGTTAAGCAAACTTTGTATATCTTGTGGTATTTTCATGATCTGCATATTCCAAGTCTGTCAAGTTTCTATCATTACTCCAATCTGCACCTTCTTTCTATCTACACCACTTTTTCATTTCAAAATCCATGAGACGGACAAACTGTTGTAGTGACAGAACATTCACCTAACTACCTTTACACATATAACAGGATTACTATAGAGATTTAAGACATTCCATAATACTGCCATTGTATGTTGTCAGATGCCTTCTCATAATGAACAAAAGCTTCCAAGGGGGATTTTTCAATTCCTTGCCCATAAATATTTCCTCTATGCAACTTATACCTTTTCTGAATACAGCTCGTTCACCTCTAAGAATTCTACTGATTTTTCACACAATCCTATTCAGAATACGCATGCTTAATACTATCATCTTAGGCATTTAGCTTATAGTTACCACATTCACTCAGGTTACAATTCTTTGGAATCATAGCAAAGACTTCAAACTCCTAATCATCTGGATTTGCTTCCTCATTCTCTGCAAGAAATGGCTTTATAGTGCATGAGATGTTACCTTATTTTTATATAAAATCATGTCTGTAGTGATTCCAACATAGCCCAGTGCTTCCCATCTCTTCAGTTTCTTTTATACTAAAACCACTTCAGAGAACATGATTTCACCCATCAATTTACTGAAGCTGCCTTAATCTGGTAACAGAAGGAAAACCTCACAGTTTCATGGAGAAACAATTGTTTGGAGAAAGTGCAAGGTAAGATGGAATAAAGAGAATATGAATGGAGGTAGAGTTAAAGGAATGAAAGGGGTTGCAGCTAGGGGCCAAAAGGGATGCTGCAAAGAATCTGAAGTAATGCCTACAGAGCACCACATAAGGTGCACTGATAGCATTAGCCCCCTTTGGGAAGGAGGGAAAAAGGAAAACAGAAAAAGGACTGACAGAGGTCCAGTCTTGTCTTGCTGCTCAAAACTGGTCTTGGCAGCATTGCATTATGTGCCAGGGTAGAGCCCTACCCCTATGTCATCTCAGTTTCCACTTGCACTACACACGCCCAAACTTTAACAAAATGCTGAGCCATTGGGAGGAGGGTTGCCAGCAAGGAATACAGCCGACCCCCCGGATTTGAGGGGGATAGGGACCACAACCCCCCGTGAATAACTGAAATCTGCGAATACCCGACACCCTCTAAAAATGCTTATAACTGCCTATTTTGATAGTTTTATCATGAAAAACGTATTTAGTCACAAAAATATGAAAATACAGTAATTAGCGAATATTGCTTTATGAAAAATTTCATGAATGGGCAAATTTTCCATGAATAATGTGGATATACGTTCCAAACAAAAACCTGCAAATAGGTGAAGCAGCGAATCCAGGACCGCAAATAGGCGGGGGTTGACTGCATACCCTTTTTCAAGGATTAAGGTTTGCACAAGGTAAGAAAATGTACATAACTAACTGATTTGTGGCTGTTAAAACTGGCATCACAACCTGATATCACAGTCGGGTACCTGCCTTGTTGTCACATATCAAAATACGTAATTCAATAAAAAAAGATATATGAGATGTGTGGTGTATGACCAACATGCACTCATCACACTCAAATTCACTCTTCTTTCAAAGTTTGGGGCAAATCCAGTTTCATGCCAGTTTTTGGATGTTGCTAAATTTCTCCACTCTCCTTACCACTAATATTATTATTATTATTCAGAAGATGAAACCTATTCACATGCAAAAAGCCCACAGGGGCCACTGACTTGCGATTCAAGCTTCCAAAGAATATGGTATTCATTAGGAAGAAGACAGGCAAGGTAAAGGGAAATACAGAAAGAGGAGACCCCACTTATTAAAAAAAAAAAACTTAATAAATTAACAAATAGATAAAAATGTATTAAAATGCAAGGAGAATAGTATTAAGGTAGTATTGTATTGTACCTTCGCTTGAAATTTCAAAGTTCCAATTGCACGACTTCCTCTGGGAGACTGTTCCACAGTCCAATGGTGTGAGGAATAAAGGACCTCTAGATCTGAGAAGTTTGATAGCGAGGCACATTTACTGCATACTGGTGCTGCTGTTCAGCGAATCTAGTTGCTCTTGGTATATAAAGGGGATCAGGGATCAATTGTGAATGTGAAAGATCTCTGTTGAAACACAACTTATGAAAGAGTGACAAGCACGAGACCATCTGTCGATGGTCCAAGTCATAACTGCTACTATTAGGAAACAGAAACCTACCACCACGAACCACTCTATCTAAGAGATAAATCTCTAGCAGAAGCAGACATCCACACTGGACAACAGTATTCTAGTAAAGGGAGTACAAATGACCTAAAGCAGGTTGCACTGATTTTATCACTGCTATAAATAAATGAGGCCTTACGAACAATACCTAACTTTCGTGCAGCATTTGCTGAAACTTTCATTAGATGTTTCTCAAAAGTTAAATGTGAGTCAAAGGTTACACCTAGAATAGTTAAAGCTTCAGACTCGTTCAGCAAAGTTCCATCCACCTGAAGGGGAGGATGGGATGGGAAATCTGTACGAGATCTGCTGATTAATAGTGTTTACGTTTTACTGGAGTTCAGTCTCATACTCCACCGATTACACCATTCCCTGATCTGGTCCATGTCCCGATCGAGGCTGAGAGCAGCTTCATTTCTCAAAAGTGGAGACTTTACTGCATCATTGGCACACTGAACAATCTTGTTCTATATTAAACTACACTTGTTGGATGCTTCCTTATCTCTTAATATGTATACATATTTTGGAGGGATTCTAGAATGACACAGCCAAAAACTCAAAGGTATTTAGCATGCTGACTGACAGTAAACTGATATAAAATATGTTACCTAATATGAAGATGAAAATTAGAGGATTGCTATAAGTCCCTGAAATAATTACACTGACTTAATTGATTGCGACATAGTATTCTGCAAATCATTATGAACTAATAATAGCAATCAATGATAACTACTAAAATGGAATATTGAATTTTGGCCAAAGGGCAAGCACTGGGACCTAGGAGGTCATTCAGCACTCAAATAAAACCTGAGAGCAGAAAGGTTTAAAAGGTGTAACAGGAAGAAAACCTCAGTTACACTATGAAACAGTTGTTAGGAGAGGGTGGAAAGTTAGACGGATGAAAGTGAATATGAACAGAGGTACAGTAAAAGGAATGAAAGAGGTTGCAGCTAGGAACTGAAGGGACACTGCAAAGAACCTAAGTAAAGCCTACAGTGTACCACATGAAGTGCACTAATGGCACAATCCCCCTATGGGGGTATCAACTACTAGAATTTTTTTTATATGAGAGTAAATCACACCTTACTTTTCAGAGCTCTACCTACAATGCTTCAACTCACAGTGCTTCAATGCTGACAAAATTGATAAGGCTAAAATAATTACCATACAGTACTGGGACACTAAAAGTTCCAAGTCATTTCTACTGTCATATACCTGTATAACCATTCACAAAGATGGCCACTCCTCTGAAGATTCCATGACGTTCTTCCCCAAAACCAAATTGTGCTGCTCGCTGAAACTGATCCGACAACTTAGCTTTTTTTGCTGCCATATAACCACCCTGAAAACAATTCAGTCATAAGGAAGAAAGATAAATATTTATATCACAAATTACAAAATCTACAAAACATTTTACTTTTAACAAACAATTCCCACTACTGTAACTCCTCATACAGAAAATCTTCCACATTCTAGAGAAAATTTTCAAGAAACACACAGTTGTTTTCAAGTCCCTCCATTACCCACCTAGTGTCAAGCTAGAACACTCAGGGATTTACTCATTAAAAAGGAATTAAACTAAGACCCTGAAAAAAAATTCTAAATCATCACCATCATCACAGGCTGTAAAAAGCCTCTGTGAAATTCTGTCATCTTTCGTGTGCACTGTCTTCCACAAATCTCAACTGCACTACTCCAGCACAATTAACTGACCATTCTACTCTATTGTATTATTGTAAAAATAAATTCTTTTCGTAAGTATACTGGTAATACAGTCCACCCTGCCTATTCGCGGTTCTGGATTTGCGGCTTTACCTATTTGTGGATTTTTCCTGTGGAATGTACATCCACATTATTCGCAGAAAAATCACCTATTCACAGAATTTTTCATACAGAAATATTCACTAATTACTGTATTTTTGTATTTTCATGACTAAACACATTTTTCGTGATAAAACTATTAAAATAGCCAGGTATAAGCATTTTTAAAGGGGATTTTTGGTGTTTGAACTATCAAAATAGGCAGTTATTAGCATTTTTAGAGGGGTGTCAAGTATTCATGGATTTTAGTTTTTGCAGGTTTGTGGTCCCTAACCCCCACGAATCCCATGGGTTGACTGAACTTATTATTTCATTCTTACTTAAAAAATGAGGATTCCCACAGCTGGGGACTTTTTCTACCTCTAGTTTTATAGTGTACACAGCACCCGGGATACTACTTTCTGTACAGCATTAATACTGCAATTAGCATTCAGCCTTGTAGCCTTCAGAAAGACTCCAGGAAGCAATGCAAACAGGCAACTCCTTTACAGAAGCATCAGTTCCTTTACTGAAGCATATGTACAGGAAAAATTATATGACACTTAAGCTAACACAGATATTCATTAAAATAGTAGTTATCTGACATTCTTATAGTTGAAGGACTTATCAAAACAGTATAGATATCAAATATCATTATTATTATACATAATACATATGTTACATACAGTTTATATGCATCCACGTACATTTACTTTATTATTGTTTTGCAAGAGAATTATGTTTATGTTATTTATCCTTCATAACCTTTATACTTATTGTAATACCACTAGCCTGCTTATGCATAGTAGCAACATAGTAATTATATATGACAACACTGCTATTGTTTCCCACCATGTGCAATGCATAAGCAGTTGCAGTTAAGTGGCCGATGAGGCATGACAAGCATGGGATTTCCTTCTGCTTTCATGTTAGTGTCTGTCTGTCACTAATATATGGTAGTATAAGGAGTCTTTGACTTTAATTCATCACGCTTAGTTCCATTACCTACATGGATGTATGTGGCAGGGTTATATGCCGCAGATATATGGCACAGTAAGTATATCTCCCTTGACAGAGACTTCAGCTGGACCTCACACTCTGAAATCCAAGAAGGCAACCACCATTAAGTGTGTTTACTTCTCATCTCACACACTGGATCTCTTAAAGGATATCAATAACAGTATCTCCAGGAGTGATACAGTGTTTGTGCAGTGCAGGGTTATGTATCATAGGCAGTGTGGTATAACGAAAACGCGTCCTTGCCAATCTCTTGGTGGGATACTTGAATTCTGGCGTGATTTTCGCGGCCTAAGGATGCGCGGAGATCAGCGCTGCTCTCCACTCGCCCTGCCCTCCTCCCAACTAATGCAACACATGCACGCAGCCACCTACACTCGCTCGCCTGCCCATCCACCCGCCTCATTTTACAAGTTACTGTAACTTGGATTTTAATTTTCAATTACTCCTGGTCATTCCTTCGTTTACATACAGCGAACTGGACAATTTCCTGGCAATCTACAGCTTCCAAGCTCTCTTATGATACCCAACTCATCATGGGTCAGCAAGAGGAACAGCTAATTGAGTTGATAGATAAAACAGAAGATCAGACAGTGGACCAGGCAGAGGATCAGACAGAGGGTCCGATGGGAGACGACAGATCAATGCATCTCCCCACAGCTGATGAAGATACCAACCCCACCCTCCCTCCTTTTCCGACTCCCAACAGGACAAGAAGCCGCGATAATGGCATATTGCATCTCATACACTTTCTTCAGACTTCCAGCTTGCAAGAACAAGATCGACGGACACAAGAGGAGCAAACCTTCAGACAACAAATGGAGCAATCACCACTGGAAGACAACCAGCAGTTCATGGCCCTTTTCACACTGCTATCAGGAAAGATTGCGGCATCGCAACCCCAGCAACCTGACACCACATCCGCACCTCCTGTCACACCTGTTCCCCCAACCCCTGGCGTTGCAGTGCATACACCCACAGTTTCTAGCAAACCTTCAGTCCACCCCTACCTCTCCTGCAACAAGATGCAACGTATCAAGCGTTTCGCCAATGGAGGCTCCGTTTTGAGGACTAATACAGCCTTAGTTGGACTTGATAGATTGCATTAAACCTCCCAGCTGATCCACCTGAGGACTTTCATCTCCCTGGACGTTCAGCGTCTGCTTACATATACACTAGGCATCCCTCCCGACACATCACTTTCCCTGATAGAAGTGTTGGATACACTGCAGAAACACTTTTGCAGCCTTAGAAATGAAGCTTTACAACACAGGGAATTGTTGTCCTGCAAAAAGCTGTGAGAGAATCGTTTGCAGACTACTAGGAACGTCTCAAAGATCTTGCTGATGAAGTGGACTTCTGCACTGGCAAACCCACTTCCTGCGCTAAATGGCAATTGGAGATGATAATTTTGATGGGTGTGAGGGATGAAGAGTTAATACAATGCCTTATCCTCCTCCAACCCTCATCCACTCTCGCAGAGTTCGCAACATGCAGTTGCTCTTATGAATCTACATGTGCAACTGAGTCAGCCAATGCATCTTCCCCTACCCAGGTCAGCACAGCATCTTCATATAAGAGGAACCAGTGCCGGCAGAAGAGGACTTCTCATTGATCTCCTGACCAGCGTTCTCACCAGTCTCCTAACAGTGACCCTTGTCAATACTGCTCTTGCAGGCACAACTCCGGACAATGCCCAGCCATGGGTGCTACCTGCAGTAACTGTGGACACACGGGTCACTGGCCCTGCTCTCAGAAACGCCCTGCTAAGGAAGCTCAGTGCAATATCTGCCAGAAATAGGGACATTTTGTGAAGATGTGCAGGTCTACCAAGACGAATCAGACTGGGCATGCAATCTCACATTCATGCCCAAGTGGAAATCGCCCCTCACCACCTACTAAGTCAAACACCAGCTGCCGTCTCGTGGGCGCCAACTCAGATAATGAGTCCCCAACACCAGTCACTGTCTCCCTGTCATTTGGTGATGTCTCATCACATCTCCAGCTAATCCCTGGTACAGGAGCAGAAATCACAGTGATTGGCACCACACACTTGGATGCACTTTCCATACCCCGGACAAGACTTTCACTTCCACCCAAGACGACGTCTTGACAGCAGATGGATCTCCCATGACACCAGCTATGGGATGCTTCCAAGCGACACTTTGCCTCAGCAACAAGTACTTAGCAAGCATACATGTTCACCAAGATACCCAGACCACTCTCCTCTCCCGTGGACACTGCCTAGCTCTTGCCATAGTGTCACCAGACTTCCTGAGGGCCATTCTCAAGGTTACGCATGTCAACAGGTGCGCCCAGTTTCCTGCCTCCGCCATGATGTCACCCGCAGTTGCTAAGGATTATTTTCTCTGCCATTTCAGTGATGTCCTCATATCCAAGAGGGATCTGCAGACTCGGCCACTAAAGAAAATGACAAGGTCCCCCCCCCCTGTGGATCCACCTGAAACCTGGCGCTGTACTGTTCGCTGTACACAGGCCCAGGCCCATTCCGTTCACCCTCAGGGATCAAGTGAAAGAAGAACCTGACTCCATAGCGCAACAAGGAATCATCAGACCAGTAGGCAAGGAACCCTCCAAATGGTGCCATCCCATGGTCCTGGTACACAAGGACAAAGGAGTCCACATCAGGTGGCAGTCCTCTTCTGCCAACTCCATCTGCCAGTAGCTAAGCAGGGCATCCGCTGTGGTGAAGTACTTCACAGTAGGAGAGATACTATGGATCACACCCACCAAAACTCTCAGATTGCCCGCTCTACACACCTATCACCCACACGCCCCATGATGCTGTCCGCAGCATCTCTCCTACTGCGAAGTACTTCACCACAAAAGACGCCCTGCTTGGCTACTGGCAGATGGGGTTGGCGGAAGAAGACCGCCACCTAACCATGTTTATAACTCCGTATGGAAGATTTCAGCATTGCCGCGGCTCAATGGAATTTTCGGCGACAGGTGATGCGTACTGCCTCTGTGGGGATATGGCTCTTCAAGGTTATTCCCAACAGTGTGAAAGTTGTAGATGACATCCTGTCCAAAGAGGATCTCCCATCCCTCCTACAACATGCACACCAAATGCTGACCAGGTGCTGTCAATACGGCATCACCCTCAACAAGGAGAAATTCACCGTAGCTGCCCCTACAGTTAACTTCTGCGGTTATGTCCTATCATCCAACAGCATTACAGCAGACCCCAACAAGGTATCAGCTGTACATGACTTCCCTATGTCGTCCAACATTATGGACTTCAGGTCATTTATGGGTCTCGTCAATCAACTCGCCAACTTCAGTCCGGACATCGCAGCAGCAGCGCAGCCCCTACGCCCACTTATGAGAACCAAACGCTCATTCATTTGGACCCCCAACCATGAGCAAGCATTTAAGAAGGTTAAGTAAGCTTTGACTTCACCACCTGTCCTGGCACCATTCAACCCAGTCCTGCCTGTGGTCCTGCAAACAGATACCAAGCTCCAGCCGCCATGCCTGAAGCTCAGACAACAACTGCAGTCAGATGCGCCTTGTCCAGTGTGGCTCTCGTTTTCTTACGGGCACAGAAACTCGCTACGCCACCATAGAGCTGGAGCTGCTCACAGTCACTTGGGCTATGGCTAAGTGCTGCCTATACTTGTCTGGACCTCAGCATTGCCACCTGGTACCCATTCTCAACCACTATACCCAGGACACCACTCAGAATCCACCCCTGCAACGCCTCAAGGTGAAAGTGACCCCCAACATCTTCACTGCAGTCTGGCCTGTGGGGAAACAGCTCTGCATACCAGACGCCCTGTATCGTTCCCCATCCAGTCCTCCACCATCTGTCAGGGGTATCGTCACTAGCACCACCGCTTCCACCGACAACCAGGCAACAGGACCCATCGTCGAAAAAAATAGGACTTTACAGGAAATCCACACCATTGCATCTCAGGATCAAGACTACAATCGCTTTGTCCACTACGTCTGATGGCTTTACCACCAACTGCTATGACCTCCATGCCTCCACCCTCCCATATTGGAAGCTGCGGGATAGCCTTTACATGGATGGAGAGTTAAGTACTATATGGGCCCCAGATCGTCGTCCCTGCAGCCCTCCGAAGATGCACCTTGGTAAGCCTCCACGGCAGCCACTGAGGGATTGAAGCTACTTGACGTCGTGCAAGACAGTCAGTGTTTTGGCCAGGCATCAACACCAATATAAAGAATACGTTTGAAAGCTGCGATGCCTGCCAACAGCTTCTCCCCAGTCAGCAACAAGAGCCTTACCCGTAGTCAGCAGCAAGAACCTTACATGTGAGACGACCACCCATCCCAGCCCTTCAAAAGCGTGTCAGCGGCCTTCTTCCACGTAGCAGGGTTCCTTGTTATCGTTGACAGACTTTCAGGCTGGCCTGTGGTTGTCCCCTATGGATGTGACACAACTGCAGCCACAGTCACAAGAATGATCTGTGTCTTCTTCCGGAGGTTGGTGTCCCACTCCGCTTATGGACCGATGGAGGAACCCCATTTTCCAGCCAAGAATTCAAGCAATTCGCTGACCGCTGAGGCATTCATCACATCATCACTTCTCCACATTACCCTCAGTCCAATGGACAGGCGGAAGCTGCAGTAAAAGCTGTCAAACATCTGATCATCAGAACAGCCCCATCTGGGAACATAGATTGTGAAGCCTTTGATAGAGCACTGCTGGAGCTTCGGAACGCCCCGACCCCTGCTGGGCACTCCCCCGCGCAGTGCCTAATATGAGTGATGACATCTCAACCCCAATTCCCTGTGCCCCCTTGCTCTGGCCAGGAAAGAGAGCCATCATTTAACACCCCCAATGTCTCTAGATGTTCATCCTGACTCGCTAAAAGGAGGCAATGTTCCACTCGAGACAGTGCAACGAGTGTAAAGGAGGAGGGAGGTGTATAGATATCAGATATCATTACTATTACACAGTACATATTTTACATACAGTTTATATGCGTCCATGTACATTTACTTTATTATTGTTTTGCAAAAGAATTAATTTTACGTTATCATTTATCCTTCATAACCATTATACTTATTGCAAAACTAATAGCCTGATTATGCATTGTGGCAACATCGCAATTATTATATAAGCCAACACCACTATTGTTTCCCGCCATAAGCAGCTGCAGTTAAGTGGCCACTGAAGTGTGACAAGCGTGGACATCCTTCCACTTTCATCTTAGTGTCTGTCTGTCATTAATATATGGTACTATAAAGAATCTTCGACCTTAATTCAACACCCTTAGTTTCATTACCTACATGGACATATGTGGCAGGGTTATATGCAGCAGATGCAAAACTGTTAAGAATTTATCGCATTATTATAAAACAAAGAATTTACAGTTCTTCAGTTACAAGCAAATATTTACCTAACAAATTCCTGCAGTCAGCCTCAATTACAAATTTTAGTTAAAACCAAATGGTCTTCTGTAATTACTGCCATTCTCATGGTGTACAATTAAATTGCACATCAGACCCTACAGGAATAGAATACAGTACCACAATTCTAAAGCAATGACTCACGTGATCCTCAAATCCCGTTGGACCATATCCTCTTCTCCGGCCATCCCCACGACCTCTATTTGATGATCCCCTGTGAGACATGTCTAGTCACTAACACTAGATGTCTAATTTCTCTTGAAGTTAAAATCATTCCCTGGAATGCATAAAGGAGACTCAGCCAATGCTACATAATCAAAGATGTGTATAGTACTTTCACCTAAAACAATACAGGTCACAATTGTAAGTTCAAGAGTTCCCACTCAAAAATATATACTGTACAGTATCTGTACTACACAAAAAATTCTTGTTAATTCATTAAACTTGTTCATTCATTAAAGTATCATAAAATAGTCATACTGTATATTATTCTTGATAAGAGATGTGAAGCATCTGTCACACAGTTCTGTAATAGTGTGAGAAAGAGGAAGAAAATGTTTTACCTAATATTATGAAGAAATAAAAAAAAAGATACAGTATGCTTACTTTGTATTGTAGCTTAAGTATCTGTCAAAAATAACTAAAATACTGTACTGCACAAAATTCACCAAATGTTATCACAGTACTATGACAGGATACATTGAATAAATACAGTAATACAGTTGCTAACAAACAACAACAATTTGACACTACACCTAGTATTTGCTAAGAAAAGGGGTAAATTACTCCCAGTTACTAGCACCAAACTTAGAAATTACTACTCATTTTATGCAACAGATACAAGTACTTTAATGTACTGTAATGGCATCCACTGTTTATGATTTAACATCCAATTTCTTGCAAGAATGCTCACCATTACTGTTTGGTGGTGATCTTGTGACTTCAAGCAAGCTACCACTAACTATAACCACATTAGTAGTAGTCAATCATTTTACAGCACTGTATTTATATACATATATATAAACCTCCAGTATTTATAGTGTGCTCTTACTAGATTCATGGACTCACCCTATTCGCTGGATTTCTATGGAACATATATACACATTATTCGTGGAAAATTTGCCCAGTCACAGTATTTTCAGTGAGAAATATTCATCTAATTACTGTATTTTCATATTATTTTCATGACTAAAAGCACTTTTTGTGATAAAACTATTAAGATACTCAGGGTATAAGCATTTTTAGAGGGTTTTTTTGTGCTTGAACTATCAAAATAGGCAGTTCTACGAGTTTTTAGAAGGGTTTTAAGTATTCGCAGATTGTAGCTATTTGCAGGGGGAGGGGTGTGGTAAGCATCCTCCGCAAATACAGGGGGTTTACTGTATATTCCTTGCATATAAAGGGCTTCATACTTGCTTAAAGTATATGTCACCACTGGGTTTTAATTATTATCCTATACTGTTCCATTATTCAATTACTAAATGGTAGCCTACTGCTAAGTTTCAGGTGTGACTTTACAACAGTAGTTACATTGTTAATTGTAGGATTTTTTAATCTAATACTGTATTTCTTGTGCCTATACTAGGCCTTAGTTCTTGTAGTGAAGAGTACATTTTAGGCTTTTTTAATACAGTATTTTAATTCATTTACATTTATATACTAAATATGCACCTGTATTATTCATCTACCTCTTAAAAATTCAGACAATATAATGTACAGCACTAAGTTTATAGCAATATCTGACTTAAATTCTGAATTTCCCTTGAAATCTGATTTGATTTACTAAAATTTTATCTTCAGTTCTAACGCAAAGATCTCAAGCACCAACAGCCAAAGTCTAACATACATCTAATTTATCTGGAGAGCCACTTACCTGTTTTTAAGTACTGTTCTACATGTCTACCCAAGTCTATATAGGAAGCATAAAAAGCTATGTTCCAAGGATAACTATCTTTACATGGGGCAATCCAAATCTAACTTGTCCTAAACCAACATAAAAACTTAAGGGAATGCTATGCCATACTAAATTATTTAAAGAAACAAAAATACTTTAAATTCAAGTAACAACAATGTGATTTTTAATACAAGAACATTCCATTTATTTCATCTCAAGGGTATAGCAAGTAATAACCCAATTTTTCCAAAGACAAAATAACATCCTTATAGTAGTGATAAATCACAACCTTCAATCTTTCAAACTCAAGCAATAGCTTCAGGTAGGCTTGTGGAGAGGCAAAGGTGAAGGAGTTAGGTAGGCTGGGTGTATTCTTAGTTAGGCTACTTAGGATATATACACTGAGCAACCACCATCACACATTTTGATAAGGTTAAGAGGAGGATTATCCAAGGGGAAAAGGTACTATGCCCCCACAATTAAGGACATCGTATCCCAGGTTAGAGCTGTAGTGTATGCCTTCAAAAACAATTGCCAGATTTTTTGGACAAGGGTAAAGGGGGACTTGAACCTCCATGGGGTCAGGTAATATCATTAATTTTTATATAAATTTTCCTATGTCTCCTTCTGGAAAGTGACAGCTAAAAGGTTTGAAAGGTTTAACAGGCGGAAAACCTCGCAGTTGCACTGTGAAACAATTGTTAAGAGAGGGTGAAAAGCACAATAGAAGAGAGAGGATATGAATGGAGTGTACAGTAAACTTCTTCAGAGTGATGATACATAAACAAATTTTTTCCAACAGCTACTTGTGTTTTAAGTGCAACACTATTACTATCAGTGCCATTACTTTGTTCTGGTTTTTTCAGTAAAACTGGACAAGTGCTCATATCTATTTTCCTTTTTTTCTATGGCATCACTGAACTTTTTTTAATTAATGTTAGTCTATTAAAACCAACTCAAACTATCCTAAAGGACTGTGTCCTCCCTAACCCATCTGGGAAGCTGTGACCATGGTAAAAAGCTTCTCTCCTGAGAATACTAAAACCTCAAAATTAACAAGGGTCTTTCATCCAGCTCAGATTTCCTCTCATCTAAAGCCAGTTTCCCAAGTATGGGGATATGGGGATACATAAGGGAAACACACCACTGAGTGCTTTACCCTATATATTAGGACTGGTGATATGCTTCAATGTTCTTCAAAACAGGCTTGTCTTACTAGGCTAGATTATTAGCCAACGA
Organism: Macrobrachium rosenbergii; assembly: GCF_040412425.1. Lineage (NCBI taxonomy): Eukaryota > Metazoa > Arthropoda > Malacostraca > Decapoda > Palaemonidae > Macrobrachium > Macrobrachium rosenbergii. Next base: position 20,191,387 of record NC_089782.1, read on the forward strand.
AATAATTCACAATCTATTTAATCTTTAGCTAAAAAGACACATACATTAGGCTTCAGGTGATATGAGTTACTTTTAAACCTTTAATAAGATACAACATAACTACATGACCTATACTATTTTTGTAATTTTTTTTTTTAGGAAAAAAAACCTGTTGCAAATGTTTACTATAAAATTTAGTAGTTTCCAGTTTATTATAAAGTGCTTTTTCTACAGTATTATGTGGAGCTCTCTCTCAACATTTCTCCAGTAATGTCCTGGGATGTAGGAGAATGATTTCACTTACACCTACAGTGTCACCAATTGCCAGAATGACCAACCTGCATCTTATTTTCATTTGACGGTATTTTCACTTCAATTGGATATGGAGAAAGGATAAAAAATTTCACCAAGGTTTGGAATCAAGCATTTGTTTCACTATGATTTATTGTGACATAGGTCAGGTTAGAAAGGAACCATGGGAGTGAAGCCCTCTTAACCAGGTTGGAGCTGTCACCCTAAGAAAGGTTAAAATTCATCCCTACATTTCATCAGCCTTCATTCACCCCAACCACACTCTGGTTTCCAACTGTAGCCTCCTATTGTTGTTAGAATAAGGGGGGATTGTAACAGGTTAATAAAGTATTTTTGTCTGAAATGAGTACCAAATTCATCAAAATAACATCAAAAACCATCAGAAAAAGTTACTATGATACAGTACATTAATTTCTCTTCAACAAGGACTTCAATGAGCTCAACTGTTAAATGGTCATTTTGCCATTTTTTCTTAAGTATGAAAAGTTATGTATATCTCAGTTTAACCAGACCACTGAGCTGATTAACAGCTCTCCTAGGGCTGGCACGAAATATTAGATTTATTTTACGTGGCTAAGAACCAACTAGTTACCTAGCAACGGGACTTACAGGTCATTGTGGAATTTGAACCACATTATGACTAGAAAATGAATTTCTATCACCAGAAACAAATTCCTCTAATTCTTCATTGGCCAATCGGAGAGTCGAACGTAAGAAGTATGAAAATCCAATCCTGTATTAATAAGCCTTGAATTTACCAGATGACATAGCAATCCCTCAGATTTTATTTAAGAGCCAAGATCATATGAACAGTGCATCAATTAACAACTCCACAACCTCTTTACAAGTCCTTTCCAACCTCTTGGGCAAGCAGTTTTCATGTACCAGAAAATCACACTTTTTCAATCTTTTTCCTTCTAAATCTTTGACCATAATATTGGGAACTTTTAACTTTAACAACAAATGCTTTATCTTCTTAAGAAGTTCCTGGATGTACCAGAGCTTTCCAACTGTCACCACCCAATACATCCAGTTTGACAATGGCTGCTGTATGTAAGAAGTATCAACAGTGAGTACAAAACCTCAGTACATATTTTTATATATAAAATTAATATTGTCAAACAGGTTTTAATCAATCATGGAGTAATCCCTCCCACTGATAAATACCTAGCCTCCCAAAGGCCCTCTGTTCTCATATATGAACAGGCATTGACGCAAGAAAACAAACCCTGTATATTAATTTCTCCTGAGCCACAGAGTACAATATACCTACTCTCAACATATCCTACCTGTAAGAATAATTTTCTACCAGTTAAGACCTGTTGTACTGTCTGGTTAGGTTATGAGGGAAAGTTTGCTCCAGTCAGTAAAGACCTCGTGCCATCCATTATGTTAGGGACAGTACAAACTATCAAACATGTATGATCAAATTCAGTGTTTGACAATCCACCTGAGAATGTATGGGTGTGTTTGAAGGATTGAACAAGCTGTTTGAAGCTGGTTCATCCAACATGACGTTTGACCAGCATGTTGACAAGTGTGTAGTGATATTTGATCATACATGTCATTTTGGTCAACAGCAGCCATGGCGAACACACAGGAGCATCAAGAATTTTGGTTAGAGTTCACTGAACTTTATCAATCATTTCCTTGTCTGCAGTCAATATTATTTTATTTTCATAAACTACTTGCTACAATTGGGTTTCATTGGACTAATGGGTAAATAATGTAACAGCAAAATATAATACAGGTATAAATATTCATCAATTTGTTTTCTTTACCATACCTTAATTACATCTTTCAGTGATGATATTTCATAGCATCACATGTCTCATCACAATGATACCAAGACTTTGGAGGGGAGATACAACACGCAAACTTCGATCTTCAAAACTATCTCAGTTGCAAGAAACCGGAGTGTACATGACAGTCGCTGACTTGCTGGTATAGCATCTCTCAGGCGCTTGTCTTTTCCCAATTATTGTTGAAACCATCGTCAAAGCAGGTTCCCACAAAGGTGTCGTGGTCTGTTCGAAGGTACTTCTATAGGTCTTCAGTTGAAGATACCAGCAGCTCATTTAGCAGGCACTGATGAGACAGTTCACATCTCTTCTTGTACCATTCTTTTATCCAGAATCATTTCTTTTTCTTTTTATCGTTCACTTCTTCACTGGCAAGCGCCTAGCAGAATAGCTATACAAGCTTTTTCTCTTGCTCATATCATCAGTATAGGAATAACAGGCAATTACAAGATGTTAATCCAGCTAAGGGCCAAAATCATGGCCTTTAAAAAAATTTAGCACCCAGTGCAGTAGTGAGTGCAGGCTGGCTTATCTGGCAAAAGCATTCTGCTCCCCAAAACAGGCTCGAGTCCCTAAGGTAAGTTTATCGGGGCTTGGCTTTAGTGTATCAAATTTTTTCCAGATTATTTTATGAGTTCGAACTCCTGGGCGGACTGACTGGGGCTTGAAATTGGTTTTTATACTTTAGGGCTGTTGGTAAAAAGATGAAGTTTTGTTTTTTGCTGGCCTGTTATTCTCCAATGTGCTGTGCTCCTACCAACCCCACCACAACCCCGCTTCCTCAATGACAGTATGTTTTGCCTCCACGCAAAACGCCCTGTTCCCCCCGCCAAGGCCACTTCTCACCTTCCCCTGCATTTTGGGGGGACGTGAGTAACTCTCTCCCTGCCTTCCCCCATGTCCCTCCCCTTCCCTCAGCCACTTCCCCCTGTAGATTTACACTTCCATAGTGCACTTCCACAATGTAAACTTGCCTGCTACGTTTGTGGGTGGTCTCCCACCCAAAAACCCCTTATTCCCCATCCCCTTTACTGTTGGTTAAGCTTAGGGGGCAATAACACTTTGGCCGAAGCAACAAACAAATGCCCTCCTCTATCAGCAGCCCTGAAAGTATAGGAAAAACCAATGTCCAAAAAAAATAGGCACAGAGCTCATACTTAGGAAATACCGTTAGTTTTACATTTTTTATATTAATTACAGACATGATCCACATATTTTTCCAACTTTAGGCTACCTTGTGATTCACCAATTTTGTTTGGTGTGATTCACTAGTTTTTGCTGTTTTCTGCTCTCATCTATGGCCTAAACCCATTTCTCTGAATCCCATCTATTAACTGTTCAAGGCCTAGCAAAAGGGTCTGGAAACACAAATAACTGGTCTCCACAAACAGTACTCTCTAAGCCATAAAGAGGTAGGCTTCAGCAGAACCTGTGTCCGTCGTCTCAACTTGCACCCCAAAGTTTACCGATGCTTCTGGCAGTATTTCTAAGTAATAGAGACACTGGGGTATTTTTAGTGAGAAATGGCAGTTTATAGTATTTTGCTGTTTATCTACAACCAACGTTATTTTTGGTGGCCGGTTGTAATTAACCTGTAATTGTCCCCTGAAGTCCATCCAACAAGGGCTCCAACGCGATCTTCACAAGAAAGGGATTTGCTACGCTCTGTTTGAACGGTTCATATCCCGTCCCAAGCAGTACCTGGAAATTGGTTTCAACACTTTTAGGTTTGACACTGGCGGTGCATTTGCTGTTGTCGGCCAAATGGAATGTCCCTTCGCCGTAAGTTTAGTACTGGCCAGGGGGGTGAGGGAGTTACCCATACGTTAACAAATTATTGCACTTGCTAGACGGATATGAACTGTTCGGAAACAGACGCACGGTGCCTCTGTCTCGCGGAAGATCGCGTGATGGAAACCCTGGATTCCTATCAGTCCTCATCGAGGAGGCAGAGTTCAAAGATAAATTGTTAATTACAGCCGACCGCCAAAAATTAACGTTAAATTGTTAATAAGCATCCAAAATACTATTAGAAACTGCCATTTCTCGCTAAATACCCGCCGTGTACCTATAACTTAGTTCTACCCTTCTGGCAAATAGGCTAGCCTAACGACAATGGAAATGCGTTTGTTACGATTACCCACCCTGAGGCAGTCATAATTCCTACGCTTCACCTTATGCATGGCCTAGCTAGCCTGTGTTTGGGAAGATGTGACAACAAGGTACAATAGGCTACTCACGGTAGCCGAGTATGGGATAACATTGTAAAATAAGAAAGTACTCGCATTTACCTTTGAGAAAAGGGTATGTAACATCTGAAGGACTTCGGGATTTCTTTCATTGGAGGTATGCGGTGAACAATACGGGAACAACAAACCATGTTACTGAATGTACATTCAACAAATTATCGGGAGGAAACATAAACTATCCGACAGCCACCTTGATTCCTGACCCAACGTGTAGCGATGGAGGATGGACTTCCACAAGAAAGATGCGTTTGAAAAAAATTAAGAAACGCTTCCGACAGAATTTTGTATATTGTTGCATGTGCGCATAATTCAGACATACAAATATAATATATAATATTAATAATATATCAACAACTCACTTTCAAGAAGTTGCAGGCAGCCTTAAATATACCGCACCTACGTAACTTCTCTCAAAACGAACGACCCTCAATAACACTTCCCCCTAAACAACCCAGTTCAAATCTTTGGTACTTGTGTATGTTACAGCGTGTGACACCTAATAGCACAGGTTCGTATCTCACCTACAAGACAGGCTGATAGAGAAAAACATGAACAGCAGAAACTAACTCACCGTGTCCCTTGAGCACAAACGAGCATTAGCAGGTGAAATTTTCTTATCAAAGTGACATGCACTGTCGTCTGTACGTATTTATGTCTGACGTAAGTGACCGTCAGAACTACTGGATCAATCATCAATTAAAATAAATGGCAAAATGTACCCTTGGGTAAAGGCAAGTCAAATTTGTTCAAATAGAGGCCAAATGCCAACCCCACCACCCCTCCAAGGTGGGATAATTAAGGAAAAGCGAAAAATTTCCTGTAACTACTCGGCAATAAATGACAAAACTTAAGCAGTTGAAGCTTCAAGTTAGTCCCCGTGGCTACGATGGGAACACAAGGAGCCACTGTCTGTCACAGGAACACACGAGACAAATCCTTAAAACTTTCCTCTCGAGAACAAAAGTATTGCAGTTTTCCTCATTAACTTGAAGTCATCCCCATGTTTTGCTGAAAATGGTTCTATGATACTGGTCCAAAGTTTCACAAAGGAGTTTACACAAAATATCGGCTATTTTAGATACAAGTGCAGCGATGTGGTGCAGTTGAGCACTTTGGTCTTCGGGCCCCTTGTAATGCAGTTATTAATGTCTCTTTAAAAAAAAAGAAAAGAAAGGTATAATAGAAATTTGAATGGGATCGGATAGGATGTAACTTATTTGAGCCACAGGGTAAGAGAAAAGATGAGGAAAAGGGAGCCCTCTTGAGGGCATAAGGTGTTCACTGACTGGTAATACTTGACAAGTTTTCTTGTCAAGAAATAACGTGTGTGTGTGTGTGTGTTTGTGTGTGTGTGAGAGAGAGAGATTAAATCTGACTGGTTATGTAAACAATCATTATATTATTATTACTATTATTATTATTATTATTATTATTATTATTCTTGTGTGTTAAGTCTTGGTATACTGATAGAAATATGCTCTAAGTGCATTTCTAACAAAATACCACGACTTAACACACAAGAAAAGGGGTTTCTTTCATCCTTACTTTTAAAGAACATGACTTCTTCGTTCTTCTTCTTCTTCTTCTTCTTCTTCTTCTTCTTCTTCTTATTATTATTATTATTATTATTATTATTATTATTATTATTATTATTATTATTATGGTCTATCAGTCATCCTATTCGACTGGGTGGTTTTCAGTGTACGGTTCCGGGTTGCATCCTGCCTCCTTTTCTGCATGATTCCTGGAGCTACTTCGGCATCTAGTTTTTCCAGATTCCTTTTCTGGGATCTTGGGATCGTGCCCACTGGCATATTCCATATCCTTCTTATTTCGATTTTCAGGTCTTGATACTTATCAATTTTATCCTTTTTTCTCACCTACTCTGGTGTCCCATGGTATTGCGACATCAGTGAGTGATACTTTCTTCTTGGATTTTGTCAATCAACGTCACGTCTGGTCTATTGGCACGTATCAATTTATCTGTTCTGATACCAGTCCCTGGAGGATCTTTGCCTGATCGTTTTTATCATTCCCCTCGTTGGTGCTCGTAACCTTATTGCAAGCTAGCTGGTGTTTCTTACACAGGCTCCAGTGGAGGCTTTTGCTACTAAATCAGGCCTCTTTGTGTTGGTTCTGTGCAACGCCGGACATCGCTTGCTATGTGGTTTATGGTCTCGTCTTTCTTATTGCACTTTCTGCATAGGGTGAGATATATTTTATCTATTGTTCTTTGACATATCTGGTTCTTAGGACTGATCTGCACCGCTGTTAACATTCCTTCTGTTTCCTTCTGAGTTCTCCCTCTGCAGCCATTGCCATGTTTCATCGCTGTCAGTTCTTTTGTCTGTCTCATGTACTGTCCAGCATGTTTATCGCCATTCCTCTGTTCTGTTTTTCATTCTCTGTCTCTGTATATTTCTGGTTTTCGTCTTTTTATCAGTTTTTCTTCCCATGCACTCCTTAGCCAATTGTCTTCACTGGTTTTCAGATATTGCCCCAGTGCTTTGCTCCTCGATGCTGACGCAGTCCTCTTATACTTACAGTAGTAGCCCTCCCCCCTCTTCCTTTCGTGTTATGTATAGTCTGTCTGTATTTGCTCTTGGGTGTAGTGCTTGTGTATTGTCATGTGGTTTTAGTTTTCTTGTCTATGCTGCGGAGTTCAGCCTTCGTCCACCCACTACCCATGCGCTGTATCTGATTACTGTTGCCCACGTGTTTATGGCTTTCGTCATGTTTCCGGCGTTGAGTTTTGACTCTGGAGATCGCCTTAAGTCTCTGCATATATTCTTTCCTGATCGTGTCCTTCATCTCTTGGTGTTTTATATCCTCTCCTTCCATTATTCCCAGGTATCTGTATCCTGTCTCATCTGTGTTTGATGCTATTCCCGTCTGGTAGCTTTATCCCTTCAGGCATTGTTACTTTGCCTTTTTTTATGTTGACCAAGGCACATTTTTCTATTCCAAACCCCAGCCTGATGTCCCCAGATACAATCCTTACAGTCCGGATTAGGGTATCTATTTCCTTGATGCTCTTATCATACAGCTTGATGTCGTCCATGAACATCAGATGGTTAATTCTGTTGCCTCTGTTGTTGAGTTGGTACCCAGCTTCCATCATCTTCAGCACTTTTGTCATGGGAATCATGGCTGCTAAAGCAGTTGTGGGACAGTGAGTCGCCTTGAAAGATCCCTCCTGATGTTAACTTCTGCAAGTCTTATCCCAGAGCTTGTGGGCACTGTATCTAGTTGCGCATTGTATTTTTAAGGAAGCTGATGGTGTTTTCCTCTGCCCCACATATTTACAGGCATTCTGTTAGCCACGTGTGCGGTATCATTTCGAAGGCTTTCTTGTAGTTAATTCATGCCATGCTTAGGTTGGTTCACCTTCTCTTACTATTCTTCATTACCATTTTGTCTATTAAGAGCTGGTCTTTTATGCCCCTACACTTCCTTCTGCAGCCTTCTGTTAGTGGGGGTGGTGTTTGTGTCCTCTAGGTAGTTGTATAGCCTTTTCACTGATGATACCTGTTAGCAACTCCACATTATTGGTAGCAGGTGTTAGGCCTGTAGTTACTTATATTTCCTTGTTCTCTTTTTCCTTTCTACTACTACTACTTACTACTACTACTACTATTATTATTATTAATATTAATAATAATAATAATAATAATAATTATTATTATTATTATTATTATTATTATTATTATTATTATTATTATTATTATTATATTGCATAAATTTTTCGTCAGCTCTATGTAATTCTTTCTTTCATGGTCTTTAAATTAACCTTTGCTTTTGTAACACCACAAATCAGCAAAGAATTAAAAACAAAGTAATAAATGAAAGAATTATTGTTATTAAAAATAATGCAAGTGAAAAGAGAATCCAGGTATGAATAAAATATAGAGAACAGCTAACCTAAAATTTACAAAAATAATAACAAAGCGAATTCATCCAGTCCGGAAATGTACACTTCTTCTTCAGAGGTGCCATTGAGAGCCAGTGAAAAAAGTAACGGGTTCCTTGTGTCATACAAGTAATTTATCTAAAAAAAAAAAGGCATTACTTGTACCTGGTTTTTTACATAACAGGATTAATAAAATAAAAAAGGATTATTGTTCATGTGTACACTTCTACTTTCTAAGTTGCAATGTTTTTTTTATATCTGTTCCCCTCGACTTTTATTTTTTAGTGATTAGTGGTACACTTTTATTGCTTTGTGCACTTATTTATGTTTACGACTGGTATACAATGCATCAACTCAGCAGTTAATCAGATGAAGTAAAATGGCTTTTGCAGGTGATGCTTCAAACCTTGGAGTAAGCAACCTGAAAGCCTCGGGAAAACATCGAGTGTATTATTATTATTGTTGATGCTGTACTGTTATTACAACTATTACTGGCTAATGATGCCTCGTCAAGAATGAGAAAAAAGATTCAAGTATTGAAATGAAAAATTATTTTCATTTGGCTCAAAAGCAACCTTATCCCAAGCAAGCTATATTGTTTTCTATCTGACGAGGGTTAGGTCTGTATGCTTTATCATAAAAACGCATTGCAAACAGGAATCTACTTCTTGTGCAGAGTCAGTGATGAATGGATCAAACAACCAGCAACATCTTGCAACTGAAAATGCCCACGGGAGTACTATCTGAAAGATGCCAAAGGTTTCTCTTCATTAGTTGATTTTGTGTACATTGTAATTTTGACATCTATTGTTAATGTTCCCTTTACTAGTTACTATCAAAGCTAATGACAATTTGGTTTTTCATAGGAAGTAGAACAGTAAGAAGATGGTGCTCTGTGTGATATTTTCTTGTTCCTTATTCTTCGCCATACGTGGGGAATTCCTGATGTCACCACGAGACAATTCAGCGAGTTATGCATCAATAAGATTGCTCTCTACATTCCTTTCTTTACATTAAAGTAATTCTTGAGGTTGACCTCTCCTTAGATCAGAGTATTTAATTTTTTAATAATCTCTCTCCTTGTTTTCGGGATAATAATTTAGTCAGCTCAATATCTGCTTTGAAATCTCCAGTCATGACATGATCTTATCTCCACATACATAATCCATCGCGAGAGAAACTTTTGGACGGTTTGGGTAACTCCGTGTAAACGTTAGCGATACACAGCATTTTTATAGACATTGGTAAAATCATAGATTTGCTGCCTTACAGAATATAACTGTCTGTTGACAACTTCACCAGGCACTTAATTTTTTTTATTAGGAAAAAAAAAACCTAAGAACAGCCGATCTCGAAGATGAGTCAGTTCTCTGTGCGCCGCGGAAATCCAAAGTGACTCATCTTCCTCTGGCTTTTGGGCCTCATTGTACCCCGATGTCACTGACACCAGATAACCTATATATTGATTTGAGATTATATATATATATATATATATATATATATATATATATATATATATATATATATATATATATATATATATATATATATATATATATATATATATATATATATATATATATATATATATATATCCTGTCCCCTAAAATGAATGGAAGTAAAGTTTAGGGAAAACAGATGCTGGAAAAAATTCCGAAACCTAGCAGCAGAGAGAAATAAATTCCCATCCAGACTTAAAACCTCCTTATTTTTTCCGAGGTATTACTTTAATTTTTTTTACTTTTTTCAGATCTGCCATCCTTCATTTTTTTATGTCAAGGGATTGCTAAAGGCAATGAGGTGTTCCTCCTGATGGAATTTCCGTGCAAAATAACAGAATTATGACTCATCCTCGGGAAAAACCCCTACCAGTATCAGATGCTGACAATGAGCTAACCTGGGCCTTGGGGAGGTGGAAGTGACGTCACAACAGATACTGGTCAGGAGATGGCAGACGCTCCCGCTTATGTGCTCAGTGATAACCAGGGAATATTCCACGATGAAAATAAGCGGTAATCAGAGACAGTACCAGTTCAAGAAAGTGAGAGATGCGGAGGAAACGAAAAACACAGAAAGGGAGGACTGAGAAACATTAGACGCCTGAGAGAGAGAGAGAGAGAGAGAGAGAGAGAGAGAGAGAGAGAGAGAGAGAGAGAGAGAGAGAGAGAGAGAAACTTGATACTAATTGTAACTCTGAGCGTGGAAGCAAAAGCCAAGAAATGCCACCTGGCTAAGGTTGTTCTTGGTACCCTTTATGACGCAAGACCATCTAGCGCTACTGACAATTCTATAGGAGGTTTTTGAGCAATACAGTTAGCTTGCTTAAGTTCCAGTAGTCAGGTGACTGATTTTTCTTTTCTTTCATTTTATTTTCGATGATAATATGCAGGAAACGCTTACTCAGAATAGGGAAGAAATGTTTGTCCATCATTCATGGAACTCCCCAGTGTCATCACTAAAAGATTGATTTATTCATTCATTTATTAAACTTCAGCGAGGTGGCCAAACAGAAAATATGCAAATTAAAAGAGAAAAAGATTTACCTTTGGACTAACCTCAGCTTTAAGAAAGAAACTTACTGTTTTTGCAAAGGATTTATACACAAAAAAGGTAATGACAAATTTAAAGTTGAATATCTCATAGGGAAAAAGTATGAAAAAGAACAAGAAGAGCTGGAGCTTGACTTACCTCTCAAACTCCAAGCCATCACTTAATTTTATATATATATATATATATATATATATATATATATATATATATATATATATATATATATATATATATATATATATATATATATATACATACATACATCATGAAGGAAGTAGGGAAAGGCATCCTCATCATCTACAGTTTATTTCATGTTGACGTTTCATGACGAATCCAAGTCGTGATTTTCAAGGCTATATAAATATAATATAATTTGCGAACATCAATAACAAATTAATGCAATGGCAACAGCTCTTTTGTAGTAAAAATATTTAAAACAAAACACCTCATTCCAAGACAAGTCAACAATAAGTAAAAGGAGTTCACTAAAATCTTAAAACAACCTACCTATATGAAAGAAAGAACAAGACTAACATAAATAAGTAAAAACAGAGGAGGAAACCAGTTGCCCAAAACTAGGCTATAAACAATTTCACTGAGGACGATTGAGTATTTAACGACGGTGGCTGCAGTCTTGATAATTTCTACTGCTTCCTTCTGTGATGTGTAAACTTGGAGCCTCAGCTCCGGGCCTCATGTGTGTATGTATATATATATATATATATATATATATATATATATATATATATATATATATATATATATATTTATATATGTATATATATATATATATTATATATGTATATATATTATATATATGTATAATATATATATATATATATATATATATATATATATATATATATATATATATATATATATATATATAAATTAAGGATGTATTGGAGTTTGAAAGTGAGGTAAGTCCAAGCTCCAGCTCTTCTTATTCTTTTCATACTTTTCCCTATGAGATATTCAACTTTTAAAATTGTCATTACCTTTTTTGTGTATAAATCCTTTGCAAAAACAATAAGTTTCTTTCTTAAAGCTGAGGCCAGTCCAATGGTAAATCTTTTTTTCTCTTTTAATTTGCATATTTTCTGTTTGGCCACCTCGCCAAGTTTAATAAATGAATGAATAAATCAAGTCTTTTAGTGATGACACTGAGGGAGTTCCATGAATGATGGACGAACATTTCTTCCTATTCTGAGTAACCTGCGTTTCCTTATGGCCATCGCGCGAAAATAAAATGAAAGAAAAGAAAAAGAAATCCGGTCACACGACACACTGGAACTAAAGCAAGCTAACTGTATCGTTCAAAGACCTCTTGCAGAGTTGTCAGTGGCGTTAGATGGTCTTGCGTCATAAAGGATATCAAGAACAACCTTAGCCAGGTGGCATTTCTTGACGTTGGCTTCCACGCTCAGTTACAATTAGTATAAAACTCTTTCATAGGCGCTTCCTTCGCCCCTCTTTCCCTTTCAGATTTCCAGCGGTCCGGTTAACTAAAAAACACATAAAATGGAGCAAGTCTGCTACCCTTTTTGTTCGTAACCAGTATCCGTTTTGACGTCATTTCCACCGCCCCAGGGCCCAACTTTGCTTATTGTTATTGTTGTTTCACCAGAACCTGGCGTATGCCCATTGCAAAAATATCCGACAGCATGGATATTCCTGCAAGAAACTTAGTGATGCCACTAAAGCCATTGCTTTATGTGTATGCATATATATATATATATATATATATATATATATATATATATATATATATATATATATATATATATATATATATATATATATATATATACTTGACCCTGAGGAGGTGTGGGGAATACACGAAAGCGCTTGGTTAACCTCTTCCTTCATTCCTTCCTCCAGCTCTACAACAACATAAAAATATAGCAAGTTCTAGCGATAAATCGTCAGTATATATATATATATATATATATATATATATATATATATATATATATATATATATATATATATATATATATATATATATATATATATATTATATATATATGATTTTTTGTAATGGGCATGCCTCAGTTTCTGGTGAAATTTACGCAGATTTGTCCCTTCCTTTATTGTTTCAGGCATAAAAGCGTTTCGCCGTTCGGGTATATTCAGGAGTCTACGACTTACAAGCTGGATTTACTACACTTTTTTTTCTTCCTCACTCCAAGGAAGTGGGGTGGGGTGCCGGAGGAGGGAGTACATTAAGTGACCTCGAGACCTATGCAGTGATTGGTCGAGGCAAATATAGGAAAGAATGAACCACACTGTGGGGTCGAAGCCTCGTGCACAATGTGCATATAGAAAAAGCAGGGTTGAACTGTGCATACATAGTTCAATACACATTCCAGTTTCGAGTACACTCTAATATGCAAAGAAGGTACATCAATTATGTTTACATTTCTATATAATCTTATATATGTCCACGTCAAGAAGAAGCTTAACAAAATGATAATTTATGAAAAAGGTACATTTGTAATAACACTTGTACTCATGAGAGTTAATAAAATACAAACATCCAATTATATATATATATATATATATATATATATATATATATATATATATATAAAAAACATGAAGCGACTGATTTTGCGGTTAGAGGTTGAATGTGGCTATGAATGTTTTTCTAATGAATTGTTTTATTCATCTTGACCAACACCCTATCAGGAGGAGAGGCTTTATAAGAGTCTTCTGGAGCTATTCCTTCAAAGAGGAAGTTTGACCCGAAAAAATGTTTGATAGACTTTTGTGGCACTATAACAAACTTGTGGGCCCCCCACAAAAATTAACCAGAAAACCTTATGAGACAGAACCACTTAACAGGTCATGGAAATGACGTCCCTTCACAGAAAGGAAAAGTCCGTGTCACACTGCGTTTTGAATGACTCTCATGCTGACATGTGGAACTGGAATATAAAATTTAGCCCAAAGGCTAAGTTCTGGGACCCAGGAGGTCATTCAGCGCTGAAAATAACGTTGAAACAATTCTTAGGAAAGGGCAGAAAGTAAGATGGAAGGAAGAGAATATGAATGGAGTTATAGTAAAAGGACTGAAAGGGCTTGCAGCCAGGGGCCGAAGAGACGCTGAAAAGAACAAGTAAAGCCCACAGTGACCGTGTGGGTGCACTGAAGGCACTACCTCCCTAGGGGATATGTTAACAAGAGAACAAAGAATGACGCAAGACCGTAAACCTTGACGAGCAGAGTGAGCGGGACTTCCAACCTGCCACAGGCCAAGGTCAGCTAGAGCTACTTTCGCTCGCGAGAGGATCTTGTATCCCCCTGCTAAGGGTCTCAATTAGTTTGCAATCGTTACAATTTTATATCTTTTAATTTTCTTCCACATAAAATCTAGAAAGGAATGGGAAGGCATAAAGACAAACCTGATAATTAAGTGCATCCTCACCAGGGTTCCTTGTCCTATGCAGCGTTTCTGTTCGTCATATGCCCAAGTTGAAATTTTCTTAGAATCATGTAGGGTGTGAGAGGGTGTACTATTTTGTCCCCCTCCCACTCTCTCTCTCTCTCTCTCTCTCTCTCTGTCTGTCTCTCTCTCTCTCTCTATCCTTCCAGTAAGTTAAAACCCTCGGTCATATGCTTATACAACGGCATCAGTTATGACATATTGCCTCAATTTCTTCATCTATTTGTGTTTTACCTCTTCATTCCACTGTTCTGTTTCATTTAACTTAATAGCTTTGCTCAAAGTTATCGATACAGTATTATCAAACCCTGCTCGGTAGAAAACTGCATTTTTTCTTGCACTGACTTTTCTTTAGAGAGAGAGAGAGAGAGAGAGAGAGAGAGAGAGAGAGAGAGAGAGAGAGAGAGAGAATCTGCTGAGTGGTTTCACCATAATAAGTTGAGGATTGTTTTGTCAAGTTCTCTTCTTATGGAAAAGACGGTATATGTTTTGACATCACTCTCGTCGGCTGTATTTACCCTTTTCCTCTTTGTCTATTCCCATCTGAGACCTACCATATCAACACAGTCAAATCATTCCTTCCTTGCACTAGGATCGAGCCCGAGGCTCTGCAGTCGTGAGCCGAGGGGTACCACCACTACTACTACTACTACTACTACTACGAGAGAGAGAGAGAGAGAGAGAGAGAGAGAGAGAGAGAGAGAGAGAGAGAGAGAGAGAGAGATTTTGATTTGATCTGGCCTCCTGAGAGGCTAATTTATTG
Organism: Macrobrachium rosenbergii; assembly: GCF_040412425.1. Taxonomy (NCBI): domain Eukaryota; kingdom Metazoa; phylum Arthropoda; class Malacostraca; order Decapoda; family Palaemonidae; genus Macrobrachium; species Macrobrachium rosenbergii. Next base: position 20,206,400 of record NC_089782.1, read on the forward strand.
GGAATCCCCTCTCATCCTGTGAGAGGCGCAGCATAAAAAGATACATATACAGACGCCCAAAAGGGTTGAGTCACATAAAGAGAGAGAGAGAGAGAGAGAGAGAGAGAGAGAGAGAGTTGCCAGCTTAACTTTGGAAGATCCCGGGTCAGTTGAAAACTTGTGGCCGTGATGCGCAGAAGTGCGGAGCGGAAGCATTTCCTTCCACCCTTAATCTTGGTAAAAACATTTATTAACATCTACCAAAGCGAAAAGGATTTTAGGATTACACGATGACATCATCTTTTCTGATTGTGTCACTCCTCTTGGTACCAGCGACGTCTGAATTGACAGTATCAGATTTCATTTCCAAGTCGTCAGCTTGCGCCAGCGACTACTCGTGTGAGGCTTCTTCAAGCACCTCGGAAAGCAGTGTACCGAAGTGCAGGTGTGAAGCAGAGTGCATCATCTACGGTGATTGTTGTTACGATGCTCCCACTTACAACAGGGCCAAACAGATTCAGAACCTGGGAAAACGCCAGTGCATAGGAGGAAGTTATATGTTTAGCACCTGCCCTGAAGAGTGGGAGAATCCCGACGTAGAATCGTTATGCAGGGCCCATTCACCTCTGGATATCGCTGACAGCAGAGACCCAGTTCTGCATCTGCCCGTTACCAGTGAAATTACGAATTTTACTTACTCCAATTACTACTGCGCTTTGTGTCATTCCGATGCTGTTAATATAAAAGTGTGGAATTCCGAAATGCAGTGTTTCTTTCCTAGTAATAAGAATACGTTAGAGGAAAATACTGATATACTACAAAATTATTTGAACCTTCGAAAAGACAGAACAACCTTTAGCCTTCGAGAAAGCACAGGCGAAGACAAACCATTAAAACTTATAAAGTCTAGTCTCAAGTTTCATGATGAAAGGAAAAAGTGGTTGATAACGAATTCAAACAACAGTGATATCATCATTGAATGTTCTTTTAAGTTAGCCTATAACAAAGTTCATTCATCAAATCAGTGCAGGCCCTCCATAAACAACTGTGCTGCGAACTGGACGAACAAAGAAGTGGAAAATCTTTGTCTATCCTTTTCAGCTCCGGTTGATTACCACAGTAATTACACAAAACTTGACAGCAACAATGGCATCATCTATGCTGAAACAAACGTTGAACCAATTACGTACAGAAATGTGTACTGCGCAGATTGCAATTACAACCCTATCGAAAGTCCTTGCATGGTATTTGATCAGAAGGATACAAGAGGCATTTCTTTCCCTATTCCTCCTTTAACGATTCTGCTTCATGTTCCTGATAACATTCACATGAAAAATTTACAGGCAAATGCAAACTGCAAAGATAATGAAACTTTCATTCCTTTTTATAATACTAAAGACATTTGCATACTTTGCCAAATTATAAGGGAGCAAAGTACAGAGGGGGAATGTATTGCCAAAAACTATGACTCTGAACTTCAAGACGGTACAGTTGTGCGGAAAAGTAACAAGAAAAATGTTTCCAGTCAAAACACAACTTTATACGAAGGTGGAACCAACATTTATAAACAGAGTGAATCCTGTGACGAGTTTCTTATATGGAATAATAGCTTCATGACAAGCACACATCATCAGATAATGACATTATTAACATATAAGAGTCTCCATAAAAATTCTACCTTGAGTCAGTCAGGAATAACTCACGTGAGTGAGTGCCTACCAAAGTCAAGTTATTTTGTGCTGTCGGTTATTTCTCTTCTGTGTCTCACCCTTTCTGCCATAAGTATAACACTTCATCTAATAGCGTTCCTGCTTGTGAAGAGTCTGAGAAACCTTCCTGGGATGAACTTGGCCACTCTTTGCTGTTTTCTTCTGATGGGATATATTGCTTTCATGACCAGCTCAGCCAAGAAACCCAAAACGACTCCGTGCTACTTGGTAGCATCAGCTATTTACTTTTGTTTCATTGGGTCCTTTTGCTGGATGAATGTGATAGCTTTTGATACTTGGCTGACTTTCAGAAGAGGCACTACAGCTTTCAGGTCGCTGGAGACTTGGAAACATTACAGAATATATTCCCTTGTCTGTTGGTCTTTGCCGGTCTTTGCCGTAGCTTTACTGATAGCTGTTGACAAACTTCGGCCACCAGGAATACCGGAGTCTTTGCTACCCAAACTAGGAGAATATTGGTGTTGGTTCGGACAAAGGTTATCATTACTGCTATTCTTCGTCGTGCCTATGATGATATCTAGCATTTTCATATTAGTCTTTTTCATCAAGACGTCACGTCTCATTTCAAGACATCATCAGGAACAAAGTAGGATCCCGGGAATCCAAAGAGATAGAGACTTATACAAAACTAACAGAAGGCTGGCAGTTTCAATGGGGCTTACTTGGGTGACTGCTCTGGTGGCTGGCTTTGTGGAAAACCCATTTGTGTGGTTTATTTTCATTCTTCTGAATGGTTTGCAAGGAGTTTTCATTTTCGCTACATTCACCTGCCAAAAAAGAGTGTGGGAGAATATCATGAAGATTTGTAAACAAGGGAATACTGACGTAAATCACAGAGGAACCTTGCCTAGAAGAGATTCTTACTTAAGTAAGCATCAACAAAGGCGCATGGAACTACTGCACGTTTCTACATCCTATGATCTGGCTCACCCACCCGCTCGAGTAACGGCAATCTATCCACAGCAGGCAGTGTGACTCCATGCAACAAAGTTCATGCAACTGGAATACATTATTTTCATGGTACGTGGAAAAACGTTGCATTATATATATATATATATATATATATATATATATATATATATATATATATATATATATATATATATATGTAATTGTAATAGCCACAATGCCCTCTTAACTTTCTCGAATTCTTCGCGCTTTTTTGGATACGCTTGTCACTACAAAGCCTTAAGAGCCAAGTACAAGAAATATTTAAGAGATTCTGATGTGCGACAATGGTACCTCGTTCTGATTAGCGGACCCGGGTTCGTTTCCCGCTACCGCACATCAGAATTTCTTAAACATTTCTTGCACTTGGATCTTCATGCTTTGTGGTGACAAGCGTATCCAAAAAAGCGCGAAGAGTTCGAGAAAGTTCAGAGGGCATTGTGACTATTACGATTACACACACACACACACACACACACACACACACACACACACACACACACACACATATATATATATATATATATAAATATATATATATATATATATATATATATATATATATATATATATATATATATATATATAATATACTGTATATATACACTGGTGACCATGATTAGTAAAACTTATTGATATCATCTAATTATGTATATGAATAAATATAAAACTGGCAACCATAAATGGTAAAATTTATGATGATATATCTACCCAATTCTGAATTTCCTGCTTTCCCCGAACTCTCAGGACGCGTCATCCCATCTGGGTACCTGCTCGCTCAAAGGATATCTACTTGGAGGAGGGGAGGGGGGAGAGATACTCCCACTGCTAACTCCAGCTCCTGAGTGAGTGTCCTGTCTATGATAATCGAACATCCACGTTATCGCAAGATGAAAAAGAATGAAGCTTAGCCCATGTAAACTGATGCCTGTGGAGTTTAGGCGTTGTACCTATAAAATTGAGCCTCTCCTCACCGTGCGGACACAATGGTAAGTGCTTTTGTTATTGCCAGTAGCAATGATCTTAATCTATTTCCTCTTTTGCTATCAGGTTGTAATACTAATGTTACTACATCTACTTCTGTTAATAATAATAATAATAATAATAATAATAATAATAATAATAATAAAAGAGAGAAAGCAATAACTATTACAGGCAAACCGTCGTTGATAACAACACTGATGTTTATCATTATGTTAATGTATTCTTTTGTAAAAATATTGATTAAATAATAATAACACCTTGCTCGATAGTACGTAACTGTATCAAAAAGATGTTATTATCTGAAAAAAAAACCTTTAGTAGCAGATACGTTCAAAGCCTCGACAGACAAAAGGAGACGCACACAAAATGTTTTGAAGGAAAACGAGATGGTCCTTGGGGCAGCCATGATGGCGAAATAAAGGTCGATGCACAGTACCCAAAGTATACGTAAAACGTTTTGCAATTATAGATGCGAAGGTAAAATGCACCATAACAGCAAAAGTATATGTGAAGGTAAAAAATAACAGTAAATGCATATGTGAAGGCAAAATGTTAAAGTATATGTGAAGGTAAAATGCCCCATAACAGTAAAAGTATAAGGTAAAATGTTCCATAACAGTAAAAGTATATGTAAATAAAATGCACCATAACAGCAAAAGTATATGTGAAGGTAAAATGCACCATAACTGCAAAGTATGTATATGTAACAGTAAGTAAATGCACCATAACAGTAAAGGTATATGTGAAGGTAAAACGCACCATAACAGTAAAAGCATATGTGAAGGCAAAATGCTCCATAACAGCAAAAGTATATGTGAAGGTAAAATGCACCATAACAGTAAAAGTATATGTGAAGTTAAAATGCTCCATAACAGCAAAAGTATATGTGAAGGTAAAATGCTCCATAACAGCAAAAGTATATGTGAAGGTAAATGAAAAGTATAAAAATGCTCCATAACAGTAAAATATGTATGTGAAATAAAGTATATGTGAAATGCACCATAACAGCAAAAGTATATGTGAAGGTAAAATGCTCCATAACAGCAAAAGTATATGTGAAGGTAAAATGCTCCATAACAGTAAAAGTATATGTGAAGGTAAAATGCTCCATAACAGCAAAAGTATATGTGAAGGTAAAATGCATCATAACAGTAAAAGTATATTTGAAGGTAAAATGCTCCATAACAGCAAAGTATATATGAAAAATGCACAATGTCCCATAACAGCAAAAACAGTAAAAGATATGTAAAATGCTCCATAACGACAAAAGTATATGAAGGTAAAAAATGCACCATAACAGTAAAATATGTATATGTGAAGGTAAAATGCTTCATAACAGCTAAAAGTAAAATGCTGTGAAAAGTAAAAAAATGCACCATAACAGTAAAGTGCATGTGAAGGTAAAATGCACCAAGCAAAGTATATGTGAAGGTACAATGTCCCATAACAGCAAAAGTATATGTGAAGGTAAAATGCACCAGAACAATAAAAGTATATGTGAAGGTAAAATGCTTCATAACAGCTAAAGTACATGTGAAGGTAAAATGCACCAGAACAGTAAAAGTATATGTGAAGGTAAAATGCTCTGTAACAGCAAAAGTATATGTGGAGGTAAAATGCACCATAACAGTAAAAGTATATGTGAAGGTAAAATGCTCCATAGCAGCAAAAGTATATGTGAAGGTAAAATGCTCCATAACAGCAAAAGTATATGTGAATATAAAATGCTCTGTAACAGCAAAAGTATATGTGAAGATAAAATGCTCTGTAACAGCAAATGTATATTTGAAGGTAAATTGCACCATAACAGCAAAAGTATACATGAAGGTAAAATGCACCATAACAGCAAAAATATATGTGAAGATAAAATACTCTGTAGCAGCAAAAGTATTTGTGAAGGTAAAATGCCCCATAACAGCAAAAGTATATGTGAAGGTAAATTGCACCATAACAGTAAAAGTCAAGTGATGTTTTATAATTCATAAAATCAAAAGTTGTTTATAATTAATAAAGACGTAAAGGTCATATGATTTATCATTACACAAGTATATATAGGTAAAGGTGAAATAATTTGCGAAGGTAAAATGTCTCAGTATTAGGTAAGTAAAGGTAAAAGTATTTAGAGTGTACAGTTTTTCTTTTTTCTATTTATTAGCCAGATGTTTCACAAACTTGAAGTTGGTTCATAATAACAAAAGGAAAAGACGAAATTTAATATAATTACGGAAGAAACAAGGGAATATTTCGTACCTAGAAGCAAAAGTGAAAATATGCTCTAAGAAAATTTACAAAATGTATATTGACTGATTTCCATGAACTGTCACAGAGTAGATTTTATACTAGTCCAGTGTGCTACAAGGATAAATTTGGATGTAAATCTCAAATCAATTCAGTAAAACTTCCTAATTGTTCCTTCATTGAACCTGGAGAAAATACATGATGACACACACACACACACACACACACACACACATATATATATATATATATATATATATATATATATATATATATATATATATATATATATATACATGTATGTGTGTATATGTGTATATATATATATATATATATATATATATATATATATATATATATATATATATATATATATATATATATGTGTGTGTGTGTGTGTGTGTGTGTGTGTGTGTGTGTGTGTGGGTGTGGGTGTGTGCGTGCGTGCGTCATCGTGTATTTCATCCAGATTCAATGAAAGAGCAATTAGGAAGTTTTACTGAATTAATTTGAGATTTACATCCAAATTTATCCTTATAGCACACTGAACTAGTATAAAATCTATTCTGTGACAGTTCATAGAAATCAGTCAAAATACATTTTGTAAATTTTCCTAGAGCATATTTTCACTTTTGCTTCTAGGTACAAAATATTCCCTCGTTTCTTCTGTAATTAAAAAAACTTTCGTCTTTTCCTTTTGTTATTATGAACCAACTTCAAGTTTGTGAAACATCTGGCCAATAAATAGAAAAATGAAAACTGTACACTCTAAATACTTTTACCTTTGCTTACCTAATACTGAGACATTTTACCTTTGCATATTATGGGACCTTTACCTATAATTTTGTAATGATAAATCATAAGACCATTAGGTCTTTATTAATTGTAAACAACTTTTCCTTTTATGAATTATAAAACATCACTTGACTTTTACTGTTATGGTGCAATTTACCTTCACATATACTTTTGATGTTATAGAACATTTTACCTTCACATATACTTTTGCTGTTATGGAGCATTTTACCTTCACATATACTTTTTGCTGTTACGAAGCATTTTACCTTCACATGTACTTTTGCTGTTATGGTGCATTTCACCTTCACTTATACTTTTGCTGTTATAGAGCATTTTACCTTCACATATACTTTTACTGTTATGGTGCATTTTTCCTTCACATATACTTTTGCTGTTATGGTGCATTTTACCTTCACATATACTTTTATTGTTATGTTGCATTTTACCTTCACATATTCTTTTACTGTTATGGTGCATTTTACCTCCACATATACTTTTGCTGTTACAGAGCATTTTACCTTCACATATACTCTTCTTCTTATGGAGCATTTTACCTTCACATATACTTTTCCTGTTATGGTGCATTTTACCTTCACATATATTTTTGCTGTTATGGAGCATTTTACCTTCACATATACTTTTACTGTTATGGTGCGTTTTACCTTCACATATACTTTTACTGTTATGGTACATTTTACCTTCACATATACTTTTACTACTATGTTGCATTTTACCTTCACATATTCTTTTACTGTTATGGTGCATTTTACCTCATCATATACTTTTGCTGTTACAGAGCATTTTACCTTCACATATACTCTTCCTCTTATGGAGCATTTTACCTTCACATATACTTTTCCTGGTATGGTGCACTTTACCTTCACATATACTTTTACTGTTATGGAGCATTTTACCTTCACATATACTTTTGCTGTTGTGGTACATTTTACCTTCACATATACTTTTGCTGTTATGGTGCATTTTACATTCACGTATACTTTTGCTGTTCTGGAGCATTTTACCTTCACATATACTTTTCCTGTCATGGAGCATTTTACCTTCACATATACTTTTGCTGCTATGGTGCATTTTACCTTCACATATACTTTTCCTGTTGTGGAGCATTTTGCCTTCATATATAATTTTACTGTTATGGAGCATTTTATCTTCACATATACTTTTCCTGTTGTGGAGCATTTTACCTTCACATATACTTTTCCTGTTGTGGAGCATTTTACCTTCACATATACTTTTACTGTTATGGAGCATTTTACCTTCACATATACTTTGCTGTTATGGAGCATTTTACCTTCACATATACTTTTCCTGTTATGGTACATTTTACCTTCACATATACTTTTCCTGTTATGGTACATTTTACCTTCACATATACTTTTACTGTTATGGAGCATTTTACCTTCACATATACTTTTGCTGTTATGGTGCATTTTACCTTCACATATACTTTTCCTGTTATGGTACATTTTACCTTCACATATACTTTTCCTGTTAAGGTACATTTTACCTTCATGTATACTTTTGCTGTTATGGTGCATTTTACCTTCACACATTCTTTTACTGTTATGGTGCATTTTACCTTCACATATACTTTTGCTGTTATGTTGCATTTTACCTTCACACATTCTTTTACTTTTATGGTGCTTCTACCTCCACATATACTTTTGCTGTTATGGAGCATTTTAGCTTCACATATATTTTTGCTGTTATGGTGCATTTTATCTTCACATATACTTTTCCTGTTGTGGAGCATTTTACCTTCACATATACATTTCCTGTTGTGGAGCATTTTACCTTCACATATACTTTTACTGTTATGGAGCATTTTACCTTCACATATACTTTTGCTGTTATGGAGAATTTTACCTTCACATATACTTTTCCTGTTATGGTACTTTTTACCTTCACATATACTTTTGCTGTTATGGAGCTTTTACCTTCACATATACTTTTGCTGTTATGGAGCATTTTACCTTCACATATACTTTTGCTGTTATGGTACATTTTACCTTCACATATACTTTTGCTGTTATGGTGCATTTTACCTAGACATATACTTTTACTGTTATGTTGCATTTTACCTTCACACATTCTTTTACTGCTATGGTGCATTTTACCTCCACATATACTTTTGCTGTTTTGGAGCATTTTACCTTCACATATACTCTCCCTGTTATGGAGCATTTTACCTTCAGATATACTTTTGCTGTTATGGTGCATTTTACCTTCACATATATTTTTGCTGTTATGGAGCATTTTACCTTCACATATACTCTTCCTATTATGGAGCATTTTATCTTCACATATATTTTTGCTGCTATGGAGCATTTTACCTTCACATATACTCTTCCTGTTATGGAGCATTTTACCTTCATATATACTTTTGCTGTTATGGAGCATTTTACCTTCACATATACTCTTCCTGTTATGGAGTATTTTACCTTCACATATACTTTTGCTGTTATGGAGCATTTTACCTTCACATATACTTTTCCTGTTATGAAGCATTTTACCTTCACATATACTTTTG
>NC_089782.1:20220621-20250621 GCF_040412425.1 Macrobrachium rosenbergii
TTGTCTGTCCGTCTGACGGAATTTGGCGAAACTGTAAAAACATGATTAATTGGCAGTGGATATTTCTGTATCTTCAGATTTCAGTTAGTACTGAAAATGTTGTTTCATGCAGTGAAAGCACAATTCGTATCCTTTTAATGTCAAAAAATTGTCATTTGATTAAAAAAAAATTGTCGTATTTACCTTCTTACGTGAAACATTTCCTGGTGAGTATATGAGTATCCTTTATGATTACTGTATTCAAGTAACAGAATGATGCTCTAGCTAAGTACTCTTTAGAATTACTGTATTCAAGTAATGGAATACTGTAGCTGATTACGTAAGTATGTCTTCGGGTTCTCGTTTGGCGTATTTTTACAACATTCGTTTGAATTCCATATCAAGTTTGTTCTCAAAAGCAGCAACCCTCCTTCGTTAAGGCGTATTCAAGGCTGAGAGGTCATCACTTAAAAATTCAGATGCGGTCACTTGGGTTTATTGCTTGCATAATTTACAGGTTTGCCAATCCTTATGAAATAGGGGTACCATCTTCATTTCATACGTTTACAAATCATCAGACACAAATGATTAGGACTACAAAACTATGAATGATAACTGTCAAATTTATACATATTTAACATAAAACTCTTGATTACCGGAGGACCATCATTGTCTGTGGCTCTGGGATTTTCCAGTTTGTGCTCTTGACCTTCAAGTCCGCCTCAGGTTTTCGACAAAGTTGTCACTCTGTAGTTCTTCGTCGCCATCAACTCCAAATCATAACAAAAACAAAGATCTATAAATAAATAAATACAAGATGATTGTAAATGTTCATGTTTTTTTTCATTTTGTGATTTATAAAATTCTTTTTTTAAAGTTTTCAGGAGAAGATTCTGGAAGGTCAAGGTTCCTGCGCAGACAGAAAGAGGGTGGAGGAGGATACATGAATACAACATGTCAGCTGTGTCGGAGAAACAGTACCTTCTTTAACTCCTCCCTAAAAGGAAATTGCTTTTGGAGGAAGATGTAGCATGTTTATTATATCATAGGAAAAACAATGACACCTTTCGTTTTCCCTTTGAGATGTCTCGGATTTTCTGCCCGTTTTCACAACTGCCCATCTTCAGTTCCAAGTGTTGAAGTTATTAGCTGAATGTCCTTCTTCCTTACATTGTTCAAACCAGCTTTGCACTTTTCGAGAAGACTTGTCCACCTTTCCCTTTTGCACGAGAAGGCAAAGAAGATGAAAGTCCCCTGCAGTGAATTCGTGATAACGAAAACATACTCCAAGAAGGTGGTGCCAAAATACCATGATATGATGTAAGTCGTCCAGGGGATGCCCATGATGGCAGCCAGTCTCAGATTTATCTTGAAAAGATTTCTTCTGGCACAGTTCTCTGACACATTTCCATCTTCGTGAGATGACTTAGAAATAACCCAGGCTGTTCGAAGAAAGAGAAGGGTAATTATAAGAACGAATGTAATCACTGGATACACGAAGAACACTTGCAAAGAGTCATTTCCTCCAAACCAGCAAATACCTTGCCCTAATTTAGGAAGTAAGGATATGTCAATACCTTCAGGTTGTATGCAATCAATGGTTATAAGGACTGCGAGAGCCACTGCTGAGGTCAACCAACTAGAAATTGAGTAAAGGAGGAACCGGAACCACCTGGAGCCTTGAGCACGGTGAAAGTCTTGAGCCGTTTTTTCAAAACACCACCACGTGTCAAACGCTATGACACTCATCCAGCAGAAGGAGGACATCCAGCTGAAGTACATGACTGAAGCTGAAACATAACATGCTGTTGTTTTTGATTCAAGAAAAGGTCCCGTAATGAAGGTGATATAACTGAGTAGTAAAGAAAGACAAAGTGAAGCCAGGTTCCTTCCTGGCAGACTCCTCAGCTCTTTCGATAACACAGAGATTGCCAAATGAACCAGGAGACACACTACAGAGAGTGACATCAGGAAAGCGTAAACCAGCTTAAAACGGAAGATTTCTCTGTTCTTTGAATTACCTTCGAGAAAGCGTCCCCTTGAGTTTCATTGGTATATTTATATTTGTTTAAACCTCTGTCTGAAATAATTTTGTGGAAATGGACCTCATCATTAGTACTGTTCTTTCCAGCCATCATCTGATTATTTCTTCCAGGATCAGAGAAAGAGCTGTTTGGGGAATTGTCTCTTTTGATACAGATCCCATCCCTGTAGCGATTCTCTGATAACTGACACAAAATACTTGAGTTTCCTTCAGAACAGAAACCGGGGAAGACATCTTCATCCGCTTTGCATTTTGAGTTTAAATGCTGATTCTTTATGTCAGATATTCTATACAGGATACTAAGAGGGTAATATGGTACACTTTTAACCCTATATAAACTTGTATTGCATGGGTCAACAATGTAAACGTTATTACAAATTGCACAAAAGACATTTCTGTAATATTTGGAATTTCGTTGTATGAGGCCTTCAAAGGATTTGCACAAGTCTTCGGTTTTTCTGTCATTCCAATGTTCAGCACATGTATCTATTTCTTCCATACACTCTTCACGTGGTGCTTTTACCAAACTTTGTAAAATCATTGATTCACAAGTGAGATGAATTTCTTTACTATTAAACATTGTGGAAACTATCCACTTTTGTCTTTCACCTGAGAAAGTAATATTCAAGTTAGCGCTTATGATATTCTTGGTGGTCATTAAGCCACTACGCACACTGCAGTCAGAGCAGTTCTCAACTATCCCAGTATCACTGACATTCTCCAACTCTGACAGTATGTTTTTCTTCACCAGTTCTATAGATTTTTTATCTTTAATATCTACGCCTAACCATGAGGGAAAAGAACAACCAAATAGATACTCCCAAACTGTGATTTCTTCAGCATCATAATTACAAATGGCACAATAATAGTTGGGATATGTAGTGTTGGTTTTTTTGCTCGTAACAGGAAGATGAAGAAGAGGTTCCTTGCTCTGAGAGAAACTCAGAGGAGAGGCTCTTTCACACAGCTCTTGGATCTCTCCATCTTTCCATCTGTCTGAACACTTGACAATCATTCTGCTGTCATAGATGCACCTCGATCTTTCCAGGCTTCTTTTCATGTTTGTTTTCTCGTAAGCATCAGCATCATAACAACACCTGCTGTATTTGACACAGTCATCATGACATTCACACATCTCTCGAAAATCTACAGAGTTGTTTCGCTGTTGACAACTATAGGCCGTAGGACAAAAAGTAGAGGTGAAGGACACAAAATCATTCATTGGAGATGCTTCCACACAATTTCCGGCCACCACTGACAAAATGACCCCCAACACGAACGTCATAGTTATTCACTTGATGAAAGGAACTTTGTATTAGTCACCTAAACAGATCTTGTAGGCCTACTAGTCACCTAAACAGATCCAAGTAACGAACCAGAGCGGCTCCTGTGTTCAAGACCTCGCGCTCAGATTTTTGTGGTTTGTGGACGAGTATGATGCTTCGACAGGATGAGGGAGGTTGCCACATGATGATCCTAGGAATATATGCTTAATTGATAAACGTAGTGAAGTGTCGTTAGAATGCATGAAGTTACATTTTGCGGACAAACATTTTTTATCACGCTATTTTAAAATGAAATAGACTACTTCTAGTTTTTTTTCGCTATTTTATTGTTCTTACATCCGGACGTGAATAGGCAACTTGAACTCCGAATATTACGTTTTTCATCGGTGTCACAGCCCGTTTCCCCCCGCTCCGCTCCCCAAAAAAAGTCCAGAGTTCCCCGGGGAAAAACTTAGACGAGTCCATGTTTCCCACGGGGAAATTCCGGGACTGTTCTACACTTCCTCCCTTTAGTCTAGAATTCCCCCCTCTGGATATCACAATGAAATAAGAAAGAAGAGCAGTTTAAGATCCTTTATTGATTTAAAACGTATGTGTTATGTAGTTAGACTGTAAATGCTTGAATACTTTTTTATTTAAAAACGTATCCGTTATGTAGTTAAATTGTATATGTTTGAATACTTTTTTTTATTTAAAAACGTACCTATGTTGTAGTTAAACTGTGAATGTTTGAATAAAAAGTCAATAACTATATCTAAATACAAGTTAATAACTATATGTAAATGCAGATTTTTCTTTGACAATAGAAGTGCACTTACCTAAATACAATTAGTTCGTAACTATATCTAAATACAAGTCTTTCTTGACTATACAACTGCACTGATTCTACAAACTCGAATGACCCAATAGCATTAACCTCGTTTATAAGTCAAAGACGGTAGATAGTAGAAAGAACTGCTGAATAAAACTCATAAGGTCAATACGGTAGATAGCAGGAAGAAATGCTTTAATTCTTCATTCTGAGGGAAGCAGTGAAAACTAACATTATCACCTCGCATTTTCAAAGTCGATGAGCAACCGTACACAGTACAGTATTTTGAACATTTTGTTGAATGACAGGAGCGCTACTACGGTAAGACGCAAGACCTACTGATTTAATAAAAATAGGGAAGCACAATTGGTTTCCTGACAATCTTCAGCCTAGTTTGTTAACGAATGATAATTCAGTAGTCCGACCTGGGATAAACAAGGTCTGGTGGGTCTAACCTGACGCCAGAATCCGGGATGCGTAGGTAGCGGTAAATTTTGTGGTTTATGTCGTAAACGTTACTTCGCTATTTGTTCAATTTTTCAATTCGCTGTTATGTCAACATCAGAAAAGCTGATTTAATATTAAAATGAATGAACATGAAAAAGTCGGAGACGATGTATTTTTAAAATCAATGAACTGAAAAACTATAACGATCAAAACGCTGTAGCAGCCGAAGCCATCTAAAGATTCTATCAATTATTTTGGAAAACAAAGTATTATTTATTGGAGTATAGCAATATAAGAAAAACAAACTAGTGCTCTCAAGGTTTATCAAAGAATCACATGCAGTGCAGTGTTCACAGTGTCATATGAACAATTCGTAATGAAAAATAGACGACAATAAAAGTGTCGTCAAACTTCCTTCTCCTTCTTCTTCTTCTTCTTCTTCTTCAACAAGCAGAAGTGGTTTCCAAGACAACCACACCAAGGCTTGCTACGTATAGGCAATGTCTTCGCTGTTGAGAGCGATGGCGCAGTCAGAGCGACTGAGATCTGATGAAGACTGGATGCGACGCTGTTACCAATGTCCGTGGTGACAGTGTAAGTTGTTTGTCAGCTCACTGAATTATGCGCACGATGTAAATGAACTGAGATAGAAATGATTCGAAATGCACAGACATTCTCGTGAAGCAACCTGGAGGCCATTTTCTTTCGAAGCATCCCAGAACTGCATGCCGAAAGAATAGAGCAGAAAAGGAAGACCAAGAAAAAAGCATTCTGAAATTATGGAATAGCTTATTATTATATGAAAAAAACATACAGACACAGGTGACGGATTAGAGGACGCACATTTGCTTAGGGAGTATAGTTTTTGAGAGTCTTGAACAACTTTTATGAATATAATATCAATCGGAGTAATAAATCAAATTTAACATTATGGGAGACAGAGCTACAATAGAATCATTTATAGCAGACACATAAATCAGTCAATACGTTTACTGTAGATCTTTTTTGTCCTTGCTTCTAGAATCAAGTGTGAAGTATTCTATCGTTTCATCCACAGTTCTACAATGTGTCATTTCTTTCCGTTATTATGAAATATCGGACAATAAATGGTATTATTCAAACTGGACGCTTTTCTCATTTTACCTTAACTTCCATAATAGCGAGGCATTTTGCCTTTTAAAATTGTGCAGCCATTTACCTATAATTCTCTGATAACAAACTGTATTCCTTTACTTAGTTAGATAAAGACAATTTTGCGTTCTGTAGTAATAAAACATTCAACATTTAGCCCTGTATTTATAACAAATTGAACTACTGGTTTATAATCATGAAGAATTTGACTGCTATTTTTTCTTTATTCTTATGGAGCGCGGAAAGCTGGTGTTTCTGTACACATGTACGTTTTTATAACATACATACACACATGTATATGTATATATTATATACATACATACATACATACATTGTCGAAATACTACTCTATGCTAATGCTTACATAGTCTGTACATTATTATGAAAATGGCTTATGTATGATATTACAGACATTATAAATGACAACCAATTCAAACATATGAATTACATATGTGTAACATATCCATTTTAATTTGTACACGCACACATGCTTAATATATACACAGTGTATCACAAGCATTTGAGTATATATTCATGTTTGTGCTTGCACGTATAAATGAACATATAAGCACTATATTTACAAAAAGATCAGTAGAAGCACATCTGTCGACCTACTGGTTTGCGTGAATGCATACAGACACATACGCATAGATATATGTATACTGTATATACGTATGTACGTATTTGAGTAGATGTATCTCACGGGTAATAATCCAGATTGATTTGTTTTAAGTTTTGAAGACATCGTCAAGAGGAGTGGAATATAACGGTCGAAATTTACCGTATATTTGGTAGGGTGACGGTACAAACGAACATGCAGAAGACTGACAAAAAATGTTCACACACACAAAACCACTCAGACATATTTATACATGTGTGTGTGTGCGTGTACACTATGTGTGTCTATGTATATTATGTGTGTGCATGTATGTGCCTGCGTACTCAGTGACATTCTATGGATGACGTCTTTCAAAAAACTTAAGACGAAACTCGTTGAGACTTATACCCTTAGTTTCATTTTCTCCTGTGGCATATCTTCATACACATATCACACGTTTCGATGTATCAAAGCTTATACACACACACACACACACGCACACACACACACATATATATATATATATATACATACTGTATATTACTAAAAGGACCTCATTCAAATTGGATGGTATCTAATGGAGTATTTATTCAGAAAAAGTTAGATACCATCCAGTTTGAATGAGGTCTTTTAGTAATTCTACTATTACACAAAACAATTGTGTATGTGATGAGGTTGATTATATATATATATATATATATATATATATATATATATATATATATATATATATATAAAGCTTTGATTCATCGAAATGAATATATATATATTTATTGTGAGTGTATGCACTTACTGTCCGTTCATTTTCATTCAACGAGTGTAGAAACCTGCTGTACAGTAGTTTTTGGGAGAATCTCTTCTATGCCTAGTTCTCCCGTGAACTACGTCAGTATTCCCTCGGTTAAAAACCTTCACGATCTCCTTCCATAATCTCTTTCGGCAGGCGAATGTGACGAACATGAAAACTCCTTGCAAAAAGAAGAAAAGAGTTAAAATGTACCTTGCATATTGGTTTTCCACAAAGCCTGCCAAGAAAACAGCCACCCAAGTAGGCCCCATTGGAAGTGCCAGCGTTATGTATGCTTTGAATAAATCCCTTTTTCTTTGGGATCGGAGAACCTTCCTTAGTCCTTGATGCACTCGGTGTAAGAGAAGTGCCGTCTTGATGAAAAATGCTAGTACAGAAAAACAGGACACCATCATAGGCACGCCGACGAATAATATATATGGTAACTGTTGTCCAAACCCACACATCCTTTCTCATAGTTTAGGTTTCAAGGGCTTCAGTGTTCCGGGTACCTGAAGTTTGTCAAGAGCTATCACTGATGCTACGGCAAAGACCGACAAAGACCAACTGACGAGGGAATATTTTCTGTAAAGTTTCCAAGTCTCCAGCGACCTGGCAGCTGTAGTTGCTCTTCTAAAAGATATCCAAGCATCGAAGATATCACATTTATCCAGCAAAACGACCCAGTGTGACAGAGGTACAGAGCGCATGCCGCCCAGTAGCACGCGGTCGTTTTGAGTCCCAGGTATACAGCCATAAGGAACGTAATGCTCGTATAAGTCAGTAGCAGAAGGCAAGATAGTGGCTAAGTCATCCCAGGAAGGTTTCTTAGACTCTTCACAATGACAGAAAGGGTGATACATATGAAAAAACATAATGTTTTTTTTTATGAAAAAAATGGACAAGCACCCTTCTGGCAGTTATTTCCGACTGACTCAAGTTAGAGTATTCGTGCCTATTCCATAGAACATCAGGACACGATTCAATGTTTTTGTAAATGTCGGTGTGACCTTTGTATAAAGTTGTGTTTGGACTGGAAAAAGTTTTTTCGTTACTCTTCTTAATGAATTTTCCTTCTATATACTGCTTCACTTATATTCTGGTAAAGAATGCAAACATGCGGAGTAGTACAAAAAAGGAAAGAAGGTTTCATTATCTTTATAGTCTGCATTTGCCTGTAATTTTTTCCTCTGAATGTTATCAGGAACATGAAGTGAATCTGTTAGAGGAGGAACTTGGGAAGGAATGCCTCTTGTACCCTCCTGATCAAGCAATATGCAAGGACTTTCAATAGGGTTGTAGTTGCACTCTGCACAGTACATATTTTTGGTTCAATGTCTGCTTCAGCATAGATGATGCCACTACTGATGGAAACTCTTTTGTAGTCGCGGTGGTAGTCGACAGGAGCTGACAAGGAAAGACAAAGGTTTTCCACCTCTTTGCCCGTCCGGTTCGCTGCACAACTGTTTGTCGAGGAACTGCATTTATTGGACGGACGAATTTTGTTACGGGCTAAGTTGAAAGAACATTCCATGATGATATCACTGTTATGTGAATCCGTTACCAGCCACTTTTTCCTTTCTTCATGAAACCTGAGACAAGACTTTATGAGTTTTAACAATTTGTCTTCGTCTGTGCCTTCTCGAAGATTAAAGGTTGTCCCGTCTTTTCGAAGGTTCAAATAATTTTGTAGTATATTTTCTTCTAACGTTTTCTTATTACTAGGGAAGAAACACTGCATTTCGGAATTCCACACTTTTATATTAACAGCATCGGAATGACACAAAGCGCAGTAGTATTTGGAGTAAGTAAAATTCGTAATTTCACTGGTAACGGGCAGATGTAGAACTGGGTCTCTGCTGTCAGCGATATCCAGAGGTGAATGGGCCCTGCATAACGATTCTACGTCGGGATTATCCCACTCTTCAGGGCAGGTGCTAAACATATAACTTCCTCCTATGCACTGGCGGTTTCCCAGGTTCTGAATCTGTTTGGCCCTGTTGTAAGTGGGAGCATCGTAACAACAATCACCGTAGATGATGCACTCTGCATCACACCTGCATTTTGGTACGCTGCTTTCCGAGGTGCTTGAAGAAGCCTCACATGAGAAGTCCCTGGCGCAAGCCGAAGACTTGAAACTGGAATCGGACACAGGCAGTCCAGACGTCGATGGTAGCAAGAGGAATGACTATCAGTAAAACTGTCATCCTCAAATAGTTATCGCCTTAGTATATTGTTTATTACTGTTTATACCAAGATTAAGAAGAGTAAGACGGAGAGGAAACCTTTCGAAAGAAAAGCTTTTGCTTTTGACTTCTCTACTTCACGATCACAGGATTCGCATTAATAGTAAGAATGATTTCGTTTGTGGGGTTGGTATTGTCTGTGATTTCCTGCATTAGCAGTCTATATATGCTATATATGCATATATATATATATATATATATATATATATATATATATATATATATATATATATATATATATATATAGTTATCATAATCATGTGACCAGTATATGTATGTTTGTGTGTGTATATATATATATATATATATATATATATATATATATATATATATATATATATACATATACATATACAAAACATACATATACTGTTCATCATGATAGCGATAACTCTCACCTCGCAAATGTGCAGTCTCCTGTGCGAGTAAGATAAGATATACATGTGTTAATATGGGTGTTAGTTACTATTGTGGGTCGGAGATGGGAACAGATAAAAAGAGGGAAAGGGGAAATATAGTATACATGAGTGATCAAAGTTCCGTCAAAATATATTCCATCTTTTCCATAAATAAAATAAAAAAATTTTGTAGTTTCAAAGGATTTTTTTAGGCGCTGAGGTCTTTAACAGGAGCTGAGAAAGAAAGACGATCTTTCACCTCTTTGTCCGTCCAACTCGCAGCACAATTATTTATCGAGGGCCTCCACTTCTTCAACTTTGTTATGGGCTCACTTAGAAGAACATTCCGGGATAATATCACTGCTTTTTTAGTCCGTCATCAGCCACATTTTCCTTTCGTTATGAAATTTTGAATTAGACTTTACAAGCTTCAATGATGATTCATCGTCTGCCTGGTGACTGGAGTTGTTGTAATCTGAGCCTGCTTGAGGGCTGGAAGTTGTTGGGTTTTTTCGAAGGTATTGTTCACAATAGGGGATTAGATTTCTTTAAAAAATAGGGCATTAAGCTGAGACCTCATTAACCCTGTTGCTTTTGGTATTTTAAGTTCTAATTTGGATTTAAGGGAATCAGTGACTGGTGCCAGAACTAATATACGAAGCCAGAACGTCACAACATAGAGTACTTGCTCTTTCATCGAAATCATTTATTTATTTCATCGAAATCATTTATTTATTTCAAACACTTTTTATGAAAAGGCCAGGCGTCTTGAACAGATATTGTGGTGCGCGTTCTCCTTAATATGGTCTGGTCGAAAGTTTTTATAATTAGTAAAATGGCATTTAGACCTCTGGAAACTCTCCGTCAGAGCGGCGATGAATCACATCCCAATATGCGCGCTGGGTAACTTTTTCCTTCTAGACCGCGGTGTACTGTAGATGTACCGTCAGAAATGGAGGTAATACAAAAATGCCGACGGTGGGGACCAATTCCTGCCTTCACGGACGTTACGTACCGTCCCGAAGCTCGGGACTGAAACACCCCCTTTCATCAGCAGACTCTTGCGAGGGTTGGAAAGCGGATAGTTTAACGTGGAGTTCGTTGTCCGTAGAGTATCGCAGTTAATCATAAAAAGTAATATGGATCAAAATTACATTGTTTTATTATTATTATTAATATTATTATTATTATTTTTAGTAGTAGTAGTAGTAGTAGTAGTAGTAGTAGTATTAGTAGTAGTGAACCATCATCATCTCCAGGCCCGGGTGACGCAAAGAACCTCGAGTAATTGTAGCCAATAATATATAACATTAATAATACCGCAGCCGTTACGATATTTTTGACATTATAGTTTCACTTCTGTCTTCTACAGAAAATGGAGAAAGCAAAGGGAGGGCATAAAAACAAACCCGATTATTATGTGCATAATAACAAAGGTTCCTTATTCTATTCAACATTTCTGTACCTCATATGCCCTGGTTGAAATATGCCCAATATCATTTGGGGCGTGAGAGTGTGTATTGTTTTGCTCTCTCTCTCTCTCTCTCTCTCTCTCTCTCTCTCTCTCTCTCTCTCTCTCTCTCTCTCTATTTTTCTTTCTTTTTCCAACGGTAATAAACCTGTCCTTGCATAATAATCCAATGACACCAGTCATTAATTTTGCCTCAGTTTCTTCATTTATCTGAGCAGTTTGGAGATTTTTATATATAGGCTACTTCTTTGCTCTTATGCTTTACCTCTTAATTCCACCATTCCACGTAAAACTTAATAGTGTTTTATTCAGTATTATACATACCAAATTCTCACAGTCTTCTCGGTAGATAGCTATGATTCTATTAGTGTTATTCCTACTACTGTTGTTATTAGTAGTGCCAGTAATAGCAGCAGCAGGAGTGTTTGAATAATATCACTGATCATAGCAGTGGCGAAAGCAGTTGTATCGACATTTGCACAGGAGGACCTTCGACAGAACCTTCGCTCCCCGCGTGTGCTTTTGACTAGAGGAGCGTGGAGATATCCAACAGCTCTTCTTGCTTGATAGTGGCGCTGTCACGAAGGGTTGGAGTCCTGTGTTTCCCACTGTTTCCCCTCTTGGTTCTCCCCTTGCTGGAAGTTTTCCGTAAACTGGTTACTTGTCAGCAGAGAGAGAGAGAGAGAGAGAGAGAGAGAGAGAGAGAGAGATGCCTGCTTTCACAGGAAATCTCAAATAGTGCCAACCAAACAAACGAAATAGCTCCTACGAACAGTTTGATTCCTTTCACCGTGAAGAGTAGAAGTCAGGAGCAAAAGCCTCTCCCACCAAAGGTGTCCTCTCTTACCTTACTCTTGGTATAAACAACTATAAACATCTACCAAAGTGGTAAGGATATAAGGATTACAAAATGACATCGTCTTTTCTCATAGCGACACTCCTCTTGGTAGTACCAGTGACGTCTGGACTGCCTGTGTCCGATTTCGTTTTCAAGTCTTCGGCTTGCGCCAGCTACTGCTCGCGTGAAGCATCTTCCAGCACCTCGGAAAGCAGCGTACCAAAGTGCAGGTGTGATGCAGAGTGCATCATCTACGGTGTTTGTTGTTACGATGCTCCCACTTACAACAGGGCCAAACAGATTCATAACCTGGGAAAACGCCAGTGCATAGGTGGAAGTTACATTGAAGAGTGGGAGAATCCCGACGTAGAATCGTTATGCAGGGCCCATTCGCCTCTGGATATCGCTAACAGCAAAGACCCCGTTCTACATCTGCCTGTTACCAATAAAATTACGAATTTTATTTACTCCAGTTACTACTGCGCTTTGTGCTATTCCGATGCTGTTAATATAAAAGTGTGCAATTCCGAAATGCAGTGTTTCTTCCCTAGTAATAAGAAAACGTTAGAGAAAAATACTGATACTACGAAATTATTTGAACCTTCGAAAAGACAGAACAACCTTTAATCTTCGAGAAGGCACAGACGAAGACAAATTGTTAAAGTTCATAAAGTCTAGTCTCAAGTTTCATGAAGAAAGGAAAAAGTGGCTGGTAACGGATTCACATAACAGTGATATCATCATGGAATGTTCTTTCAACTTAGCCCGTAACAAAATTCGTCCGTCCAATAAATGCAGTTCCTCGACAAACAGTTGCGCAGCGAACCGGACGGACAAAGAGGTGGAAAACCTTTGTCTTTCCTTGTCAGCTCCTGTCGACTACCACAGCGACTACAAAATAGTTTCCATCAGTAGTGGCATCATCTATGCTGAAGCAGACGTTGAACCAAAAATATGTACTGAGCAGAGTGCAACTACAACCCTATTGAAAGTCCTTGCATATTGCTTGATCAAGAGGGTACAAGAGACACTTCTTCTTTTACAGTTCTTCCTTTAACAGTTTCACTTCATGCAGCAACTAGATAAAGAATGAGTGAATTAACATTATGGAAACGTAAGTGCATACAAACACACACACAATATATATATATATATATATATATATATATATATATATATATATATATATATATATATATATATATATATATATATATATATATATATATATGTGTGTGTGTGTGTGTATGTATATATATATATATATATATATATATATATATATATATATATATATATATATATATATATATATATATATGAATTTGTATGAATATTTTTCTTATCATTCTGTACGTTCGATTGTACCATTGTAGCGAAGGCGTGAGTAAGAGGTTGCGTCTGCAAACTTACTAATTTATTCAAGACAACAAACAGACAGATCAAGAGCTCTTGCGAGCGGAAACGCAGTGCCCGACAGGAGGTGAACAAAACAGAGATTAACACACATTCAACTCAGTTTGCTTGAATGTCTGAAGTGGGCGTGGACTGGGGAACCTTTTGCTTCTCTGTGTTGCTGGATGTTGTGCTTTGCTGGTTTGGTTAAGTCGTGCTGCAGGTCCTCTTTGAAGACCTCTAAGAATTCCTGCAGGAGGCGTCTTATTTCTGGCGGTAGAGTGGCTGATGCGACGGGTACGGTTTGTCGTATCAGCTGTTGTGGTGATGATGCGGGGCGGTTTTCGGGATCAGCTGTTTTGATGCTACGTCCACCAGCAGGTTGTGTTTTTTTAGGAAGTCTGATCCTAAAAGTGCTGCGTTACGTTTGCCGTGATGAACATCCAACTGAAGTCTTTCCCATCAAAATGACAGGTTCATTGTCAGCCTCTCATATATGTTGATGGTGCTCTGCTAGCAGTGGATACGTGGATATTGGTGGGTGGGGTGGGGTTCAGTCGTTCGTGCGGGCTGGCTGGCACGAACGATTTACGTGCTCCCGTGGCGACGAGGAATTCTATGTTCGACCTCCCATCCTTTTGAAGAGGCATGTTGAACCTTTACTTTCATACCTGCAAAAAATATAGCGGTAAGCCGGCGCAGCTCCTCTTATGAGGCAACCGGTCTGCTCACCGATGGCGTTTAGTTGTTTGCCTCTTGCGTGTTTTGTTGAAAAAAGGCAGCCTTTGTCACATTTGCAGGCCTTTTTCCCAAATCTCCAATGGAACAAGCACATTCCCTCTGGTGGTTCGTCAGAGCAGACCCACCAGACCTTGTTTATCCCAGGTCGGACTACTGGGATAACAAACTAGGCTGAAGACTGTCAGGAAAACATTTGTGCTTCCATGTTTTTTTTTAAGTCAGTAGGTCTTGCGTCTTCCCGTAGTGGCGCTCCTATTATTCAACAAAATGTCAAAATACTGCACTGTGTACTGTTGCTCATCGAATTTGAAAATACGAGGTGATAATGTTAGTTTTCGCGGCTTTCCTCAAAATGAAGAATTAAAACATTCCTTCCTGCTATCTACCGTATTGCCCTTATGAGTTTTATTTAGCAGTTCTCTCTACTATCTACCGTCTTTGACTTATGAAAGAGGTTAATGCTATTGGGTCTTGAGTTTGTAAAGTCAGTGCAGTTGTATAGTCAAGAAAGACTTGTACTGTATTGGCAAAGAAAAATCTGCATTTAGATATAGCCTAGTTATTAACTTTTATTCAAACATTCATAGTTTAACTACAGCGTGGATACGTTTTTATATAAAAAAGAATTCAAACATTTACAGTTTAACTACATAATAGATACGTTTTTAAATAAAAAAGTATTCAAACATTTACAGTTTAACTACATAATAGATAAGTTTTTAAATAAAAAAGTATTCAAACATTTACAGCTTAACTACATAACAGATACGTTTTTAAATAAAAAAAATACTTAAACATTTACAGTTTAACTACATAATAGATACGTTTTTAAATAAAAAAGTATTCAAACATTTACAGTTTAACTACATAATAGATAAGTTTTAAATAAAAAGTATTCAAACGTTTACAGTTTAACTACATAACAGATAAGTTTTTAAATAAAAAAGTATTGAAACGTTTACAGTTTAACTACATGATAGATAAGTTTTTAAATAAAAAGTATTCAAACGTTTACAGCTTAACTACATAATAGATACGTTTTTAAATAAAAAAGTACTCAGACATTTACAGTTTAACTACATAATAGATAAGTTTTTAAATAAAAAAAGTATTCAAACATTTACAGTTTAACTACATAATAAATAAGTTTTAAATAAAAAGTATTCAAACGTTTACAGTTTAACTACATAAGAGATAAGTTTTTAAATAAAAAAGTATTCAAACATTTACAGTTTAACTAAATGATAGATAAGTTTTTAAATAAAAAAGTATTGAAACATTTACAGTTTAAGTACATGATAGATAAGTTTTTAAATAAAAAGTATTCAAACGTTTACAGCTTAACTACATAATAGATACGTTTTTAAATAAAAAAGTACTCAGACATTTACAGTTTAACTACATAATAGATACGTTTTTAAATAAAAAAGTATTCAAACATTTACAGTTTAACTACATAATAAATAAGTTTTAAATAAAAAGTATTCAAACGTTTACAGTTTAACTACAGAATAGATAAGTTTTTAAATAAAAAAGTATTCAAACATTTACAGTTTAACTAAATGATAGATAAGTTTTCAAATAAAAAAGTATTAAAACGTTTACAGTTAAACTACATAATAGATACGTTTTAAAATCAATAAGGTACCTTAAATTGCTCCCCGTTCTTATTTCATGGTGCTATCCAGAGGGGGGAATTCTACACTAAAGGGAGGAAATGTAGAACAGTCCCCTAATTCCCCCGTGGGAAATATAGACTAGTCTAAGTTTTTCTCAGGGGAACTCTGGACTTCGAGGTGGTGGGAAACGGGTTGGACACCGGAGAAAAACCTAACCCTCGGCCTCTAGCTCGGCCGATTCTTTCCCGAGACTTGTTTTAGGAAATAAATAACATCTATGACGCTGAAGATGCTAGTTCAAGTTGCCTATTCACTCCCGGATGTAAGAACAATAAAATAGCGAAAAAAACTAGAAGTAGTCTATTTCATTTTAAAATAACGTGACAAAAATTGTTTTCCCGCAAAATGTAACTACATGCAATCTAACGACACTTCACTACGTTTCGTAATTAAGCATATATTCCTAGAATCATCATGTGGCAACCTCCCTCATCCTGTCGAAGCATCATACTCGTCCACAAACCACAAAAATCTGAGCGCGAGGTCTTGAACAGAGGTGGCGCTCTGGTTCGTTACTTGGATCTGTTTAGGTGACTAGTAGGCCTACAAGATCTGTTTAGGTGACTAGTAGGCCTACAAGATCTGTTTCGGTGACTAATACAAAGTTCCTTTCATCAAGTGAATAACTATGACGTTCGTGTTGGGCGTCATTTTGTTGGTGGTGGCCGGCAGTTATGTGGAAGCATCTTCAATGAATGATTTTGTGTCCTCCACCTCTACTTTTTGCCCTAGGGTCTATAGTTGTCAACAGCGAAATAACTCTGTAGATTTTCTAGGAATATGTGAATGTCATGATGACTGTGTCAAATACAGCACGTGTTGTTATGATGCTGATGCTTACGAGAAAACAAACATGAAAAGAAGCCTAGAAAGATCGAGGTGCATCTATGAGAGCAGAATGATTGTCAAGTGTTCAGACAGATGGAAAGATGGAGAGATCCAAGAGCTGTGTGAAAGAGCCTCTCCTCTGAGTTTCTCTCAGAGCAAGGAACCTCTTCTTCATCTTCCTGTTAGGAGCAAAAAAACCAACACTACATATCCCAACTATTATTGTGCCATTTGTAATTATGATGCTGAAGAAATCACAGTTTGGGAGTATCTATTTGGTTGTTCTTTTCCCTCATGGTTAGGCGTAGATATTAAAGATAAAAAATCTATAGAACTGGTGAAGAAAAACATACTGTCAGAGTTGGAGAAGGTAAGTGATACTGGGGCAGTTGAGAACTGCTCTGACTGTAGCGTGCGTAGTGGCTTAATGACCACCAAGAATATCATAAGCACTAACTTGAATATTACTTTCTCAGGTGAAGGACAAGGGTGGATAGTTTCCACAATGTTCAATAGTAAAGAAATTCATCTCACTTGTGGACCAATGATTTTAGAAAGTTTGGTAAAAGCACCACGTGAAGCGTGTATGGAAGAAATAGATACATGTGCTGAACATTGGAATGACAGAGAAATCGAAGACTTGTGCAAATCCTTTGAAGGCCTCATAGAGCGGAATAACAAAGATTACAGAAATGTCTTTTGTGCAGTTTGTAATAATGTTTACATTGATGACCCATGCAATATAACTTTCAGCGCTGCCAAAGGTGAACCATATTCCCCTCTTAGTATCCTTTATAGAATACCTGACATAAAGAATCAGCATTTAAACTCAAAATGCAAAGCGGATGAAGATGTCTTTCCCGGTTTCTGTTCTGAAGGAAACTCAAGTATTTTGTGTCAGTTATCAGAGGATCGCTACAGGGATGGGATCTGCATCAAAAGAGACAATTCCTCAAATAGCTCTTTCTCTGATCCTGGAAGAAATAATCAGATGATGGCTGGAAAGAACAGTACTAATGATGAGGTCCATTTCCACAAAACTCTTTCAGACAGAGGTTTAAACAAATATAAATATACCAATGAAACTCAAGGGGACGCTTTCTCGAAGGTAACTCAAAGAATAGAGAAATCTTCCGTTTTAAGCTGGGTTACGCTTTCCCTGATGTCACTCTCTGTAGTGTGTCTCCTGTTTCATTTGGTAATCTCTGTGTTATCGAAAGAGCTGAGGAGCCTGCCAGGAAGGAACCTGGCTTCACTTTGTCTTTCTTTACTACTCAGTTATATCACCTTCATTACGGGACCTTTTCTTGAATCAAAAACAACAGCATGTTATGTTTCAGCTTCAGTCATGTACTTCAGCTGGATGTCCTCCTTCTGCTGGATGAGTGTCATAGCGTTTGACACGTGGTGGTGTTTTGAAAAAACGGCTCAAGACTTTCACCGTGCTCAAGGCTCCAGGTGGTTCCGGTTCCTCCTTTACTCAATTTCTAGTTGGTTGACCTCAGCAGTGGCTCTCGCAGTCCTTATAACCATTGATTGCATACAACCTGAAGGTATTGACATATCCTTACTTCCTAAATTAGGGCAAGGTATTTGCTGGTTTGGAGGAAATGACTCTTTGCAAGTGTTCTTTGTGTATCCAGTGATTACATTCGTTCTTATAATTACCCTTCTCTTCCTCCGAACAGTCTGGGTTATTTCTAAGTCATCTCACAAAAATGGAAATGTGTCAGAGAACTGTGCCAGAAGAAATCTTTTCAAGATAAATCTGAGACTCGCTGCCATCATGGGCATTCCCTGGACGACTTACATCATATCATGGTATTTTGGCACCACCTTCTTGGAGTATGTTTTCGTTATCATGAATTCACTGCAGGGGACTTTCATCTTCTTTGCCTTCTCATGCAAAAGGGAAAGGTGGACAAGTCTTCTCGAAAAGTGCCAAGCTGGTTTGAACAATGTAAGGAAGAAGGACATTCAGCTAACAACTTTAACACTTGAAACTGAAGATGAACAGCTGTGAACACGGGCAGAATCTCCGAGACATCTCAAAAGGAAAACGAAAGGTAAATGACATTTTTTTTCCTATGATATAATAAAACATGATACATCTTTTTCCAGCAGTTATTTCCCCTTTAGAGGAGGTGAGTTAACGCTTGCAATGTTCCTCCAATTTACTCTTCCTGTTGTAGTTTGTATGTGTCATGTATCTTCTCCCACCTCTTCTTCTCTCTGCAGAGGACTTTGCCCCTTCAGAATTTTTTTTTTCTAAATATGTTTGAAAAAAAAACAAAAGAATTTTATATATCACGAAATGCAACAAAACAACAAAATTTACATTTATCTTGTGTTTACTCAATTACAGATCTTTGTTTCTCAGGTGATTTGGATTTAATGTCGAAGAAGAACTACGAAGTGACGACTTCGTCGAAAACCTTAGGTGGACTTGAAGGTCAAAAGGACAAAGGCCAGGGATCACCAGAATAATCAGAAAATTCCAGAGCCGTGGGGAATGATGATCCACCAGTAATTAAGAATTTTATGTTAAATATGTATTAATTTGATAGTTATCATTCATAGTTTTGTAGTCCTAATCATTTGTGTCTGATGATTTGTAAACCAACGAAATGAAGATGCTTCTTCTTCATAAGGATTTGCAAACCTGTTTAAGAAAGAAATAAACCCAAATGAGTGTACCTGAATTTTTAAATGGTGGCCTCTCAGCCCTGAATATGTCTTAATGACAGAGTACTGCTTCTTGTGATAACTCTTATGAGAACACTCTTGATATGATATACAAATGAATGTTGTATAAATAAGCCACTCGAGAACCATAAGAGTCATTTATACACTCAACTACAGTATTCCATAAATTAAATACGGAACTTAAAAAAATACTTAGCTACAGGATTCCAATAACTGAATACAGTGATCACAAAGAAAACTCAAATACTCAACAGGAAATGTTTCCTATAAAGAGGTTAATACAACGATTTTTGTTAGTCAAAAAACAATTTTTCTGCTGTACTGAAAGGTTACGAATAATGTTGGCACTGCATTAAACCGTAAATATTAATGGAAATCTGAAGACAAAGGAAAAGAAAAAAATATCCAACGCCAGTTAACCATGCTTTTACAGAGTTTCAAAGTCCATCAGGCAATATAGCTAGAGACACAGGCAGACAGTCAGACAGACAGACCGAACCGAACCGAACCTTAGCAGATGAAATGCTTCACAATGATTCCCATGACACAAGCATCTAGGTTTTCTCGTATTACAACAAAATATAAAAGTATGCTTTAGCTCCCAAATCTACAAAAGATACACATGCAGCTTTTTACCCTATACCCTAGTGAAGAGAAGGTAGTCATGGCACTGTTGCAAGTACCTAGTGAAGCATTGCCGTTGTGCTCTATACACTCAGCACAGCGGAATCTCTTTGAATATATGACAAAATCACCAAGAACTGAGTATGCCCCTGCTCACAGCACTCAAAAGTCAATAAATGTTAGAGTATTTTGGGTCATAGAGCACAAATTGTGTATAAAGATGAACCTTTAGAGCACATATGATCTTGAACGTCGAACATAGCAAGCTTATTTGTTAGGGAGTAGACAACAAAATTCACGGATTTGAAAAGGAAATCACAAAAATATATGTGCGAAATAGAAAGTTTACTACATCGCCGAAAATGTGCGACCTTTGATGATGAAGGGTCAAACACACTCAAACTCTTCGTTTACGGGAATTCTAGGAGCAGAAAAATCTCCCATTCTGAGCTGGGTTACGCTTTCCCAGATATCAGTATCGAAAGGGCTGAGTAGTCTCCCAGGAAGGAACCTGGCTCCATTTTCTTTTACTTCTGTTTCATCACCTCCATGACGGGACCTTTGCTGGAACCAAAAATACTATCGCGTTATGTTTCAGCTCCTGTCATGTGCTGCCGTCGGATCGCCTCTTTCCGCTGGATGTGCGTCGTAGCTTTCGACACATGATAAAGTGTTTTTTTCTTATCAGTTAAGCCCCAACTATAGTCAACAACTGTCTTAATAAAAAGTACTTTCTGAACAGTCCTTTGAAAAAATGAAACATAAGTATACAAGCATTTTGACATTCAAAGTTCGGAAGAGAATACCGCCGTAAAACTAGATCGTTTTAAGCTACATATGTGCTTTATGTCCTTTAAGTCAGAGTACTCCTCGAACATGGTAAGAAAAAAAAAAAAGCTTGTGTGGACGAGATAACAGATATGCAACACAGTTTCCGGTGCGCTGGGGAATCTTAAATGTCATCTTACTAACCATAACCAAGTTTCGACAACAATATTATAAAAAAATATGTGTTGAAGACGCCCGACCTTTTCGTTGAAAATTATGTCACATATCAAATATTTCGATGGAAGAGTGTGTGTTACATGGTTTTCAGCTTTTGGACTAAGAATGTTGTTACATTCTTGCTTTGCATTTTGGTCATGGCATCAGTCACCATATTTCTTGAATTTAAGTTACCACTTACAATGTCATACCAAATGGGTATATAGAGATTTCAGCTTGCTGACTAATAACTGGTTGAAATTCGGTCCATTTTTTGTGACCAATACCAAAAGAACTGGACAAAGAATTATATGACTTTTTATATTATTAAAAGTTTTCCAGCGATTATTTATTGACAAAGTCCGAGTGATTTAAGAATTGTCCTGAAGATTTACTGTGTAGACCGTATGCATTCATTTATTTATTTATTTTTCACGCTCACCACTGATGCACTTTTCTACTTCATATTCCTCCGGAGGTGACGATGCAAAAAGAAACATGGAGCATTTGAGCTCTTTCATGGTGAAGAAACCTTCAATGGCAAAAAAAAAAAAAAAAAAAAAAAAAAAAAAAAATTAGAAGCAAAATAAAATAAAAGAGACAAGAAGGATCCTTCAAATCTTAACACTTAAAAGCCGTTATGGATCTTCATCACCAATTCTGTGAGTTACGCCGAAGTGGCAGACGAACCCTCTTCGTATAGCTTGCATCGATTGTTAGTTTTGCCTCGTATTTTGTCATTAAGAGGTAGAAGAAACCTTTCAACGTATAAGTGTAGGCTTCGAATTGTGTGTGTGTGTGTGTGTGTTTGTGCATATATATATACTGTGTGTATGCATATGCTGTATATGTATGCATACATATATACACACATATATACCTATATAAATTTCTGGCTCACATCGGTATCGATCTCAGGTCTCTCAAATGAAAGGCCGGGGTGCTACCAAGTGACCCACACAGGGTCAATTGGTAGCACCCTGACTTTTCGTTACAGAGGCCTTGGTTCGATCCCAATGTGAGTCAGAAATTTATTTCTGTGAAACACGAGCTCAGATGCTGATTAGTTCCATACCCTCTCTCTCTCTCTCTCTCTCTCTCTCTCTCTCCTTTACCTTACAACATATATATATATATATATATATATATATATATATATATATATATATATGTATATATATATATATATATATATATATATATATATATATATATATATATATATATATATATATATATATTTATATGTATAAACGTCCGTTGTTTGAGATCAGAAAACGGAAATTTCTATCAGCTGTTTCCTCTCGTCCACACTTTTAGTGAAGAGACTTTTACAGAATTATAATATATCCCTTGCTTTTCTTCTTCACTCTCTTGCATCAAGTGTATTTCAGAATAAACTATCATAAAAAACCTTTAGCTAATTTGAAAGCCAGATTTCACTTTCATCTGCTTTGATAGGTTTATTTATTTCTTTTTACTGATATTTAGCATCAGTGTCGCTAATCTAACATGGCAGAAGTGATCCAGTTACCTTCCTGGACTGAGAGTGTTCCTCTCGGTTTCACTTCCCAAAAGATAAATTGACATTAAGAAAGCATTTCTCTGTGACTCATTCTTATCATGTTGTCTTCTTAGTGTTTTTTATAGCTGCATTTGGATATTTCTTTTTCACGTATCGAGGGAAAACAGAAAAATAAGGAAAAATATCACTCGATCAACGATCATTACGCTAGAAGGTCGAAAGCTAGTAATTTTTGACCGATTAGTCCAGGAACATTAGTCAAATTTATAAGGCAAGATGGAAAAAAAAATGTAGAAAGCTGAATTTTCAGTAATGATACTCCAAGACATGCTGGATTCAAATCTGCAAAGACCCAAAAATCCTTCTTGTGCTAATTGTGTTAGAGCCCAAAATCCAAGATGGCCGCCATTTCCACTAATATTAGCGTATCTCTCATACGAATCTCACTTATGTGCAATTAATACCTGATTTATTTGTTTCTTGAATGAGAACTGAATGAGATATTTTAGGTATATAATCTTGGCCTTTTACTTAAAAAAAAATGTCAGAATATATAAAGAGAGGTTTTTAGATCACAAATCTTGTTTTCAAATATTTCAATTACCAGGACTACATACATTGGAAATTTAACAAACCTTTTACAACTGCATACATTTATGACATAGTAATCATTATTTAAGGTTACTAGCCTTCAGGGGATGTACCAATATAAAAAGACGGTCTTAACTCAAGTCTCAAAGTCACAAAGATCACAGGTTAAATTGCAGAGGTACCTGTCAAAAATTAGGCTGATTCCAAAACATGAAGCTCCTGCTATAGTGACTTAGTGAGATTTAAGATAAGATCATTTTACCACCACATATACTCGTACATGCATTTGAATCGCATTAAACATATAACAAAAATTTAAATTCCTAAAAAAAAAAAAATTCAAACTTCACTTTTCTAGAACAAATACGTTAATAATGAAATTCATTATTATTGTCATCACTGTCATCTAGAGGATAAGCATTATTGCACGTTATACCAGTGCATGAGGAGCACATTTCCGAGCAGTTCAAACCAGTTTTACGACATCTGCATTTCTTGCCACAGCCTGTCTTACATCCGCAAGATACCATGCGTAAAATATGGTCAGGAGCCACAGGTCTATCAGTGCAAATCGGAATGAGCTTGTTCTCGTATTTCCATCCCCAATCAGTAGGTTGTAGATTATTAACATTGCCTAACTACTCCACTGCAAAGTGGTTAATGGTATGTATGAAACTTGCAGCTGCTGAAGTTGAGGAAGGCTCGAGTTCGAAGGTACAAGCAGATTTTTTCATTTTCTGCATATATAGGACAAATCGAAGTCTATCAAGGTCTGTGATGTGTGTCATCACCTTATACAGTTTGAGCAAGAAGCTTTCCTGCGCTTGCGATCCGTCATGTGTAGCATCAACATTCTTGAATGAATCGCGCCTGCCAGTCATACTCGCCCCAAAGTAATTCAAGGCCTCTTTTTCCTACTTTAAACAGAGCTGACACTGTATCGCACCCTGTAATTGCATGTGCGGTCAGCAAATGCTTCCTGCATTTGACGAGCTTCCATGATGTCATATATGCTGCAAACGGCATCCGTGCATACTGCATGTAAAGATTTCGTTTAGCACGGTCGAGTAGCATCACTAACAGGTCTGTGTCCTTTCCAACTAAGATTACTGACGATCTGTGCTGACTGCATGCTCGACTGCTGTGTCACTGATAAGGAAATCAGCATCTGCCTGACTTGAAGGCATGTTACACCTAAAGTGGTCAATTCATCCACTGAGCGACAATGAATCTGGCTTTGTTTTGTCGACTGGCTAAGAAATGAATGTTGGCTATTAGTTACAGCCAAGTTCAAACAGGATATCTGGGGCCACATTTTTGCCGGCTGCATGACGAGTTTGCTCTGTCAACTTTGTTGATAAGTATGGGTTACTGTACCCATCGAAGCAAAATGATTGCTCCTGTGCCATAATTATTGAGAACATAACCTGAATAGTTATCAATAATGTCTTTATATGTACCATCATTTGGCCATATAACACTCTGTAATAAGTGACCATCGACTACATAAAGTGGATTTTGTAGATCACCAATGGGGGTTGGATTGACAGATACAATGCATTGGCTAATACACTTTGGTATTTTTACGCATTGTTCATTCTCAAATATTGATGGTGGGTTGCTTGCTGAATTCATGTTTTAGGGATGGTCCTTCATCTCAGAACGATTTTGTATCACACAGGTGACACGCATGAAGAGTGACATACACTTCCACTTGGTGGCTACGGATTTTTGCGCTGTTATTTGCTATGGCACAGATATTACTTTTATCATTTCTCTTGAGCTTCGCATCAGTATAACTGATTCCCAGTTAGTCTGCTCGCAGCTTCCTCCCAACTTCTTTATGGCTAGATCAGCATTGGCAGTTTCTGGGGCCACTACGCCAGTAGCACAGACTAACTTATCCTGTTTTCCCCACTGTATGAGAATGGTGCATGCCAGATAAGTGTTTGAACTTGTTGAAATGTGCACCATCTCTTGCAGTTGTAGTTGCATCGAAGGTTTTTTTATGCTGATCACTGGTAAGTGATTGTGTTCCAGTGGAATGATTCCAGAGATTGCATATTGGAGCAGTTTGGGGTGGTAGATGTGGACCATTTTAGCTTGTGCTCGCTGTTATACCCGTCCATGAGCAATACCTCCTTGCCTTGAGCATTCTCATCAGATCTGTTCTATAGTCTGATCTGTAAATACCCCACACCAGAACCTATCTGATCTTCTTATTGTCCAGTACCCTCTGAGGTGAACTTTATATTGGGACTCACTCATGATGTTTCAGTTCCTTCCTCATTTGGTCAAGGTAGAGACGAGCTGATTTGGCATATGCAGTGTGGGACCCTCCAGCATGGAAAATTGGAATCATCTTCACAATACAGTACAAGTGTAGCTCCCAGTCTCCGGTTTTCTGCCTGAATGAAGAACAGTAGATTCTAATAATTTTCATGTACTCTATCCATAGTTTGGTAAATAAAACAAAAGTAATAGAATATGATTCTTGCCTTTTTCCTTTATACCTAAAAACATAAATTGTTAAACACGAACAAAGTTAAACTTATTCATTTTTCACCTAGAAAAGATGAAATTATTGTCTCATTGCATGAAATACAAAAATTCACTATTATAATTGACAGGTGGCGGCCATCTTGATTTTTGTCCCCATTTAGCACAAGGGGGATTTTGGGGTCTTACATATTTGAATTCATTAGGTTTTGGAGTATTATTCCTGAAAAATCAGCTTTTGCATTTTTTCCATCATTTCACCTAATGTTCCTGGGCTACGATCACTTTAACGAGAAATGATATCGGCAGCTGTAAACTGTCTTTTCAACGATGTCTCGTGTTGCCAACACTTCATAAAATTTCGATGAGCGAAAAAGTGACAAAAATGTACATATATTGTAGGCTTTCTGCATGTAGGTCTATTAGGTTAATTCAATGTATTTATTGGAAAGTTTTTCAAAGTAAATTTGAGCCGAAACACCTGGCTTACTCGAATTCAGTTCTAAACTCGAACACAGATTGATTTTGAATTATGGTTACGAACTGAATAATTCCTATGAGATATATATATTTTAAAACAAAGTTTCACGGAGCTTGGTTTTATAAAAATTTACAGAGGTCAAAACTCTGTGGCTCACAGTTCAAAAATAAAAAGACGAAACTAGGTTAGCGATGGCGGTGAAAGCAGATGACGGATACAACTCGATACGCTGTCGCATAACAGCGTTAGCATCTACAAACTTACTAATTTCTTCAAGACAACAAACAGGCAGGTCAAGAGTTCTTGCGAGTAGAAACCCAGTGCCTGGCAAGAGGCTAACAAAACAGACATACTGTACATTCAACTGCGTTTGTTTGAGAAAGGAAAATAGTACATAATTCTAAATACAAGTTACGGACATTTCTGAAAAACATAGCTGGAAAGCTGACATTGCATTGCTTCCAGTAGGAATGATACATTTGACGTGCCGTGATTATGGACGATAGTATACATTGAAAGAGTATATGCTGTCGGCCTTGTTTCTTCGTGACGTATGCCCGGCGTGCATGTCAGAGGTGTTTCCTGTGAGGGAATGGTTGCCGCGCAGGGTATGAGTTTCGCGGTCCTGTAAATGGACGATCGTGTAGGTCCATGTGGGACCCTACACCGTCACCCTACCAAATATAACGCAAACTTCGACCATCAAGTGTCAGTCCCTTTAACGAAGTTTCCAGGAACTTAAGACGAATTCATTTCTGATTTACACAATTTGTTCCATTTTTTTCGTGCGGGACATCTTCACATATACATATGTATGTGTGTGTGTATGCATGCGTGCAAACCATTATGTCAATAGATGGGCTTCTTACTGATCTTTTTAAAGATAGTGTTATATGTTCAGGTTTATGTGTAAAGGCAAAGATACATTCATACTTGTATAAATGTTTCTGGCATACAGTATGTTAAGTGTATGTGTGAGCGTACAAATGAAAATGGCTATGTTATACCTATGGCTAATAGCCATATTTCCGAAAAAAAAAACAATTCAAAAGTTTAATCAGTTATCATTCAAAACATTTATACTACTGTACATAGGCTAATTTTTTTATAACACTATATAGATTATGTTAGCATTAGTTTAGAGTAGTATTTCAACAATGTATATATATAATATATAATATATATATATATATATATATATATATATGTATATATATATGTATATATATATATATATATATATATATATATATATATATATATATATATATATATATATATATATATATATATATATATATATATATATATATGTAAATGCTCTTTTTATATACATACACATATATATATATATATATATATATATATATATATATATATATATTGTTACATGTGTGTCTTGGCTGATCAGTTATTGGTTAATTTATGCAAAGTTTCACGGCCTTTGCATGCCAAGAATACACGTAATCCCGTCTCTGAAGCCACGAGTTAGCCTCCAAAGACAGACGTTAATTAATCAAAGGTCGCCAGTTAAGGGTAATTAACCTTAACAAAGAATATTCAAGGAATAATGACTTTATGATAACGTCACCAACTGCGGATGCAGAAAATCTCTACTTGTTAAGATGGTATTAAATGCAAAAACACAACGGTTCTCCCCAAACAATGAGCGCTAGGCACAACGAATACCAGAGTATTAAAATGACTTGCTTGCCTAAATCCCCAAAACTTACTGATAATTCGCCAACGCTAAACAATATAATAATTTGACTTAATCTAGACTTCGTACCAGTTGGTTACCCTAAATGGTGGCTAGAGAATGAAACAAAGAAAGATTGGGAAATACAGAAAGAGGATAAAAAGAATGGACGAAGTTTCGAACAGCACACAGGACTTTTACCTTAAGGACAAAGCGTTGTCGCTACATACAACGGAACGCGTTGAAGTTCGTAATGCTTTTTGCTCCACCATTCACTAATAAAATAATAGACAGTTATGTGACAGAGCCACCTTCCAGATGTCTGCTCGAGTCGGCGGCTAATTTCTCTCTGCTTGCGGACCTGGCCCAGGTCAAATCAGGCCTACAGTCATGCCTTAGGCTGTGCCTACGCCTGTTAAAAACATTCGCCAAGAGAGACAGGCAGAAAGGGAAAAGGACTTAGCACCACCTGTTCTTAAAGTTGAATATGGAAATTTCTCCAGGGGGTGAAATGCCTAAATGCTATCTATCCCTTTCTCCAGCGGACGTTAAAGTTTGAACTGAAGACGCCCAGGCTGATATTATTTACAATCAAATGTTACGAGTGGGCTTAACAGCAGTAATATTTATAAAAAATATATATATATTTTTACGTTTTTCCGTGGTTTTAGTTTGAAACAGATTTTGTGAGACAGGTAGCAACAATTTAAGTTAATTTAGCCTGTGATTCTGACTTCGTGGGTACGGGAAAACGTAAAAAGAGAGGAAAACAAAGGAGAATTTCATATGAGCTTAGGGCTCTTGTTACTGAGGGAAATATTACGTGAAAACACGTGGGCAAATTTAAAGGAGTGTATTTACATAAATGATATCAGTAATGGGAAAGAGGAACTCAAGAAGATTACTATCCTGAAGGAGATTCCTCACGGATTGAATGAAACTGGGGATTCCAGACACGATCCGAGAAGCTTCCACGAAATAGGATCCTCTGAAATGAGAGATATGCACATTATACCTAGTAATGAAAATAGACAAAAGAATAATGAATTCGAAGCTGCACTGAGGTGCCAAAGGAGTAATAAAGAATTAATACTGCCGATGCAAGAGGCGCACGGACATTAGACAAGGGAGATTTCTGGCTTTCTCCTTAAGCAAATATTACGAGACAAAAGCGTGACTGAAATGGGCTCTTCCAGGGCACTTTACCTAGCAGATTTTCCGAGGGCGCGTAGAAGGCGGTCCGTGGATGACTTGCGATTTCCGAGGACGAGTTTCTTCCACGCAGTGCGATGCAAGGGCTTCCGTGAGGGCGAGGGGGACTCCTCAAACCCAAGCAATGGCGTGTGGGCTCGTGAATACGGTCCCGAGGGGCACAGGAAAAGCATACTTTGGAAAGGGCCACGTGGTTGGGATGCAAGGGCATCGATGGGAGGCCAGGTGTTGGGGACGTCTTCACAAGTTCACTCCATATCTTCCAGCCCGCGTGTGTGTGGACCTCGTGGGTTTTTTGCTTTATCCCTCCTTTGGGGCAGGGGTGCCCAACACAGATGCTTTGACTCATTGCACCTGCTGCCCGGCAGGGGAGGTTTTAACCTCCAGGAGAAACGCCTAAGCCAGATTACTTTTGCCTCGAAGGAAAGATCTTTATCAAAAATGGAGGCGCCTTTAATCTTTTAAACCTGTTTTTAAGTCGATAGACAGATGGTCTATCGATCGCCGCCGGCAGTAAATGAAACACAACAACAACCAACCACAACAAAGGAGGGGGAGGCAATTTGCTGTTTAATTCTTGCTAATCATAATAATATATATATATATATATATATATATATATATATATATATATATATATATATATATGTATATGTCTATATATAACAAATGTTATGTAACCACACATATATAAATACATATGTATTACAATAAATTTAATTTGTTGTTCTAAGAACGCAACGGAAAGAGAAAGGTAGATAAAAAAAATTAGCCACGTATTTCCTTCTTGAAATAGTGACTTATAAAAATTAAAAGCACAAATATACATATACATACATACATACATATATATAAATATATGTATATATATGAATATATATGTATATATATATGTAACGACCTGAGTGGGCCGTTATGCAGGTTCTTTAATATACTCAGGACGGGGCTGTCATGACTGACGGCAGATGCAACAAACAAAGGAGGGGAAAACAACAAAAAC
>NC_089782.1:20255621-20265621 GCF_040412425.1 Macrobrachium rosenbergii
CTCTTTCTCCTCCCTAACACCCCCTCTACTCCTCACTTCCCTCTCCTCACACACCTTTTTCTCTCTCTCACTTCCTCTCCTCTCCACTTTTTCTTTCGCTCACTCTCTTTCTCTCTCCAATCGTCCCTGTCTCTTTTCCCCTTTTCTTCTCCCTAACATCCCCTCTACTCTCTCTCTCTCTCTCACTTCCTCTCCTCTCACTCTTTCTTTCTCTCCCCTCTCTCTCTCTTTTCTCTCTCCAACCCTCCCTGTCTCTTTCCCTCTTTCTTCTCCATAACACTCCCTGTACTCTCTCTCTCTCACTCTCTCTGTCACCCTTGTTAACCCCACCCCTTGGTGCCATTGATGTATTACCCACACAGTATTCTTTCCATATAGTAAGTCATACATACACCGAAATTGGGTATGGTAAATCTGTAAAGTTACTAAGTCTACGGCACAACCAGATAGTATTAAACCATATGTATACCAAGTTTATTGAAGTTGCTCATTGCGTTTTCAGAGTTATTCTGGTACATACACACACACACATACATACATACATACATACATTTTTATACATATAGATATAAGGCTTTAATGACAAAAACACAAAGCCTTTCATAAGGATTTGCGTTGATGAGGAAAAAAGGTGGTTTTAATCATTTAAAACGTGAAGATAATTGCAGGCCTTCTTATTGAGTGTTAAACCTGAATGTCGAATTAAAAAGCGCATTGTATCTCTTACTCTTTATTAGATAATTATTGCCCTCACCACCAGAGTGAAAGCAAAGCGCCTCACGAGGCTTCGTCTTTTGAGGGAGAGCGTCTGTTCTTCAGAGTTCATTCTGAAAGGGATTCATGAAAAAGCGGAACGATGAAAGAGGCTCAAAAATCACTTATAA
This sequence comes from Macrobrachium rosenbergii, assembly GCF_040412425.1. Taxonomy (NCBI): domain Eukaryota; kingdom Metazoa; phylum Arthropoda; class Malacostraca; order Decapoda; family Palaemonidae; genus Macrobrachium; species Macrobrachium rosenbergii. The sequence goes on from NC_089782.1 coordinate 20,256,506, forward strand.
GGGGCATACTCTATCATGTGTGAGGAGGGAATGTGTTCAACAATGAAGAGCAGGCAATAAAGAATAAGCAACAATAGAGAATAAGGTTGTCAACATGATGACATTTCGAGCGCAGATATTTTTTAGTTATTAACCCATATTAGTCTCCACACTCCGAAAAGTAACGAATGTTTGTGTTTCATTAATCTAGGAAGAGATTCGTTATATATCGGCCAGTCCATCAAGTATCGATCAAAATTCCATCGAATGATACAAATTTATCAAAAAATTCAATGGTCATTCGAAAGAATAGTTGCAAACGGTTTAATGGATTTTGGAAAGGAACGAGCGAAGGGCTGTTTTCATTATCGATTTACATTTTTTGACAATATATGAAGTTAAATTTTTGCACTGAAAAGGAGTAAATGAAACTGTTCCAGATTTGTAGAGATTGAATTAAATTATGTTCAAAATTTAAAAAGTACGATTAGATAAAATTTTCAAACCCGAAGTAATGAATGAAAATATCAATTTATATTTCATTTACACCGCAAAATGTCGTTGCACATAAGTTTCGTGACGATACTTGGGAGTCTGTGACAGCGGCAAGAGTTGACAATGAGACAAGAGAAGCCAGTTTGCTTTAATCGCTCGTTTGATTGACTGCCCGATTTCAAAGTTGTCTGTTATCACAGATTTACGGTAAGTATTCACTTATCCAGAGAAAAATATGGAATTCTAAAACAATGTTTAAAAACTGATGCAAAATATAAATGTTTAATCTTTTGCCTGAAGTAAGAGACAAAAAGTTTAATGCGAAACCCATATCATGTAATTATGAAAATGACGTATCCAAAACTGTTTGTGCATTAGACTCTTAAAGAATGAAATTTGAGTTTATAGTTTGACACAGCGTCTTCTAACTTCTCGGGTACTTTAAGTATATGCGTAGAATTACGATGAATTTCTGAGAAAGCCAACGCACGTGGTTAGTTATGACATTACTTCCCGTTCGTGATAACGAGAGAGAGAGAGAGAGAGAGAGAGAGAGAGAGAGAGAGAGAGATACTAAGCATATCTACGTACAAAATCCTTTGTAAGTTTAAGACATCTTTGTATTTGTTTAGCCATTTTGAGAATCAGGAGGAAAGAGACTATGGTTGTTGTTAAGTCTCTATTCTCTTTCTCGTCCACATCGACCCTACCACAACCAGTGCAGGCATAAGGTCGACATGATCTCAACCGAAGAGACCAACCTTCCCACATACGGGAATCCAACATCCTTGGCATGAAGGACCAGTTTTATACAAGCGATAGGCCTATGTGAAATGACTCATGTATTTAGACATAAACTGCCAGATAAGAATAACAGGCACTGCAAACTAGATACCAAGTGAGTGAAACCTGTCCATATTATTTGCAGTTATCATACAGAGATAGAGATATATATATATATATATATATATATATATATATATATATATATATATATATATATATATATATATATAAATAAAACAAAGGCACTGCTAGCAGACATGGAGTTCATAGACAAATGAGGCTAGAAAAAGCTCTGTTTAAACGAGTTTGAAAAAAAGGACTATTTGAAATACATAATTTCTATAAAAAATATATATTCTTAAGTATATTTGGAAAGAGAGGAAAATAGTGAGGGAAACAGTTTTTCTACAATATGTGTTAGTATGCGAAAGCTGAATAAAATGGAGAAAACACTGAAAACATTTTCAGGTTTTCAGTCGATTGGCTTAAAGAGGCAAAGAGACCTCATGACCTCCGTCCTTTAATATAAACAAATCGCATTAGAGCGATGTATATGCAACGTCAAAAACAGATGACAATTGTGAACTTATAATTACTATTATTATCATTGAGAGAGAAAGCATAAAGATCATTTTGTTAAGGCTTCTGCCCTTTGCTGTCTTGTTCCAGTTGCTAGTCACATCCGCGTAAGAACCCGCAACAGCAGATAAACTAGAACCAGCCTAGTTCATTAAAATAGCTTTGATAAAATTTGTTTACCAGGTAGAATTCAACTCCCAAACATTCTATATCATAGCCAGCTTGAGGTAGGCATAGATGTGAACAATTCGCTTTGCTTCCATCATTAAGCATGTATTACTAGTGATCGCCATATGGCAACCTCCCCGCCCATCCTGTCAACGTAATCTTTACTCATCCACAAGCAAGAGGTATTTGTGTTTGAGATCCTGAAGAGAGAAGACATTCTGGTTCATTACTGGGATCTGTCTACGGCGGCTGATAAAGTGTCCTTTCAATTAAGTGAATGCCAATGGCGCTCCCGTTAGGCGTCATTTTGCTGGTGGTGGCCGGCAATCGTGTGGAAGCCTTTTCAATGAATGATTTCGTGTCCTCCACCTCTACTTCTTGCCCTGGATTCTATAGCTGTCAACAGCGAAACAAATCTGTAGATTTTCGACAGGCATGTGAATGTCAAGATGACTGTGTCAAATACAGCACCTGTTGTTATGATGCTCCTACTTATGAGGAAAGAGACATGAAAAGAAGCCTAGAAAGATCGAGGTGCATCTATGGAACAAAAATGATTGTCAAGTGCTCAGACGGGTGGAAAGATCGAGAGATCCAAGAGCTGTGTGAAAGGGCCTCTCCTTTGAGTTTCTCTCAGAGCAAGGAACCTCTTCTTCATCTTCCTGTTACAAGCAAAAAGACCAACACTACATATCCCAACTATTATTGCGCCATTTGCAATCGCGATGCTGAACACATCAAAGTTTGGACGTACGTGTTTGGTTGTTTATCCCCCAAAAACCCATATCTTGATTCACATTTTCGGGAACTGGTAAAGGAACAATTGCTATCAAAGCTGGAAAATGTACTTGGTATTGGGGCAATTAAAAACTACTCTGACTGTAGTATGGGTAATGGCATGATGACCACCATGGACATCACAAGCAATGACCTGAATCTTACTACTCTGATGAGTCTCAACTTGGAGAATTTCAATGATTAAAGTGAAGTAATGTCTTTGAATTGTGAACCAAAAATTTTGTAGACTTGATAAACGAACCATTACACAGGTGTGTGGGGAGATAGATACATGTGCTGACAACTGGAATGACAGAGAAGTCGAAGATTTGTGTAAATCCTTTGAAGGCTCCGTGGAAGGATATGGCACCGGTTACAGGAATGTCTTTTGTGCAATTTGTAATGACGTTTTCAATCCTCCACTGTGCCATCTGGAGAGACGTATTTTAACCCATTCATACTTTTACTCTTTTTTCATCCTGGATGAAGTTCCAGACATGAAGAATCAGGATTTAAAATCAAAATGTGAAGCAGATGAAGATTTCTTCCCCAATTACTGTTCTAAAGAAAAGACGAATATTTTGTGCCAGTTTTCTGAGTGTCGCTACAATGATGGGATCTGTATCAAAAGAAGTAATTCCCCGAATAGCTTTTTTTCTGATCCTAGAAGAAATAATAAGATGATGGATGGAAAGAACAGTACTAATGATGAGGTTCCTTTCCACAAAACTACTTCTAATAGGGTTCAAATGAAATTCATCATATGAATGGAACTCTTGGGGATGATTCGTTGACCAGAATTCTAGGAACAGAGAAATCTTCCATCCTAGGCTGGTTTCGCTTTCTGATATCAGTATCTATGCTGTGTCTCCTACTTCATTTAGCAATCTCTCTGTTATCGAAAGAGTTGAGGAGTCTGCCAGGGAAGGAACCTGGCTTCACTTTGCCTTTCTTTACTCAGTTATATCACCTTTGTTACGGACCTTTTCTTGAATCAAAACAACAGCACATGTTATGTTTCAGCTTCAGTCATGTACTTCAGCTGGATGGCCTCTTTTCTGCTGGATAGAGTGTCATAGCGTTTGACACGTGGTGGTGTTTGAAAACGGCTCTAAGGCTTTCACCGTGCTCAAGGCTCCAGGTGGTTCTGGTTCCTCCCTTACTCAATTTTCAGTTGGTTGACTCAGCAGTGGCTCGCAGTCCTTATAAACTATTGATTGCATACAACCTGGAAGGTATTGATATCCTTATTTCCTAAATTAGGCAAGGTATTTGCTGGTTTGGCGGAAATGACTTTTGCAAGTGTTCTTTTTGTGTATCCAGATTACATTGTCTTATAATTACCCTTCTTCCTCCGAACAGTCTGCTATTTCTAAGTCATCTCACAAAATGGAAATGTGTCAGAGAACTGTGCCAGAAGAAATCTTTTCAAGATAAATCTGAGACTGGGCTGCCATCATGGGCATTCCCTGGACGACTTACATCATATCATGGTATTTTGCACCACCTTTCTGAGTATGTTCGTTATCATGAATTCACTGCAGTAATTTTCTTCTTCTTTGCCTCTGCAAAAGTGAAAGGTGGGAAGTCTTCTCGAAAAGTGCCAAGCTGGTTTGGAACAACAAGGAAGAAGGACATTCAGCTAACAACTTAACACTTGAACCAGACACCAGCTGTGAACACGGCAGAATCCGAGACATTCAAGAGGAAAACGAAAGGTAAATGGCATTTTTTTCCTATGATATAATAAAACATAATACATCTTTCTCCAGCAGTTATTTCCAGCTTATAGGAGGTGAGTTAACGCTTGCAAATGTTCCTCCAATTTACTTCTTCCTGTTGTAGTTTGTGCTATGTATCTTTCTCCACCTTCTTCTTCTCTGCAGAGGGATTCTATTCTTCCAGAATTTTTTTCTAAATACTTTGAAAAAACAAAAGAATTTTTATATATCATGAAATGCAACAAAAACAACAAAATTCACATTTATCTTGTTTTTACCAATATGATCTTGTTTCTAAGATGATTTGATTTAATGTCGACGAAGAATATTAGCGACGACTTGTCGAAAACCTTAGGTGGACTTCTGAAGGTCAAAAGGACAAAGGCCAGGGATCGCCAGAATAATCAGAAATTCCAGAGCCGTGGGGAATGATGATCCACCAGTAATCAAGAATTTTATGTTAAATATGACAATTTGATAGTTATCATTCATAGTTTGTAGTCCTAACCATTTGTGTCTGATGATTTGTAAAACCAAAGAAATGAAGATGCTTCTTCTTCATAAGGATTTGCAAACCTGTTTAGGAAAGAAATAAACCCAAAATGAGTATACCTGAATTTTTTAAATGGTGGCCTCCCAGCCCTGAATAATATGTCTTTAATGATAGAGTACTGCTTCTTGTGATAACTCTATGAGAACACTCTTGATATGAAATACAAATTGTAATGTTAAAATAAGCCACTGAGAACCATAAGAACTATCTATACACTCAACTACGTATTCCATAAATTAAATACGGAACTTAAAAAAAATACTTAGCTACAGGATTCCAATAACTGAAAACAGTGATCACAAAGAATACTCAAATACTCAACAGGAAATGTTTCCTATAAAGTGGTTAATACAACGATTTTTTTTTAAATAAAAAAAAAAATTTTCTGCTGTACTGAAAGGTTACGAATAATGTTGGCACTGCATTAAACCGTATATATTAATGGAAATCTGGAGACAAAGGAAAAGAAAAAAATATCCAACGCCAGTTAACCATACTTTTACAGAGTTTCAAAGTCCATCAGGCAATATAGCTAGAGACACAGGCAGACAGTCAGACAGACAGACCGAACCGAACCGAACCTTAGCAGATGAAATGCTTCACAATGATTCCCATGACACAAGCATCTAGGTTTTCTCGTATTACAACAAAATATAAAAGTATGCTTTAGCTCCCAATTCTACAAAAAATACACATGCAGCTTTTTACCCTATACCCTCTTGAATTTAAGTTACCACTTACAATGTCATACCAAATGGGTATGCAGAGATTTCAGCTTGCTGACTAATAACTGGTTGAAATTCAGACCATTTTTTGTGACCAATAACAAAAGAACTGGACGAAGAATTATATGACATTTTTTTTATATTATTTATTGACAAAGTCCGAGTGATTTAAGAGTTGTCCTGAAGATTTACTGTGTAGACCGTATGCATCCATTTATTTATTTATTTTTCACGCTCACCACTGATGCACTTTTCTACTTCATATTCCTCCGGAAGTGATGATGCAAAAAGAAACATGGAGCATTTGAGCTCTTTCATGGTGAAGAAACCTTCAATGGCAAAAAAAGAAATATTAGAAAAAAAAAAAAAAAAAAAAACAAGAAAGATCTTTCAAATCTTAACTCTTAAAAGCCGAGGTGGCAGACGAACCCTCTTCGTATAGCTTGCATCGATTGTTAGGTTTGCCTCGTATTTTGTCATTAAGAGGCAGAAGAAACCTTTCAACGGATAAGTGTAGGCTTCGAATTGTGTGTGTGTGTGTGTATGTATGTATGTGCATATATACTGTGTATATATATACATGTATACATATATATACACACATATGTATGTATATAAATTTCAGGCTCACATCGGTATCGATCTCAGGTCTCTCAAATGAAATGCCGGGGCGCTACCAAGTGACCCACACAGGGTCAATTGGTAGCGCCCTGACTTTTCGTTACAGAGGCCTTGGTTCGATCCCAATGTGAGTCAGAAAATTTATTTCTGTGAAACACGAGCTCAGATGCTGATTAGTTCCATACTCTCTCTCTCTCTATCTATCTATCTATCTATCTATCTATCTATCTATACTTATATATATAAACGTCCGTTGTTTGAGATCAGAAAACGGAAATTTCTATCAGCTGTTTCCTCTCGTCCACACTTTTAGTGAAGAGACTTTTACAGAATTATAATATATCCCTTGCTTTTCTTCTTCACTCTCTTGCATCAAGTGTATTTCAGAATAAACTATCATAAAAAACCTTTAGCTAATTTGAAAGCCAGATTTCACTTTCATCTGCTTTGATAGGTTTATTTATTTCTCTTTACTGATATTTAGCATCAGTGTCGCTAATCTAACATGGCAGAAGTGATCCAGTTACCTTCCTGGACTGAGCGTGTTCCTCTCTCGGTTTCACTTCCCAAAAGATAAATTGACATTAAGAAAGAATTTCTCTGTGTCTCATTCTCATCAAGTTGTCTTCTTAGCGTTTTTTATAGCTGCATTTGGATATTTCTTTTTTACGTATCGAGGGAAAACAGAAAAATAAGGAAAAATAACACTTGATCAACGATCAGTACGGGAGAAGGTCGAAAGCTAGTAATTTTTTAACGATCAGTTTAACGAGAAATGATATCGGCAGCTGTAAAACTGTCTTTTCAACGATGTCTTGTGTTGCCAACACTTGTTGTAATTTCGATGAGCGAAAAAAAGTGTCAAAAGATGTACATATATTGTAGGCTGTCTGCGTGTAGGTCTATTAGGTTAATTCAATGTATTTATTGGAAATTTTTCAACGTTGGTTTGAGCCGAAACACCTGGCTTACTCGAATTCAGTTCTAAACTCGAACACAGATTGATTTTGAATCATGTAGTTACGAACTGAATAATTCCTATGAGATATATCGCTATTTCAAAACAAAGCTTTCACGGAGCTCTGGTTTTATAAAAATTTACAGAGGTCAAAACTCTGTGGCTCACAGTTCAAAATAAAAAGACGAAACTAGGTTAGCGATGGCGGTGAAAGCAGATGACCGGATACAACTCGATACGCTGTCGGCAACAGCGTTAGCATCTACAAACTTACTAATTTCTTCAAGACAACAAACAGGCAGGTCAAGAGTTCTTGCGAGTAGAAACCTAGTGCCTGGCAAGAGGCTAACAAAACAGACATACTGTACATTCAACTGCGTTTGTTTGAGAAAGGAAAATAGTACATAATTCTAAATACAAGTTACGGACAGTTCTGAAAAACATAGCTGGAAAGCTGACATTGCATTGCTTCCAGTAGGAATGATACATTTGACGTGCCGTGATTATGGACGATAGTATACCCTGAAAAGAGTATATGCTGTCGGCCTTGTTTCTCATGGACGCGTGCCCGGCGTGCATGTCAGGAGGTGTTTCCTGTGAGGAATGGTTGCCCGCAGGGTATGAGTTTCGGGCGGTCCCGTAAAATGGACGATCGTGTAGGTCCATGTGGGACCCTACACCGTCACCCTACCAAATATAACGCAAACTTCGACCATCAAGTGTCAGTCCTCTTAACGAAGTTTCAGAACTTAAGACGAATTCATTTCGATTTACACCATTTGTTTCATTTTTTCGTGCGGGACATCTTCACATAAACATATATATTCACACATACATATGTATGTGTGCGTGTGTATGCATGCGTGCAAACCATTATGTCAATAGATGGGCTTCTACTGATCTTTTTTAAAGATAGTGGTTATATGTTCAGGTTTATGTGCAAGCGCAAAGATACATTCATACTTGTATAAAAGTTTGTGGCATACAGTATATGTTAAGTGTATGTGAGCGTACAAATTAAAATGGCTATGTTATACCTATGGCTAATAGCTATATTTCCGGAAAAAAAAAACAATTCAAAAGTTTAATCAGTTATCATTCAAAACATTTATACTACCGTACATAGGCCATTTTTATAACACTATATAGATTATGTTAGCATTAGTTTAGAGTAGTATTTCATCAATGTATATATATAATATATAATATATATATATATATATATATATATATATATATATATATATAAATGCTCTATATATACATATAATATATATATATATATATATATATATATATATATATATATATATATATATATATATATATATTATATCAGTTATTGTTATATTTACATATATATATATATATATATATATATATATATATATATATATATTATATATATATATAATAATATATATTGTTACATGTGTGTCTTGGCTGATCAGTTATTGGTTAATTTATTAAATGCAAAAAAAAACACAACGGTTTCACAATGGCCTTGCATGCCAAGAATACACGTAACCTGTCTCTTGAAACCACGAGTTAGCCTCAAAGACAGACGTTAATTAATCAAAGGTCGCCAGTTAAGGGTAATTAACCTGGAGAATAAACAAAGAATATTCAAGGAATAATGACTTTATGATAAACGTCACCAAATGCGGATGCAGAAAAAAACTCTACTTGTTAAGATGGTATTAAATTAAAAAAACACAACGGTTCTCCCCTAACAATGAGCGCTTTGCCAGGCA
>NC_089782.1:20270621-20298121 GCF_040412425.1 Macrobrachium rosenbergii
TAACACTGAATGACAACTGATACACTTTTCTCTCTCTCTCTCTTTTTCCCTCTTTCTACTCCCTAACACTACCTTCGACTCTCTCACTCTCTTTCACTTTTTCCCTTTTTCTCCTCCCTAACACCCCCTCTACTCTCTCTCTCTCTCTCACTTCCTCTCCCTCTCTTTCCCACTCGCTCACTTCCTCTCCCTCTTTCTTTCTCTCACTCTCTCTCCAACCCTCCCTGTCTCTCCCTCTTTCTTCTCCCTAATACCCCCTCTACTCTCTCTCTCACTTCCTCTCCCCCTCTCTCTCTCCTCTCTCACTTCCTCTCCTTCTTTCTCTCTTAAACCCTCCCTGTCTCTTTCCCTCTTTCTCCTCCCTAACACCCCCTCTACTCCCTCACTTCCTCTCCCTCTCACACCTTTTTCCTCTCTCTCTCTCACTTCCTCTCCCTCTCACTTTTTCTTTCGCTCACTCTCTTTCTCTCTCCAATCGTCCCTGTCTCTTTCCCTTTTTCTTCTCCCTAACATCCCCTCTACTCTCTCTCTCTCTCTCTCTCTCACTTCCTCTCCCTCTCACTCTTTCTTTCTCTCCCTCTCTCTCTCTCTTTCTCTCTCCAACCCTCCCTGTCTCTTTCCCTCTTTCTTCTCCATAACACTCCCTGTACTCTCTCTCTCTCTCACTCTCTCTGTCACCCTCTTGCCAACTCCCACCCCCTTTGGTGCCATTGATGTATTACCCACACAGTATTCTTTTCCATATAGTAAGTCATACATACACCGAAATTGGGTATGGTAAATTCGTAAAGTTACTAAGTCTACGGGCACAACCAGATAGTAAGTAAGCCATATGTATACCAAGTTTGGCTGAAGTTGCTCATTGCGTTTCAGAGTTATTCTGGTACATACACACACACACATACATACATACATACATACATTTTTATACATATAGATATAAGGCTTTAATGACAAAAAACACAAAGCCTTTCATAAGGATTTTGCGTTGATGAGGAAAAAAGGTGGTTTTTAATCATTTAAAACGTGAAGATAATTGCAGGCCTTCTATTGAGTGTTAAATCCGAATGTCGAATTAAAAGCGCAATTGTATCTCTTACTCTTTATTAGGATAATTATTGCCCTCACCACCAGAGTGAAAGCAAAGCGTCTCACGAGGCTTCGTCTTTGATGAGAGCGTCTGTTCTTCAGAGTCTTCATTCTGAAAGGGAGCCTACGAAAAGCGGAACGATGAAAGAGGCTCAAAAATCACTTATAAGGGGCATACTCTATCATGTGTGAGGAGGGAATGTGTTCAACAATGAAGAGCAGGCAACAATAAAGAATAAGCAACAATAGAGAATAAGGTTGTCAACATGATGACATTTCGAGCACAGATATTTTTTTTAAAGTTATTAACCCATATTAGTCTCCACACTCCGAAAAGTAACGAATGTTTTGTGTTTCACTAATCTAGGGAAGAGATTCGTTATATATCGGCCAGTCTTCATCAAGTATCGATCAAAATTCCATCGGAATGATACAAATTTATCAAAATTCAATGGTCATTCGAAAAGAATAGTTGCAAACGGTTTAATGGATTTTGGAAAGGAACGAGCGAAGGGCTGTTTTTATTATCGATTTACATTTTTTGACAATATATGAAGTTAAATTTTGCACTGAAAAGGAGTAAATGAAACTGTTCCAGATTTGTAGAGAATGAATTAAATTATGTTCAAAATTTAAAAAGTACGATTAGATAAAATTTTTAAACCCGAAGTAATGAATGAAAATATCAATTTATATTTCATTCACACCGCAAAATGTCGTTGCACATAAGTTCTCGTGACGATACTTGGGAGTCTGGTGACAGCGGCAAGAGGTGACAATGAGACAAGAGAAGCCAGTTTGCTAATCGCTCGTTTGATTGACTGCCCGATTCAAAGTTGTCTGTTATCACAGAGAGATTTACGGTAAGTATTCACTTATCCAGAGAAAATATGGAATTCTAAAACAATGTTTAAAAACTGATGCAAAATATAAATAATCTTTGCCGGTAATTCTAAGCCGAATGAGCTAGACAGTTAATTGGCGTTTTTCTTTGCTTTACAAGAATTTAAAGTAATATTTTGTCGGCAAACTAAACTGTAATTGACCTTTGAAGACTTTAACTTGAATTACCTAACGCAGGGTAAACTAAGCCGGCATTCCGCGCCAAGCCCCCTCCCCCCCAAGCACCTCCAGCAAAATTGTAACCAGTAAACACCTCTAGGGTACGTTATGTTGGTATTTTATTTTTTTAAGTGTTTCCTGGTTACAATTTTGCCGTATTAGCTATGGAGGGTGGGGGAAATGACGGAATGCTGGCTTAGACCTAAAATTCTGTTTCAAAGGTCAATGACAGCTTAGTTACAGCCGGCCGCATTCTAAAAGCAAGTGAAATAACATAGGAGAACGTCAACTGCCATAGTCTAGCTCACCGCGGACAGCCGGCTTAGAATTACCCTTTGCCGAAGTAAGAGACAAAAAAAGTTTAATGCGAAACCCATATCATGTGTAATTATGAAAATGACGTATCCCAAAACTGTTTATGCATTAGACTCTTAAAGAAGGAATTTTGAATTTTATAGTTTGACACAGCGTCTTCTAACTTCTCGGGTACTTTAAGTATATGCGTAGAATTGCGATGAATTTCTGAGAAAGCCAACGCGTGTGGTTAGTTATGACATTACTTCCCGTTCGTGATAACGAAAGAGAGAGAGAGAGAGAGAGAGAGAGAGAGAGAGAGAGAGAGAGAGAGAGAGAAGCATATCTACGTACAAAAATCCTTTGTAAGTTTAAGACATCTTTAGTATTTGTTTAGCCATTTCGAGAATCAGGAGGAAAGAGACTATGGTTGTTGTTAAGTCTCCTATTCTCTTTCTCGTCCACATCGACCCTACCACAACCAGTGCAGGCATAAGGTCGACACGATCTCAACCGAAGAGACCAACCTTCCCACATACGGAATCCAACATCCTTGGCATGAAGGACCAGTTTTATACAAGCGATAGGCCTATGTGAAATGACTCATGTATTTAGACATAAACTGCCAGATAAGAATAATAGGCACTGGTAAACTAGATATCTGTGAGTGAAACCTGTCCGTATTAATTGCCGTAAGCTATCAGAGAGTATATAGAGTATATATATATATATATATATATATATATATATATATATATATATATATATATATATATATATATATAAAACAAAGGCACTGCTAGCAGACATGGAGTTCATAGAGTAAATGAGGCTAGAGGAAGCTCTGTTTAAACGAGTTTGAAAATGTGCTGACTATTTGAAATACATAATTTCTATAAAAAATATATATTCTTAAGTATATTTGGAAAAGAGAGGAAAATAGTGAGGAAAACAGTTTTCTACAATATGTGTTAGTACATGCGAAAGCTGAATAAAGTGGAGAAAAACACTGAAAACTTTTTCAAGTTTTCAGTCGATTGGCAAAGAGGCAAAGAGACCATGACCTCCGTCCTTTAAATAAACAAATCGCATTAGGAGCGATGTATATGCAACGTCAAAAACAGATGACAATTGTGAACTCATAATTACTATTATTATCATTGAGAGAGAAAGCATAAAGATCATTTTGTTAAGGCTTCTGCCCCTTTGCCGTCTTGTTCCAGTTGCCTAGTCACATCCGCGTGTAAGAACCACGCAACAGCAGATAAACTAGAACCAGCCTAGTTCATTAAAATAGCTTGATAAAATTTGTTTACCGGGTAGAATTTAACTCCAAACATTCTATATCATAGCCAGCTTGAGGTAGGCGTAGATGTGAACAATTCACTTTGCTTCCATCATTAAGCACGTATCCCTAGTGATCGTCATATGGCAACCTCCCCGCCCATCCTGTCAACGTAATCTTTACTCATCCACAAGCAAGAGGTATTTGTGCTTGAGGTCCTGAAGAGAGAAGACATTCTGTCTACGGTGATTGATAAAGTGTCCTTTCAATTAAGTGAATGCCAATGGCGCTCCCGTTAGGCGTTATTTTGCTGGTGGTGGCCGGCAATTGTGTGGAAGCCTTTTCAATGAATGATTTTGTGTCCTCCACCTCTACTTCTTGCCCTGGATTCTATAGCTGTCAACAGCAATACGAATCTGCAGATTTTCGACAGGCATGTGAATGTCAAGATGACTGTGTCAAATACAGCACCTGTTGTTATGATGCTCCTACTTATGAGGAAAGAGACATGAAAAGAAGCCTAGAAAGATCGAGGTGCATCTATGAAACAAAAATGATTGTCAAGTGCTCAGACGGGTGGAAAGATCGAGAGATCCAAGAGCTGTGTGAAAGGGCCTCTCCTTTGAGTTTCTCTCAGAGCAAGGAACCTCTTCTTCATCTTCCTGTTACAAGCAAAAAGACCAACACTACATATCCCAACTATTATTGCGCCATTTGCAATCGCGATGCTGAACACTTCCAAGTTTGGACGTACATTTTTGGTTGTGATTCCCCTAAACGCCCACATCTTGATTCAGATTTTACGGAACTGGTAAAGGAACACTTGCTATCAAAGCTGGAAAATGTACTTGGTATTGGGGCAATTAAAAACTGCTCTGACTGTAGTATGGGTAATGGCATGATGACCACCATGAACATCACAAGCAATGACCTGAATCTTACTTACTCCGATGAGTCTCCAACTTGGAGAATTTCCGTAATGATTAAAAGTGAAGTAATGTCTTTGAATTGTGAACCAAAAATTTTTGTAGACTTGATAAACGAACCATTACACAGGTGTGTGGGGGAGATAGATACATGTGCTGACAACTGGAATGACAGAAAAGTCGAAGATTTGTGTAAATCCTTTGAAGGCTCCGTGGAAGGATATGGCACCGGTTACAGGAATGTCTTTTGTGCAATTTGTAATGACGTTTTCAATCCTCCACTGTGCCATCTGGAGGAACGTACTTTCAGCCATTCATACTTTTACTCTTTTTCAATCCTGTATGAAGTTCCAGACATGAAGAATCAGGATTTAAAATCAAAATGTGAAGCAGATGAAGATTTCTTCCCCAATTACTGTTCTGAAGAAAAGACGAATATTTTGTGCCAGTTTTCAGAGAGTCGCTACAGGGATGGGATCTGTATCAAAAGAAGTAATTCCCCGAATAGCTTTTTTTCTGATCCTAGAAGAAATAATAAGATGATGGATGGAAAGAACAGTACTAATGATGAGGTTCCTTTCCACAAAACTACTTCAAATAGGGGTTCAAATGAAATTCATCATATGAATGGAACTCTTGGGGATGATTCGTTGACCAGAATTCTAGGAACAGAGAAATCTTCCATCCTAGGCTGGGTTTCGCTTTCTCTGATATCAGTATCTATGCTGTGTCTCCTACTTCATTTAGCAATCTCTCTGTTATCGAAAGAGCTGAGGAGTCTGCCAGGAAGGAACCTGGCTTCACTTTGTCTTTCTTTACTACTCAGTTATATCACCTTTATTACGGGACCTTTTCTTGAATCAAAAACAACAGCATGTTATGTTTCAGCTTCAGTCATGTACTTCAGCTGGATGGCCTCTTTCTGCTGGATGAGTGTCATAGCGTTTGACACGTGGTGGTGTTTTGAAAAAACGGCTCAAGGCTTTCACCGTGCTCAAGGCTCCAGGTGGTTCCGGTTCCTCCTTTACTCAATTTCTAGTTGGTTGACCTCAGCAGTGGCTCTCGCAGTCCTTATAACCATTGATTGCATACAACCTGAAGGTATTGACATATCCTTACTTCCTAAATTAGGGCAAGGTATTTGCTGGTTTGGAGGAAATGACTCTTTGCAAGTGTTCTTTGTGTATCCAGTGATTACATTCGTTCTTATAATTACCCTTCTCTTCCTCCGAACAGTCTGGGTTATTTCTAAGTCATCTCACAAAAATGGAAATGTGTCAGAGAACTGTGCCAGAAGAAATCTTTTCAAGATAAATCTGAGACTCGCTGCCATCATGGGCATTCCCTGGACGACTTACATCATATCATGGTATTTTGGCACCACCTTCTTGGAGTATGTTTTCGTTATCATGAATTCACTGCAGGGGACTTTCATCTTCTTTGCCTTCTCATGCAAAAGGGAAAGGTGGACAAGTCTTCTCGAAAAGTGCCAAGCTGGTTTGAACAATGTAAGGAAGAAGGACATTCAGCTAACAACTTCAACACTTGGAACTGAAGATGACCAGCTGTGAACACGGGCAGAATCTCCGAGACATCTCAAGAGGAAAACGAAAGGTAAATGGCATTTTTTTTCCCTATGATATAATAAACATAATACATCTTTCTCCAGCAGTTATTTCCCCTTTAGAGGAGGTGAGTTAACGCTTGCAATGTTCCTCCAATTTACTCTTCCTGTTGTAGTTTGTATGTGTCATGTATCTTCTCCCACCCTCTTCTTCTCTCTGCAGAGGGACTTTGCCCCTTCAGAATTTTTTTCTAAATATGTTTGAAAAAAAAACAAAAGAATTTTATATATCACGAAATGCAACAAAACAACAAAATTCACATTTATCTTGTTTTTACTCAATTACAGATCTTTGTTTCTAAGATGATTTGGATTTAATGTCGACGAAGAACTACGAAGTGACGACTTCGTCGAAAACCTTAGGTGGACTTGAAGGTCAAAAGGACAAAGGCCAGGGATCGCCAGAATAATCAGAAAATTCCAGAGCCGTGGGGAATGATGATCCACCAGTAATCAAGAATTTTATGTTAAATATGTATTAATTTGATAGTTATCATTCATAGTTTGTAGTCCTAACCATTTGTGTCTGATGATTTGTAAACCAAAGAAATGAAGATGCTTCTTCTTCATAAGGATTTGCAAACCTGTTTATGAAAGAAATAAACCCAAATGAGTATACCTGAATTTTTAAATGGTGGCCTCCCAGCCCTGAATATGTCTTAATGATAGAGTACTGCTTCTTGTGATAACTCTTATGAGAACACTCTTGATATGAAATACAAATGAATGTTGTAAAAATAAGCCACTCGAGAACCATAAGAATCATTTATACACTCAACTACAGTATTCCATAAATTAAATACGGAACTTAAAAAAAATACTTAGCTACAGGATTCCAATAACTGAAAACAGTGATCACAAAGAATACTCAAATACTCAACAGGAAATGTTTCCTATAAAGTGGTTAATACAACGATTTTTTTTTTAAATCAAAAAACAATTTTTCTGCTGTACTGAAAGGTTACGAATAATGTTGGCACTGCATTAAACCGTAAATATTAATGGAAATCTGAAGACAAAGGAAAAGAAAAAAATATCCAACGCCAGTTAACCATGCTTTTACAGAGTTTCAAAGTCCATCAGGCAATATAGCTAGAGACACAGGCAGACAGTCAGACAGACAGACCGAACCGAACCGAACCTTAGCAGATGAAATGCTTCACAATGATTCCCATGACACAAGCATCTAGGTTTTCTCGTATTACAACGAAATATAAAAGTATGCTTTAGCTCCCAAATCTACACCCTAGTGAAGAGAAGGTAGTCGGGGCACTGTTGCAAGTACCTAGTGAAGCATTGCCGTTGTGCTCTATACACTCAGCACAGCGGAATCTCTTTGAATATATGACAAAATCACCAAGAACTGAGTATGCCCCTGCTCAGAGCACTCAAAAGTCAATAAATGTTAGAGTATTTTGGGTCATAGAGCACAAATTGTGTATAAAGATGAACCTTTAGAGCACATGTGATCTTGAACGTCGAACATAGCAAGCTTATTTGTTAGGGAGTAGACAACAAAATTCACGGATTTGAAAAGGAAATCACAAAAATATATGTGCGAAATAGAAAGTTTACTACATCGCCGAAAATGTGCGACCTTCGATGATGAAGGGTCAAACACAACTCGAACCAATTCCGTTATACCAGTGGAACTGAAGGGGAATCTTCGTTTACGGGAATTCTAGGAGCAGAGAAATCTCCCATTCTGAGCTGAGTAACGCTTTCCCAGATATCGGTATCGAAAGGGCTGAGTAGTCTCCCAGGAAGGAACCTGGCTCCATTTTCTTTTACTTCTCAGTTTCATCACCTCCATGACGGGACCTTTGCTGGAACCAAAAATACTATCGCGTTATGTTTCAGCTTCTGTCATGTGCTGCCGTCGGATCGCCTCTTTCCGCTGGATGTGCGTCGTATGATAAAGTGTTTTTTCTTATCAGTTAAGCCCCAACTATAGTCAACAACTGTCTTAATAAAAAGTACTTTCTGAACAGTCCTTTGAAAAAATGAAACGTAAGTATACAAGCATTTTGACATTCAAAGTTCGGAAGAGAATACCGCCGTAAAACTAGATCGTTTTAAAGCTACATATGTGCTTTATGTACTTTAAATCAGAATACTCCTCGAACATGGTAAAAACAAAAAAAGCCTGTGTGGACGAGATAACAGATATGCAACACAGTTTCCGATGCGCTGGAGAATCTTAAATGTCATCTTACTAACCATAACTAAAGTTTCGACAACAATATTATATAAAAATATGTGTTGAAGACGCCCGATCTTTTCGTTGAAATTATTTCATATATCAAATATTTCGATGGAAGAGTGTGTGTTACATGGTTTTCAGCTTTTGGACTAAGAAAGTTGTTACATTCTTGCTTTGCATTTTGGTCATGGCATCAGTAACCATATCTCTTGAATTTAAGTTACCACTTACAATGTCATACCAAATGGGTATATAGAGATTTCAGTTTGCTGACTAATAACTGGTTGAAATTCGGTCCATTTTTTGTGACCAATACCAAAAGAACTGGACAAAGAATTGTATGACTTTTTTATATTATTAAAAGTTTTCCAGCGATTATTTATTGACAAAGTCCGAGTGATTTAAGAATTGTCCTGAAGATTTACTGTGTAGACCGTATGCATTCATTTATTTATTTATTTTTCACGCTCACCACTGATGCACTTTTCTACTTCATATTCCTCTGGAGGTGACGATGCAAAAAGAAACATGGAGCATTTCAGCTCTTTCATGGTGAAGAAACCTTCAATGGCAAAAAAAAAAAATAAAAAAAAAAAATTAGAAGCAAAATAAAATAAAAAGAGACAAGAAGGATCCTTCAAATCTTAACACTTAAAAGCCGTTATGGATCTTCATCACCAATTCTGTGAGTTACGCCGAAGTGGCAGACGAACCCTCTTCGTATAGCTTGCATCGATTGTTAGTTTTGCCTCGTATTTTGTCATTAAGAGGCAGAAGAAACCTTTCAACGTATAAGTGTAGGCTTCGAATTGTGTGTGTGTGTGTTTGTGCATATATATATACTGTGTGTATGCATATGCTGTATATGTATGCATACATATATACACACATATATACGTATATAAATTTCTGGCTCACATCGGTATCGATCTCAGGTCTCTCAAATGAAATGCCGGGGTGCTACCAAGTGACCCACACAGGGTCAATTGGTAGCACCCTGACTTTTCGTTACAGAGGCCTTGGTTCGATCCCAATGTGAGTCAGAAAAATTTATTTCTGTGAAACACGAGCTCAGATGCTGATTAGTTCCATACTCTCTCTCTCTCTCTCTCTCTCTCTCTCTCTCTCTCTCTCTCTCTCTCTCTCTCTCTCTCTCTCTCTCTATCTATATATATATATATACTATATATATATATATATATATATATATACATATACATATATACTTGCATATATAAACGTCCGTTGTTTGAGATCAGAAAACGGAAATTTCTATCAGCTGTTTCCTCTCGTCCACACTTTTAGTGAAGAGACTTTTACAGAATTATAATATATGCCTTGCTTTTCTTCTTCACTCTCTTGCATCAAGTGTATTTCAGAATAAACTATCATAAAAAACCTTTAGCTACATTGAAAGCCAGATTTCACTTTCATTTGCTTCGATAGGTTTATTTATTTCTCTTTACTGATATTTAGCATCAGTGTCGCTAATCTAACATGGCAGAAGTGATCCAGTTACCTTCCTGGACTCTCGGTTTCACTTCCCAAAAGATAAATTGACATTAAGAAAGCATTTCTCTGTGTCTCATTCTTATCATGTTGTCTTCTTAGCGTTTTTTATAGCTGCATTTGGATATTTCTTTTTTACGTATCGAGGGAAAACAGAAAAATAAGGAAAAATAACACTCGATCAACGATCATTACGCGAGAAGGTCGAAAGCTAGTAATTTTTTACCGATCACTTTAACGAGAAATGATATCGGCAGCTGTAAAACTGCGGGTTCCGTTCTCAGCTACCACTCTGTTGGCCGCGAGTTCGAATCTCCGACCGGCCAATGAAGAATAAGAGGAATTTATTTCTGGTGATAGAAATTCATTTCTCGCTATAATGTGGTTCAGATTCCACAATAAGCTGTAGGTTCCGTTGCTAGGTAACCAATTGGTTCTTAGCCACGTAAAATAAATCTAATCCTTCGGGCCAGCCTTAGGAGAGCTGTTAATCAGCTCAGTGGTCTGGTTAAACTAAGATATACTTAACTTTTTTTTAGCTGTAAAACTGTCTTTTCAACGATGTCTCGTGTTGCCAACGCTTGCTATAATTTCAAGGAGCGAAAAAAAAGTGACAAAAGATGTACATATATTGTGGGCTTTCTGCGTCTAGGTCTATTAGGTTAATTCAATGTATTTATTGGAATTTTTTCAACGTAGGTGTGATTCGAAACACCTGGCTTACTCGAATTCAGTTCTAAACTCAAACAGACTGATTTTGAATTATGTAGTTAAGAACTGAATAATCCCTATGAGATATATCGCTATTTCAAAACAAAGCTTTCACGGAGCTTGGTTTTATAAAAATTTACAGAGGTCAAAACTCTGTGGCTCACAGTTCAAAAAAAAAGACGAAACTAAGTTAGCGACGACAGTGAAAGCAGATGACCGGATACAACTCGATACGCTGTCGGCAACAGCGTTAGCGATAGGAACTGTGGATGCGCGTTTATCTTTGTAGTACCCTTACAAGTAGCAGTAGCTGTTCTTGGCTCAGAAACAACTTCAGAAGTAATAGTATTTGTTGTTGTTGTAGTATTTGAGAGTGCATAAAGGTCAGGGAAGGGGCAATGCCTTTGCGACCTTGGATGTGGTTGGTTCGAAAACCGGGTATGGTTAGTTAATAGACTGCATACCTCTGGCAAATTGCAAATGGAAAGCAACTGAAAAAAGGCACGAATGGTCCTTAGCCATTTCAGCCAAGGGCAAGGATTCACTGTTCAACACCCATGGACCGGGAACTTACGTTCAAGCGTTCTCTGCGATTTAGATAGTCTACTGCACTTATACTTTGTTCATCCTTCAGGTATGTGTGTACCCTTCGCTGCTATATATATATATATATATATATATAATATATATATATATATATATATATATATATATATATAATATATATATATATATATATATATATATATATATATATATATATGTATCTTATATATATATATATTTATATATATATGTATATATACATATATATATATATATATATATATATATATATATATATATATATATATATGTTATATATTATAGTGTGTGTATTAAGAGACTGACTCTCTAAAATCGACCTGAATCAATCAATGGAAATACTGTCCTTTCTTTTCTTCTTTCTCAGATAGCCACCATGCTCTGTAACATGTCATCAAAAGTAAAAACATGATCATCATTATTACTCGAAATGGCAAACACTTGAACTATTCATGCCTAAAAGACCATTAACTTGCACAGCAATCTCCGCAGAATATAATGGCCAAAGAAAGAGATCTCAGAGAGAGATGAAACAGAGAAGAAAATAACAAATTGGTAAGAAATAAACAAAAAGATATAAAAAAAAGCAGACACATTTCGACACATGAACATTACTAAGAGTACGAAAAACGAAGGCAATTTCCTTCTTGGCGTCCTCCACCTTTCTGTTATCCTGATTTGTAGACATTAATAACGCAAGAGAGAAAACCGTACGTAGTTGGCAGTTCTCGTGTTCATATGCACCACTACCACGAACGCCGACAAGATACAAGAAGTTGATTGATATTATACCTTGTCCAGCTTGCCTTGTTCTCCATTCATGGGTAAAAAGGAGCGCTACATTTCATAATCATATCTCGTATCGAAATCAGTTCATATCACGAAACGTACATTGACATCATAACTCATTCAACGCTGTTTTTTTCCTTGGTACTGGTCAAGACAAACGGGGTGTTATCATTGTGTTCAGGCAGAATTCCTGCTTTTCTTTACACAAACAAGACGTTTGTTGGTTTTTTCTTCCAGAGATGAAAAAAAAAATGGTGATTATATTTCTCTTGCAACGTAGCGCATTCCTTCACTGAATAATAATAACAGCTTCGTGGTGCGAATTAAGCTTATTCTTACTGCTTTACCAATAAATACCAAGTTACTTTCGACGGCCTTATTTGTTCTTATATTTTGGACTAGATTTCCCTTGCGTGTTGCTATTCACAGTTATTAGTTCGTTCGTTAGATTTCCCTTGATATACATGAGTATTAATATATATATATATATATATATATATATATATATACATATACACACACACACACACACACATATACACATACACATATATATATATATATATATATATATATATCTATTTACTTGCGCCCTGGATTTTTAGAAAAAAGGATTGTACTGTGGATAGACTAACAGAAACTGTAATTGTATATGCATACGAATATTTCATTACAATGCCTGAGAGAGAGAGAGAGAGGGGAGATGATTTCAACTTTTACTTGAGCATTAAAAATGCACATGACTGTACTGTAGGAAAATATGACACTGAAGGGTCTGGTGCGAGCGGTAATGGGTCCCAACGAGAGCCAAAAGTCAACAGAGAGAGCGAGTGAGTGATCCTGAGTTCGCCTTATTCGAAAACGAACACAAATTTCTGGCAAAACAAATCCAGCCTAAAAGTTATTACTGAGGGCAGACAAGTCCGAAGAAAACACTCACACGGCGCAGGAAGCCCAACATGAAGGAACAAAAAAGAGGCATTGATACATTATGCATGAGAATTGACCCAGGGCTACTTGCACTGTGACCTCGGGAGACCTCGAAGAGATAAGAGGAGGGAACATGTAGACATCGAAGATCCCTTCGCTGGTCAGTTCGATTGTGGCCATCGAACCCGTAGCAACTGCTCTCCTGCAGCTGATTTGTGGGTCGATGGTGCACCTCGGATGCACCGGTGGTCTGCTGGTGGAACTCCCAATCTCAGCTGGTTCAGAGTACCATAAACCTATCTGATCCGCTGGTGGAGGTAAAGAGCCACATCTTGCGTTGGCGGAATTAAGAGCCGCAGGTGATCTGCAACTCAGGCGACAATTGACACCAACTCCGCTGGTGAAACAGAAAGCCACAAGTGGTTGGTTAGGGGAATTCCCACTCACAGCCGGTCTGCTACTGAGCTTCGGGAAACATCGAGTTTCTGGTGGAACCTATGATCCGCAGCTGGTGGAACCTCGACTGGAAGAAACAAGCGCTCGGGGCGAAGTGCATTTCGAGGCCAATGGACATTCATACTCCAAAAGTTTTGTAGCTTCCAAACAAAACGGCATCTTCAAACGATACACCCTAAAGACAGACCAAAAATGAAAGAGAGGCTGCTGCAACTGCTTCTCTGCTATATTTGTTACGCCATTACTGGTAAGTGTAACTTAAAAATACTTGCTCGATTTGGAAGTTGATGGTGCTGCAGTGTTATTGCTTTTTCTAAGCGGGAAGCTAATTTTTTTTCAAATTAGATTCTTTTAAATTAATGTTTTATGTGCTGACAAAATGGTTATAAAATCGTTAATTATTTTGATGTCTGCCACATTAAACTCCTATTTACCTCAGACATAATATGACACAATGGCTGTTCCTGCCTTTGAATCTTAATATGAAAAAAATATTTAATATTAACGGTTATTAATGCCGCACGACGGAAGGGACAGACGAGTGTTCTACGATGATATAAATAAAAAGAAAGAGAAAAGTCGTGAATAAAAAATAAAATGTCCGAGTCACTGGAAATATTTGCTAAAAAATCGGGTGTTAGAAAACAGTAAATAAATTAAGAAGCCTACAATCACGATAATATACGACACTGAACGCCATGTCTGATGCACCAAAACGTTTTTAAGGAAGATCTGTCAGACTTTATAACAATGTCAGAGGTCATTCCAAAATTCCAGTACAATATGTGGTTAAGTAATTCCCAGCCAAGGTGCATTTCTCGTGGGTTTCTAAGGGTGCATCAACACTGCAATAAAACATGTTATAAACATTTATATGGCAAACATTTTCAATACAAGTCAACGACTTAATGGTAAGACTAACCTGTGCTTCATATGACTATTATCCAGTATTTGCCAAATGTTCATTCTCCACTTACGGTCGATGACTTCTTTTCAACCTGTTCGTGATATGTATATGCGATATGTTCCCGACGTGTGTTTATGACATGTTTTACTGGAAGTGCGGAAGCAGCAGCCTTGGAGCAGAAAAAAAATCTTGCGCCGCCGTTTCGAATCGGAGCGAAACAAGCCAATGAGAGGCTGAGAGAAAACCTCTTCTCTTATTATCGATGATTTGGTTGTATCGTGGTTGTGAAAATTATGACAAATATAAAAAAAGACCTTCAAGTCAGTCACCAAAAACTGACCGACTTAAACCCACAAGTGGCATCGTAGGGTAGTTAAAAACAGTTGGAGAAAGTGAATTCGGGCATTTTCGTCTTCAAGCTGAATTCCATTAGGAGTTCAAGATTTTGCGGAAACAGAAAGAAAAATCTGAAAACATCTGAAGACACGATGCAAGAGGATGCCACAAAAATTAATGCTTGTGCGACGACGACAGATGGCGTTGCGATAATTGAATTTTGTCATTAGATCAAGATGGCCTTATGTCGGCACAAAGTCATACGCAGTGAAAAGGCCAAATGGCATGGTGAATTCCGTTACTTACATTAACAGCGAACAATCTTATTTTTATTAGTAGTATTATAATAATAATAATAATACTGGAAACCTAGCTGGAAAAAAAGAATGTTATAAACCTAGCTGTTCAAACAGAGAACACAACGGAAAAATAAATTAAGAGAACTAAGAAATGAGACTTGCATGAGATTGCTCAAAAAAAAAAAAATCATTTGCACGAAAATGAACATCGGAAACTCTAACGAGTCCAGCGAATCGAATTATGCATAGACTATCTAGCTAGCAGCTTACTGACCATATAATACACCTCTCGAGCCACTCAGAGTGGGGCCAACTGTTGAACGCCGCTGGAAGTTTTGTTGATCGCACAGCACCATCTCTTGGAAATTGTTCCTCCTCCTTTCTGTTTCTTTAAGGCAAAGATGGAAACGACGAGGACCTCAATGCTATTGGAAGGCACACAGAGGGAAAAGGAAAGGACGCAACACCGAAGGAAGCGATAAATAGCCTCTGAAAAGAGGGAAGGTCGAATGAAACCAGGAAAATGTTGCCTGGAGAGAACTCGGAAGCAAGCGACCACAAGGAGAGAAACTGTGACCAGACCAATCCGTCTGAGTACCTGATTTCCACTGGGTAAATGCGAGAAGCGACGGTCCCGCAGGTGCTACGTGGACGTCCGAGATGAAACTCGTGATCTCATTTGGAACGGGATGCTTCGCGTCATCTCAAAGACCAGATAAAAAGAGGGAATTTGCGACTTTGAAAATAAACAATGAAGCCCATCATTAAAACTTATAACACACCACAGGGTGTGTTGTGAGCGAAAACGGGTCAAAGGGAGGTCAAACGAGCTGACCCAGTAAGTGAAACACCTGCTCTAAGGACAAAAATCCAAGTGACGCCCACCACTATCAACTGTCATATCAGTCAAAACCCAGGGTTACGTACCTTTTGAAGGCATGTATTCCTCTTCATTCCATAACACTTTGCACTCGCTATTACTAATAATCATATATACAACGCGATTTGTATCCATATGTTGACTTTTTCATGCGACTGCACAAAAATTTTGAGGACAATGAACTCCACGTTTAACTATCAGAAATTCTTGCGCAAGGCTATGAAGAAGAAGAAAATGTACTCGACGTAAGTACGATATAATTACAAAATTAATTGAATACTGTCGCAGTTTTTGACGGGAAAGATATTTTCAAGATGAGGAAAACCTGGGATTGAACGCTTGTTGTGTTTCGAAAATAAAAAATAACTTCAAAAATGCCCTGAAATTTAAAGCGATGAAATTAAAAAATTAAACATATCTGTGAGAATGCGTTCTACTTTCATTTCATAAGGACTGTTTTCGCCTTCAGCTTTTCATTTGTCAGTTTATGGTTTGCTGCACTGACTACTGCAAATCCCAATTACCGTGTAATTATGAGCTATTTTACTGCCGGCCCATAATTCTTCAGATGTTCTTATTTTGATTATAACTCTTATCCAGACTCATTTTAAATTCAAAGAATACTTTTCTTCAGCTGGACACTTTATTCACAAATATTCCAGACACTTACGGTAATCTAAAAAATCGTCTTTTTTGAACAGTAGAATGTGTGATACATTCTGTTGTAGGCACTGCAAGAATTTTTTTTTGGTAGCGTCACTGACGAGGGTTAGAAGAAGATTAACTTATGCATTGTTTTTAATACAATCAACTGCGGTCGCATCAATAACGGTCACCGACTGATTAGCGCAATGCAGTCACTAGCTCCTTAAACAGAGAGCCAGAAAAAAAAACCCTTATTCAGAAAAGATAGCTTACGATATTAGCATGAAAATTATTATTATTATTGTTATTATTATTATTATTATTATTATTATTATTATTATTATTATTATTATTATTGCTCTAAGGCCAATGACTTACGCAACAACTGTCTAAATTTACATGAGAACAATAACAGAAAACAATACAAATAATAACAACGATAAAAAGAAAATATACATTTTGTCGCAGTCATATACCGCTCTCATCGTAGCCTATTTGTCCCTAGAAGTCTTGCTTTATAAAAATTCAGGTGACAAAAGTAACAAATTGTCGAGTCAAGTGTATCGCTGAAGTCTTTGTTTGCGAATTGCGTCTCTTTACGCTTCTGATAATTACACATAACGTCTCTGGCAATCAAACGTTGGGTGGATGTCAGTTTAATAACTCTCATTAACAATGAAGTATTAATGACAACGCTACCATTTTAGTTATGACAGAGAGAGAGAGAGAGAGAGAGAGAGAGAGAGAGAGAGAGAGAGTTAATAAATGTACCTTATGGCAGGAGAAGAGGGTAAGAATGAGTAATGACGGATTCGATAAGCCCCATTTTACAGGTACAGTGAAAGATTGCTAAACCATTAGCTTTTATAACATGCATGCATGAGCGCGCGCAAACAGCATACACACACACACACACACACACACACACACACATACATATAATATGTGTATACAGTATGTCTGTATACATGTATGTGTGCGTGTGTGGATATGTGTGTAAAATCATCGCGAGTTCGGTCATGCTAAATCTCCTCTCTCACTTTTTCTATTTATTTTATTTATCTTAAATTCGATGAAATCAAGATTTTCTCTGTCTCCCTCTTTCTTGCGCACATACATACACACACACACACACACACCATAACTGATGCATTACAATAAATATTTCTAACGAACCTAATGAAAGCGCACCATTATCGTCATGTTTCAAGTCTGGCAGTCATTGCGTGACACTGGAGTGAAATATGCAAACCATTTAAGTTCTACGGACGTTAACAGTAAAGTGGCGGTCATGGCAGGATTTGTAAGTTATTTATTTTATTATTATGACCTCATTCATAATTACCTTTAAGCACGCTTTCTTCCCACGAGGAATCTCTTTGTGAAACTCCATTCAAGTTGAATGACGTTGATTTTTTTTTTTACGCGTTACTCAGCCTTAACGTCTTTACGATTTTCTTACCGTTTCTAAGGAAAGCAAGATGATATGTGAAATACCATCCTTTATTGTTGCCGAAATTTACAACATTGAAGTTAAAATGAAAAATATCACATTTATTTACGAAAGCATTTAACGACATAGTAAGACAAAATTATATTAAATAAATGTGTGAAATGTGATCCACAACTTACTATCTCTGAAATTCGAAATATTCTGAGTGAGGTTAAAAGAAATTAAACTGATATTTATGATAGTCCAAACTTTTAACAGTTCCATAGAAAATGTTTTTACTTTTATAACAATTAAACTATTTTTCACTGACTATTCAAAATATTCCTGTGTCGTTAATAGACCATTTACAATCTATTATCACAAGAATTCAATTTACACCTGCTCATTAAAGCTGTTCAAAGCCTACATTGCATAATAAAAAATAAAGTCTAATACTATTTAAAGTTTAACACTGCTGAGTATTAAAGCCCAGCAAAAGGAACACAACTTTAAGAACACATTCGGTCAAAACAGGAAAACAGGAACAAGGAGGAGGCGCTCTCACGAGGTGAGCTGGGGGATTTGCGAAGGCAACGACGAAGAATTTAATTATTCGTGTCATTTCTCTGTCATTTATTCTTCTTCTTCCTTTTTCCATTCTCCTTCTTATTCTTTTTTTTTTCTTTTATATGTGGGCAAGTTATGCTTTGGAAGACAACAACAACAACAACAACAACAATAATAATAATAATAATAATAATAATAATAATAATAATAATAATAACAACAACAACTTCATCTCTTTGGTTTGGAGACAGTAACAACAGCAATACTTAATTTTTACAAAAATAATAACTAATTCTCCCCTGGTTCATCTTGCCGCAGGCAGGGATGGCAACTACCGGTCTCCAGAGACCTCACTGACCGTCAGTTGAAAGAGCGACAGCGACAACCATTCGATCCCACTCAAGTAACCAAATAGCGCGCACACCATGACCGGTGATGCTCGATGGAGTCATTCTAATTCCTGGTACAATTTAGTCTTGATTCTCTGGAATCATAATATTATTAAATTGTATTTTGAAATTCATTACTGTGGATTAGACTCTAATATCAGTAATTTTTTACATTTTATTTTTCACCCCTTCTCACCAACCCCTCTTCCTATAAGGGCTGAACTTGGACTTAAAGGGCATCGGGAATTTCACTATTCATCTCAGCGACCTCGAAAACTATGGATTATTCACTAATATCTGTCGTTTTTTATTATTTTTACATGTCACCCCCTTCCCAAGCCACTCTCTATTGGGGCTGAACTTGGACTTAAAGGGGATCGGAAGTGTTACTATTCTTCTCAGGGACCTCGAAAACTATGGATTAGACACTAATATCTCTCGTTTCAGTTGTTTTTACATGTCACCACCTTCCCACATCCCCCTTCCTATCAGCGGTGAACCTGGACTTGAAGGGCATCGGGAGTGTTACTATTAATCTCAGCGACACCTCTAAAACTTTGGATTAGACACTATTATCTGTCCTTTCGGTTATTTTTACATGTCACCCCCTTCCCATCCCCCTCCCTATCGGGGCTGTACTTGGACTTAAAGGGCATCGGGAGTGTCAATATTCATCTCAGTGACCTCGAAAACTATGGATTACACACTAATATCTGTCGTTTTCTGTAATTTTTACATTTCACCCCCACCCCCACCTTTGGTGCCAGTGATGTCTTACCCCTGCAGTGTTCTTTCCCAGAAGGTAAGTCATATGTATACCAAGTTTGGTTGAAATTGCTCAATGCGTTTCAGAGTGTATATGGAACATACACACACACACACACACACAGACTGTTACATACATCCATTTTTATATATATATAGATAATACTACGCCTTGTTT
The DNA here is from genome assembly GCF_040412425.1 of Macrobrachium rosenbergii. Taxonomy (NCBI): domain Eukaryota; kingdom Metazoa; phylum Arthropoda; class Malacostraca; order Decapoda; family Palaemonidae; genus Macrobrachium; species Macrobrachium rosenbergii. Next base: position 20,290,483 of record NC_089782.1, read on the forward strand.
TTAATATTCATTTTAACACAAGTACTAATTTATACTAAATATTAGTTCCTGTCTTAAAGTTCTACTAACAGAGAATTACATGTTTCCTTTTGCGAACTGAATCTTTTCAGTGGATATTCAAGTTTCACTTCATTATCAACATACATACACATTCACCTACTCTACTCGTAGGAGAGCCAATAAAAGCTACTGATGTGTTTTACAGCCAGTTCAGTTTTATATAAGGTGACAAATCAGACTGATTATGGACGATAAATGACCTTTTAAACCTGGACACAGGCAAGTTTAATTAGAAACTTGAATGATATTGAAAATACATTTGTTATAAATGTAATCAAGAAGACTAATACATAAATTATATATTAATGAAAATAAAAATGTTTAAGGAAATAAAATAGACCACTCAATATAAATTATGTATAAAAGAAAATCAAAATGTGCAAGCAAATAAAATAGACAGCTGAACAAACTCTAACGGAATACATAAATCCATAACGTAATTTCTTCAGCATATTTCCCAGTGAAAACAAAGCTGTGCGAATTAAGAGAACAGCTGTGTTATCAATCCGAAAACAACATCGGTAACCCATTACACAGCAAACACATTTTCTCTGGTCGATAAGTGGAAGGTCCGTATCGTGACGTTAATTACGGCCATACATTTTCATGAAATCTGGGATTATTGAAGAAAATTTATTTATCATGAAGTAAACTGTGATTAGGACCAGGAAGGGGACAACTCCGAAGACATCGGGAACCATAATGATGAACGTGAAAAAATTACGCTCGATAAGAATGTTTATCCTGCGCTTCAAAGACGGATTAGGAACATCTAAACGGAAAGAATAAAGGAGAACAATTAAAAAAATACGCATTACTCAATGTAAATAAAATCTGAACGTTGTTATGATGCTTCCCTTTTCTGAAAAAGACAAAGAGAAAAGCAGAAAAAGAGAGAGATATCTCTTAGAGTAGCTATGAAGGTCAAGGAATGACATTCATTAATGGCGAGGTCATCTACATGTATGGCAAAAAATTAATCCTATTGGTACCGGCAATTTCTAATTGAAAGTCTGCTCATAACGCAAAAGTTCTCGAAATCTTACAAGAGAGCCATAATGGTACTCAGCAAATATCATACAATTGCCGCCGTGACACCGCCATTACCGAACGCTAATGGCCAACATGGAGATTACGTCTAGGCGGATGATGAATTTTTCACAACTAATGACTGACTTCTCACCCGCTGCCATTCTTCTATTTCCTTATCCAATACAGTTACTCTTACAGCAACGTATCCGTTAAAAAATAGATCTGCCACATTCATCTCTCTCTCTCGCTCTCTCTCTCTCTCTCTCTCTATTTCAGGCGTAGACGACACAAGACATTAGGTTGCCTCTCACACTGGAATCAACACTAAAGTAAAACCAATTGACTTCCTATTCTGCCGTAATAATTTTTTTATTTTCTTAGGGGTGGGGATCATTCATAACTCAGCCACTCCATCGCCTATTCATAGATGATTTCGTATGAATAGAAGTTGGCCATTCAATCTCGTCTGCTGTTTACATTCGTCTGGGAATTGTACAGTGCTCACTAGAAGCTCTCGCAAAAACCCACTTCTATCCCTGCCCTGTCTTCCTTCTCAAAGCGTACACAATTCATAATACATACATACATACATACATACATACATACATATATATATATATACATATATATAATTTATAAATATATATATATTATATATATATATATATATATATATATATATATATATATATATATATATATATATATATATATATATACATATACATACTGTATACACACACACACATTACCAGGAGACAGGGCAGGGAAGAAATAGGTTTTAATCTCTGAGGAGCTTATATATATATATATATATATATATATATATATATATATATATATATATATATATATATATATATACTTTATATATATATATATATATATATATATATATATATATATATATATATGTGTGTGTGTGTGTGTGTGTGTCTGCGTAGACATACATATATGTATATATGTACATATATATAATGTATATATATGCATATACATAAATAAATGTTAAATATATGTATGTATGTATGTGTGTATACATATTATGTAAATACAATCTACAAATCACTTTTAACTGATATACCAGTTTTTCATAATAGCCAAAGTGATATATAAAAGTGATATATATATATATATATATATATATATATATATATATATATATATATATACAGTATATATATAATATACAGATTAAACAACTTCTTTCTTTTTAGCTATACGCTTTAAACCTTTGTATGTAAAGAATTAACCAATTAGAGTCAACCTAACTACTCAATCACCTTTTACAAGCTTTTAATATCATGAGGTAGACAAGCATGAAGACATATTGCAAGAAGAACAGAACAGCGTAATATTTCGCTGGGACGTGACCAACACCAAATGCACTGTATATGCAGGTACTGTACACGATCCTTCAAACTATTTTATTAGATGCAATGAATCTACCGAACGAGATATTTTCGAGTCAGAAGTAATAAAACTCACAAGGTACAAAAAGATCTTTGGAGGTTTGTCTATCCCGAGAAAATGTGTTAATTATCCATTTGGAACTTTAAGAATATGAGAACACAAGACCTGTTTGGTATGGCCCAGAAATTAGGGGATTTTCGTCCACTTTCGAAAATTTGGGCATCTCATTAACCAGAGCGAGTCATCTTTACTCTCTAAAAGTCCCAGCCCGCACAGGAGGAAGATTCTGGAATCAACCATCATAAGACAAGCAGGTAGCACGAACTTGTCACAGGGCATTGGAAGGCTAACATCACTGACAAAACCCTCCTGAATTCACTTATTAAATAGAATAATCCCAGTCAGACTGACAGTCAGATAACCATCGTTAAATAAATCCAAAGAACGCTGTGATCCAAGGCCCTGAGATCATAAATGTAGTCCATCTCCTACAAAGAACAAAACACAAGAAAAAAATATTGATCCATATGAATATCTTCTCTGTAACCTTCTCTCATCTTCCATCGGGACGAGGGTGGACGACTGTTGACCTAAATATAGTGGCTTATTAAAATTTCTTGCTTCCTTTATGGACCTTTTAAAAAAAATGTACATTTAATATACAAAATATATATGCGTGTATATATATATGTATATATAATATATATGCTGTTTATGTATATGTATATATATATATATATATATATATATATATATATATATATATATATATATATATATATATATATATATATATGAGCCATGGGCGTTTAGAGAAGCAGTTGTTCTGTAATCAAAATTTTACGTGAGGTTGTTTTCTAAAGATATTACTAGAAAATTATAAGTAAATAGCAAGAGAGAGTTTAATTACATTTGGCCATATCCTTGAAGGTATATAGACAATGATATTAATTTTTACTTGTCTACACTGCCCAGTAAATGAAAGCTGGTTCTAGCTGCTGGGTGCAAAGAAGGCCACGAAGTTTAGTCCTGCTCAATTCTTCCCAAGCAGAGTATTGATCGATTTCACAGTCTCTCCTTCCACCCAATTCTTTGACTATTTTTGGATGAAAATTGAACTGAAGCTCTAAATTCTATCTATATTTTGGGTGATTATGTTTTTTTTTTAATTGTTGCGGAAAGGGCACATCAACAAATGGAACTGGAATTGGAATATAGGATTTAGGCCAAAGGCCAAACGCTGGGATCTATGAGGTCAATCAGTGTTGAAAGGGAAACTGAGAGTAGGAAGGATTGAAAGTTGTAACAGGAGGAAAACCTCGCAGTTGTACCGTGACACGACTGTTAGAGAGGGTGGAAAGTCAGATGGAATGAGAATATGAAAGGAGGTACAGTAAAAGGAATGAAAGAGGTCGCAGCTAGAGGCCGAAGGGGCGCTGCAAAGAACCTTAAGTAATGCCTACCACCATGTAAGGTGCACTGACGACACTGCCACCCTACGGGGACATCAACAAATGGATAAACCAAATCTATAAATCAGTTGCTAAAGCTTTGCTAGACTTATTCGTCTCTGTTTAGGGAATAGGTCTCATATTTGTGGTCCCCATCTTTTTTCTCCCTCCTCGATAGGACTGAATCGAAGGAAATCCATTGGTCAGTGACTACGCTCTTACCTCGCTTTTTGACTGTTTCCCTACACGAAATGGCCTCACGATGGCCTGCCCTCTCTCTCTCTCTCTCTCTCTCTCTCCTCTCTCTCTCTCTCTCTCTCTCTCCAAGGACTATTTTGGTCGCTCATCCTATCACGTAACCTTCTAACACCCGACATGTAACGTATTCTCGCGTTTACCCTTGAACTGTTCTTTCGTTTTTTATTTCTTTCTTTCTGTGGGCTTAGCATTCAAGGGCTCCTTTATTGTGGGTAATATACATACATACATACATGTATATGTGTGTATGCATGTCTCCTCTCTCTGTCTCTACACACACACATATATATACATACATAAATACACACATATATACCCAGACGTGTGTTTGTGCAAATAAATGTAAGTTGTATTACTTTGTTTTGTTTCAAATGCTCTCGCTAAGTGTTATAAATCATGTCCAACAGCACTTTACTGAATATTTCGTTGCAAAAACCTCCAAGACTTCCTATAGAAGAGATTCCACGAGGAGGGTCTCCAGCTCCTAACCCAGGGATGCCTTCGGAGAGGGAGGCAGGGACCTCCAACGGCAAGATATTCCACAAGGGCAGCCTTCCCAGGAGGGAGGCAGGGCTCCGGCCCCGCCGGGAAGCATCGGAGAAAGCTGTCCTCGCCTCGGGGCTGGGGGCCAGGTCATCTAAAGGAAGGCATCCCTTGGGTATGTATTCAAAGAGGGACGGCACCCCTGGAGGGAAGCCCTCCCGGTAAGGCTCCTGCAGGGCTGGTAAGCATCCCCGGCGGAGGCCCCCACCACTAGCATCAATAAATTCGAGAGAGAGAGAGCTAAAGGATTTTCCTAATAACTTGTGCGTTTTTAAACAAAAGAAGAGGAGGTCGAAAGTTTGAGTACCATGCTCCTGTTTGCATATAGAGTAGTTAAGAATGTGTGTGTGAGTAATAGTTACAATGGCCACTTTACTTCTCAATCTTCTCAAGCTTTTTGAATACACTAGTTACTACAAGGCCACTCCAGTCCCAAATATATATATATATATATATATATATATATATATATATATATATATATATATATATATATATATAATTTCTCATAATAAAATTTGGAGGCACGCGACACAATGTACTTCACAGAAAGTAAATGGCGAGAAAACCTTGACATCAGATTGAAACAACGCATCCATTCTCTTCCTGCCTACCAAAAATAAGTAGAAGTACTAAAAGTCACGAAGCAAATACAGAGCCAAATATTATTACAACACGTAATCCAGGATTAAATCAATAATCTAAGAGGGTCTACGGGGGAACACCTCAGTATCCAATCTGTCACAGTCGAGATGGCAGACCCCAAAAAAAAAAAAAAAAACTACAGACTACAATAAATTGCGTTTTTCTCCAGCGTCAGAAATATCTTACATCTATCTAACTATAATAATAAAATCCGAGTGGATCTTTCCTGTTTGTCCGCCCGGGTGGGGGTCGGTTAGGTAGGGGAGACATGACATATCCACCCTCCTCCTTGAAACCTGTTTGTTCGACCCGGGTGGGGGCAGGGTAGGTAGGGGATCGGGAGGGTAGGGGAGACATGACGGGCAGCGCCAGGTTCCATCGCAGCGTAGCTCGCGCCATCCAGCTCATAACATAATAAAGCGCACTCGTCTTATTTTCTCAGGGTATCGTATCGGTCTGAGCTTTGAGTCTTCGATTATCATTATCGTCATAAATCAGACAAACTGAGTCAATAACTCTAAAGAAAACTTCCAAGAAGAACATATATATATATATAAATATATATATATATATATATATATATATATATATATATATATATATATATATATATATATATATATATATATATATGTGTGTGTGTGTGTGTGTGTGTGTGTGTGTATGTGTGTGTGTGTGTGTGTGTGTGTGTGAGAGAGAGAGAGAACAGAAAAAATAGACAACCATATTAAGAACAGTCAAAGAATAGGTAGTTCCATTCATGCACACAAAACGATTTACTTAAAAAAAAAAAGAAGCGATGGTGCAAGAAGTTTTATGATAACCTGATAGGCATTATGCCAGAACATTCGTATAAGACAGTAGTTTCCAAAGGGAACAGAATAAGCAAATTCGTCTTTCTGACACTTGTAAAGCCTGTACGATATGCACAGTATAAATAAGAGACGGCAATAAGGGTATTGAACTGGTATCTTTCCTGGAACATGTGGTAAGAAAAGTTGTGTGTGAAAAAGTGTAATTGCTTATTGCCCAGTTTTTCTGATGGCATGGGGTGGCATGTCTCCGCTGGAAATCCCACCATGTTTATTGGAAATAGAAAAAAAGAAAAAATATTATTGTTGCGAGAAAAAAATTGCTAATTCTAACGTCTTACCTGCTCGTACAGATTTTATTGGCAGTGGAGCGACCTTCTCTTGAAGATCATTGACGGTTTTGCGTATCGCTTACCGAGCAACAGATAAACAGTATATCGGGAAGTATGATTTTTTTTTTCCTTTAAGAAAGTTGAAGGGAATAACCTGTGAAGTTTGCCTGGCTTCGTAATCCGCAAAGCAGTAATATAAAAAAATATAATATATTTAACCTCGATATTCATACCTGAAATGACCCCGTACCCTCATCTTTAAGGTGGAATGTGACGTTCTTTACTACCTTAAAAATTCATTTAGTTGAGGAGACGGTAAAAGGTGGTAGAACTCTATCTTTAAATCACTCTGTTGTCATCTCAGGCCTCACTGCAACCCATTACCATTTACAAGAGACTCTTAAGGTCTGTTACACTCAGATCCTAATGAGAAACTTTTGAAAGCCAGTTTTGAAGGTGCCTTGCAAAGTTTAAGCTCTGATTTCCTTGAGTCTTCCAACTACAGCATTTCGGCCGTAGCACTGGAATGAAATGCATATATATGGATTATGATTTTTAAGTTGGGGCTGTGAGGCTACTTTTAAGCAAGCACCTTATTCCTTCTCTTAAATGTTTTAAAATTTTTCTTCTCGTGCAGTTTGGTTAATTACATGTCATTATTCCAATTTTTTACAAGTGGACATTTTACAGTGGAGGCTTGCGTACACAATTAACAGAAATATTTGGAGAACTTTTGGTTTTGGGTTAATGCTGGTTTCGTAGCGATGTTATGCAATATTTACTTCGAGTAATTTCTCATTTTGATACGCACATAGATAGTGAAAAAATCTACGGGGATGATATTACACTTTTCAAAATAGCGTAAAAGTCGTCCACACATGGGTAATAAAATAATAATAAATACTCAAGAGAATGTCACCTCTCATGCCTTGCGGTGGCGAGTCCTTCAACAAATGGGGCATTCTTCTGTGCGCCGATTTTGTTGTAAAAATAAATGTCGAGGATTCCGATTTTCCACGGAAGCAAAATACCATTACTTACTAGCATCTGCTATATTCATACGGTTAACGCATTTGCAGGAATAATCGGTAAC